>NW_004955407.1:34436498-34565814 GCF_000276665.1 Chinchilla lanigera | reverse complement strand
CTTTGACTTCTTTTGTTAGATGGATTCCTAAATATTTCAATTTCTTGGATGTTATTGTGAAAGGTATGGTTTCCTTAATTTCTCTCTCAGTCTGATTGTTGTTTATGTATAGGAATGCTATTGATTTTTGGGTGTTGACTTTGTATCCAGCTGCACTGCTAAATTTGTTGATTAACTCAAGGAGTCTTCTTGTGAAGTTTTTGGGGTCTTCCATGTAAAGTATCATGTCATCTGCAAATAGTGATAGTTTTACTTCTCCCTTTCCTATCCTTACTCTTCTTTTTCTCTCTCTTGTCTAATTGCTCTGGCTAATGGTTCCAGAACTATACTGAACAGGAGTGGTGACAGTGGGCATCCTTGTTTTGTTCCCGATTTTAAAGTAAAAGCTTTCAGTTTTTGTCCGTTTAGAATGATGTTGGCTGTTGGATTGTCATAGATGGCTTTGATCAGGTTAAGGTAAAGACCATCTATTCCTATTTTCTGTAGAGTTTTTATCATAAATGCATGTTGGACCTTGTCAAAAGCTTTTTCAGCATCTATTGAGATGATCATGTGGTTTTTGTCTTTGGCTCCATTGATATGACATATAACATTTATAGATTTATGAATATTGAACCTACCCTGCATTCCTGAAATGGATCCAACTTGGTCGTGATGTATGATTTTCTTGATAATTTGCTGCATTCTATTTGCTAGTATCTTATTGAATATCTTTGCATCTGTATTCATTAGGGAGATTGGTCTGTAGTTCTCTTTCTTGGTTGGGTCTTTCTCTGGTTCTGGTGTCAGTATGATGCTTGCCTCCAGAGATGAGTTATGGAGAATTGCTTCCTTTTCAATTTCATTGAAGAGTTTGAGGAGTATTGGTATTACATCTTCTCTGAATTTCTTGTAAAATTCTTCTGTGAATCCATCAGGGCCTGTACTTTTCTTTGTTGGTAGGTTTTTAATCACAGATAACTACATATTTTTAAAGAGAGCTTATTCCTATGTTCTTTTTATGCATCCTGTGGCAGATGAAAAAGATGGTCAGAAATTCTCCAACTTGTCTCCCACAGTGATATAACCCTAATCCTGAATTTGACAAGCCCTGTGCTTTGCTTAACCAATAAAAAGTGGCCAAAGTGATGGAGAGTTCTTTTAGATGAGCGTATAAAGAAAAATCAGAAGAGTGATAGTGTATTTATCTCCTGAGTATGAACAATAAAACAGTTTCATGCCACGAGGCCATCTTTGAGAACTTGATTCTGTATGCAATGTATGTATGTCTTCTTATAAATCACTTGATCCACACTTAATAGATTCCAAGACTCTGTAGTGATGATTGGATAGCCAACAGTGAAAAAAATAATCACAGTGCCTGCTTTGAAGGAACATTAGTAAAGGGAGAACATACATGCTAAAAAAGGGAGGGGTGATACAACCTGGTGGAAATTAATGGACAGACACATAGAAGATGTTATGAGGTTCCCAAAGAAAGGAGTGAATATGTAGATGTAGATGTAAATAAAGATGTAGACATAAACGTAGCTAAAAGTATATCCAGCACTCTTCACATAGAAGTGATATCCATGTATATTTTATATTATTTATATTACATTGAGTGTACTCAAGTATATAAGTAGATATATGGACCTTTTAGGATTCCCCTAAACTGACACTATGAATATGAATATATATATACTTTAAATGTAATAAATTAGTCATCTTGTACTTAATTTTATTACATTATACTTTTTAAGTTTTAGTAATGAGGATGCAAAATATTTCATTTTAACTATTCATGTGTGCCTAGGAATGGCCACACAGGCATGAAGACCTTTGTACATGCACACACACACACACACACACAATCTGCACAGGTGCACACACACATGTACACACATTTTGGAGGTTGTGCAAATTTGTTATATGTAGGATAACTAATCAAAGTGGCAAAAAAGTCATAAATATGAAAACCAGAAACTCAGGGAAAAGTTGGGTTACGAGTGAGGACCAGTTGATTACAGGGAATTATGGGACGAAAAAAGGAAGACTTATTCCACGTATCTGGCCAAGTGCCCGAGCTCATTCTGGGGACTGGGAGTTTCACATGGCACAGAGCTATTTCCAAATTGGAGGAGACTGTGTTCAGACCTTCCTGTAGGAGTTTATGCCTCTGGAGTTAAGAGTCCCTTTCATAGCTAACCAAAAATCTCAGACTCGTCACTACGCGACGCCATTTGCTCATTCATGCCACGAGCCTTCTCTAGGCGTCTGTTCAGTGCGCTGGGTAAAGCGGGAGAAGGTGGAGAGGGGCATGTCTCTCCACGCTCTGAACAGATGCCAGCTGGGAACATCTTACAGCCAGCTGTGGCCAAGATCTCACTTTCTGGAAAACAGACCAGGAGAAAGTCATTGCTCCTCCTGTGTCCTTTCTGGAGATGATTTCACTGCCAAACGATATTGGAGACCAGTGAAAACTGGAGGCACACCATGACAGACAGGTCCATCTTTGTAGGTTATTTATTCCATGTATCCCATATCAGGGTGCTTTCTGTTTGTCTCCTTAACTTTCTAGTTGCTGACTCTGTCATTCTATCCTTCATGGGACTTAGGCTCCATTCAGCAGAGGAAAGCTTCAGCTTCTGGAGTCTACTTGTTGGCCAAAGTCAGCTTCTAGGACATAACATTACTATTTCTTATTTTTCTTCCTTAGTGGAGGGAAAAATACAATTCCTCTTTTCTTTTGCTGGTTATTTGAATATAATGACATTGTAGAAATAATTATGGAAAATATTTTCCTGCTGATGCTTTTCCTTATGCCTTTATTCTGTTCTGTGCTCAGCCAAGGAAATTAAGAAAACAAACACTACCAGTTCTAAGAAAAATATATTCTCAGAAGCCCCATGGGTGGCTGTAACTGGCAGCAACCTGGCGGGAAGACACTTGTTCTCTGACTCCCAAGTGACGGCAGTGACAAACTCAACATTACTGGGGTTCTGCTTAATATTGTCTGGGTACTGAAAAATAGTTAACTGCATGACTTGACATAAAAGGCTGCTTTCTGCTTACCTATGTTGCCTAATATATAAATAGTGGGCAATTGTGGGACATGAACACACAGCTATTGTTACTGCACGATTTAAATAATGGCAATGATTTGAGTGACTATACTTTTTTGTTTTTAATTCAATGAAAGTGAAACAATATGTTGGAATTTGTTATTATTTCATTACCATTTGCAAAGTTACTCACACTTTTTACTATTATTATTAGCCTAAGAATAATATATTTGACAACTGAGGCAAAAGCACACCCACAACTACATTGTTCTTTTCCTTTCCAGTCGCTGACATGGAAGAGATTGGACTTAAAAGAGATCAGTATTGCTTTTTGCATGTCAGTCATACCTCAGTAATGTTGTCTGAACAAAATCAACTTTGACACACTTGTCTCATTTAGCAAAGCAATTCCTTGAGTGCTCTTGTCCAAGAGTTTGCTGTCACTGTCCAGGCGTGTCTTCACTGACATTTAGTTTGGTGGTTCAGCTGCACAGCCCTTCTCCATTGCAGGGATGGCCCCGGAAGCCATTGCATCCTGAGGCTGGAGGATCTGACATCTGCAGAAGCCTCCACCACTGGTCACTCCCCATGCAACAGCACTCTGAGGGAAAGGGTAGCTTTAGAGACGATATTTGCAGGGGTAGATATTCTTTTATAAAAGGCACTGAGGACCAGTGTGGGGAACTTGGGCGGGGGGAAGCCATCATCTCCCCCATCAGCCTGGCTGGGCCTCTAAATAGCATAGGACCAACGGGCAGTTAGGAATAGAATAGCAAACTTTCATTTGAAAGTGGGTATGCATGTGTGTGTGTGGGTATGTGTGTGTAATAAAATAAAGTACAATTGTCGGTCATGGCTACCTGGTAAACACCGTAGAGAATGAGTGCGTGAAAATCCTGCTGTTATGTACTGCTACTACTCACATCAAAGCTCAGTAACTTAAAGCAACAGCATTTATTATCTCAGAGTTTCTGCAGGTCAGGAATCTGGGTGTCCCAGCTGGTGCCTCTGGCTCAAAGTCTTTATAAAGCTGTCATCAAAGTGTCACCCAAGGCTGAAAGTATTGAAGTATTTGAAGTCTCGGGCAGGGAAACTTGCATTTACAAGACTTTTACAGGGTTGTGGCTGGGAGGCTGCCTTCATTACCTGCTGTGTGGGTCCTTCCACCAGCAGCTTACAATATGGCAGCTTCCAGCTGACCAAATGGGAGACAACAGTGGAGGATCTAGAAGATGGAAGTCATGTGTTTTTACAACATATTCTGAGTATGAATTACTATCCCTTTAGCTATCTTCTATTCATAAGAAGTGAGTTACTAGGGCCAGCCTACTTTCAGAGAGAGAGAACTATATGAGAATGTAGCCACCAGAGGCTGGGATCCTTGGGAACTGTTTCCGAAGTTATCTTCTATTTGATTCAGTTTAAAAAATGAAAAGTCAGATAACATTACCTTATAAAGCTGGAGCTTTGCTTTCTTTTGTATTCATGGCTTTTTATTCCAATGTTATGGGAGACATAAAGGGAGAAAAGCAAGAGGCTGGGAACTCACTTCAAAACAAACATATAACAGGTCTTACAGATATTAATTTCCCACGATGAGATTGAGAGGTGATTCTTTTTTACAGCCATGCTCAAATAAGACAACGGAGGCTCACAGAAACAGATTTAGAGCATAGAATTTGTGATTTAATACTACATTCTATAAATTCCCTTTAGAAATAAAATTATGATTTTTCTATTACATTTTTCTTCCTATCAGTATCTATTCAACTTGACATTAGAACTAAGAGCTAAAAAAATGTACCTCATTTCAAGTTATTAAAATAATGAATATTTATTTTAGCAAATGAAACAGCATAGACAATTGGAATTAGGGGAGGTCAAACCATATTGTATCATCTTAATGTGGGAACCTTTGTATTATTAGAGCAAAGCCTGGTCAGTAGCATCTAGGCAGAAGTTGATCTCCATGGTTACAGAATCCAAAGAAACGAGGAAGCAGCAGATCTTACAAGGCTCTAGGGACCAGTAGGGTCTTGACAATGGACAAAGATTATTCCATTTAACAAATTTCTGGGCAGTACTGTCTAGCAATGCATGCCAATAGGGTATCAGGGTAACAGCCAATGGCTCAAGGTTAATGTTTTATTCCTTACAATTCAATTATTTTTACAACTATTTCTGGCAAGTTTCTTATTAACAAGCACATGGTTGTAATGAATTCTGTAGTCAGAACTGTAGAACTAAGGTTCTGGAGATAATTGACGTTCTTGGGTTTGACGAATGAATGAAAGACCTAAATTATAAGCACCTAGAATGTAGGAACTTCAGTTGTTTGTGTCAGATAATAGCTAACATTTGTTAATAAAACCGGCATGTACTCAGCAGTTAATATGGACCAGATATTGTGCAAAGATTGTGACATATAATCTGCTGTCCAAATCCTTTTAATGAACTCCCTAGGGAAGTACTACCATCAGTATTGTTATTTGCATTTTATACAGCTGGAATCCTTGAGATTTACAGCGTTGCTCTCCTAGGGCTGCTGTACCATGCCACAAACTGGGTGTCCTAGTACTACAAACTGAGTAACTGAAAACAACAGAAAGGTGTACTATCATAGTTCTAGAAGACAAGGTGTCAGCAGCAAAGATTCCCTCTGATAATCTTTACTTGCCTCTTGTAGCTTCTCAGTTTGGCCAGAAATCCATGGAATTCCCAGCTGGTATAGTATTGCTCCAGTCTCTGTCTCTGTGGGTGTATGGCATTCTCTTCTGTGTGTCTCTGTGGTCACATGAAATTTTCTCTACATGCACATGTGCCTGGATCTATAAAGACACCCCTCATATTGGATTAGGGCCAACTGGAGTGACCACATCTTAATTTAATGATTATCCATAAAGACTTCCAAATTAAGTCACATTCACAGGTACTGGGGGCAGAGATTTCAATATATCTTTTCAGAGGCCTTAACTCAAGCCATAACGCTTGCACAAATTCTAACTGACCAAGCCAGGATACACACCTACATTTATCTACTTTTCTATGTTGTCCTAGCTTGCCTTACTAGGGTATGATTGATAATCTACACACATCCTCTTCAATAATGATCTTGGCTGAAATAGAGAGGAGACATTACTGGGACTGCCTGCCAAATGATGGAAAGCAAGTACCAATTATTATTAAGGAATCACAATAATAATAATGTTGTACCTTCTAATTTATTTAGGGCTAATGTTATAGGTGAAACATAATATAGATTTGCTTTACTAGATAAAGTTAAACTGTGAGCTCATCAAAGGTCCTTTGACAAGATCAAGAAATACTTATTTTTCCTTGTATTAATCCATAAATTTGAATTTATGATTAATTAATTCTTGTTATCAAGATTGATGGAAAATTACTTTTCATTACAGCCCCATGCCTTATATTTGTGCATATGTTTTTCTTTTCTTTGTGGAGATGCAAATGTGAATAAATCTCCTTAAGGCCACCAGAAAAAGAAGGCCATAGCTTGGAAGCAGAAGACAGATGGACAAAGAGAGAGCTGAGATGTTCTTTGCTCTAAGTAAATGGGAATTTAGGAATGTGAAAGAGAATGGAGAAAAGATAAGATTAGGAAGGCAAAGGGGTGAAGGACATGGTGGACAATAGCATCTAAAGTCTGAAGGACTTCTATGAACAAGGATCTAATATTTAAACTTAAATATTTAGGGTATGATATAAAAGACCTTTCAACCTCCCTGAAGCAGTATCTATTGTATACATGAATGTTATATATAAAAGCTTTGTTTACATAAGTGTTTGAGAAGTGCATGAAAGAAAGAAGGAAGTGGGGATGTCAGAGGGGGATGGTAGAACAGAATGAGACCGTATGTGTTTGTGTTGTAGACAGCTCGAACTGCTATAACAAAATATCATAGGCTAGGTAGCTGCTATGGTTTGTGTCTAGATGCCCCCCAAAACCTTATGCAGTCATAGGTGGGGCTTTTCCAGAGGTGGCTAGATCTAGAGTGTGAGTGCTACCTTCCTTAAGTAAACTGGATAAAATATAAAAGATAAAAAAAGCTGTGATCATCCCTTGTTGCTTTGCTACCTTCTGCCCACCATGAACTATTTCACCTCTGCTTGTTTGCTGTGCCACCTTGGCTTGGAGCCAGCCGATTATTGACTGAAACCTTTACAAACTCGAGCCAAATAAACCTTTCCTCCCTTAACCTGTGGGTGTTGGGTATTTTGTCTTATACATTCATTTCTTAAAGTTTTGGAAGCTGGGGAGACCAAGATTCAGGTATCAGCAGCTTAGGGTCCTGAGAGGTCTAGTTTCCTGGTTCATAGACAGCCATATTTTATTTATTTATTTGTTTATTTGTTTGTTCATTTATTCAGTATCTTCACCTGCTGAAAAGAGGAAGTAAACTTTCTCAGGACTCATAAGAATGCTGATTCTATTCATCTAGTCCTAATCACATCCCAAAGACTCTTCTTCTTGATATTGGGAGAGTTTCAACTTGTGAATTCTGGGTAGACACAAACATTAAATCCATTACAGTCTCTCTGTGTGTGTATGTGTGTGTGTGTGTGTGTGTGTGTGTGTGTGAGAGAGAGAGAGAGAGAGAGAGAGAGAGAACAGACAGAGAGAGACAGAAACAGAGACACAGAGAGGGGAAGAGGGAGAAAGGCGGCAACAGTGACAAAGAATATGTCCTATAGGTTTAAGAACCATGGAAGGAACAATATTCACGGGCGACAGGAAAACATAAAACCCATAACTCTTTCATTAGGGACACCAGATTAGAATGAGGCGGTGTTAAACCTCCAGTCTTGTACTCTGCTGAAGGGTTCCCATCCCATACCATCTCCACCCTCTCAAACCAGAAGAGTTTGAAGAACTCTTAGGGAAACTGTCTCTCTATTTTTACAAGTTATGGATGGGTGTTTGGATTCGTCTCTGGATCTGCAGTCATTGGGAGCCTCCAGCTGTCCTTAGAATCCAATACAAAATGATTCTATACCTTGAGACCATAACATTAAGTGAAATAGATCAGACACAGAAGCTCAAATATTGCCATAGTTTCTCTTATGTGGGAAAAACATAAATAAAACATAAATAAAGAGCAAAATAAAAGACAGATAGTTGGAAATAGGGAGGAAGAATGTTTTCAAAGGAGAAGGGGATCAGGAGATGAAGGGAGGACAGAGGGAGAAGAGGGAAGGAGCTGAAAAAAGACTTAAGACCTGTTATATAACCAACTCCCCATGAGGAATATAATTATTATATACTGCAAACATGGACTAATAAAAAAAATCTGAACACTTACCTTTCAGCAGAATAAAATGTTAACTCATTCCTACAGAAACTGTTCGTATATAAGAAGCAAAAGCAGTATCTGAATGTGGGAATAGGTATCCTGACAGTATCATATGGTTTTTGGTGAACTATGAAGGCCTTGTGATCCTGAGTATTAGATCTCCCGGACTGGTTAATGGATCAAGTGGTGACAATTTATAGTAACCTGCTGGTTGATATTGTTCATTAGTAAAGTTCTTTAATTGTTTGAAACACCATAATTATTAGTCAGGGTTCTCTATAGAAATAGAAACAGTAAGATGTATATTGTATGGAAGGAGACATTATGAAGAATTGGTTCACATGATTATGGAGGTAGAGAAGTCTCACGACCTGCTGTCTGCAAGCTGCACCCTGGAAAGTCGGTGGTGTGAGAGCAGAAGCAGACGAGATGGGACAGATGAGATGAGATATCTTAGCTCAAGCAAGCAGGCAGAAAACAATGGAGTGATTACCATTTGTCTTGTTCAGGTTTTCAAAGGTTGTGTGATGCCCTGGATACACCATGGTAAGATGGTGGCACCCTCAAGTCAGGTTATTTATATTCAACCAGGCAAGCAAAGCAAGCAATAGGTTACCCACAACAAAGAAGCAGTGGCATCTTTCTAGACTTTAATTGATGTGCTTTTTATTGGTGAAGTATTGTATTGCTGTCAGGATCCTGATTTCCCATAAATAGTCTGATGGAGGTGGGAGGTTTGTTCCCATTATAGCTGAGTGGTTGAGAGTTTGTGCTTCAGAATAAAACAGATCTATCTTCTGCCACTCCGTAGCTTTGAGACACTGCAGTATTAACTTTGCCATTCTTCAACATCTTCTTCTAAAAATCAAATCAACAATGCTATCTTGTTATGGTGGTTATCAGGCACCCATGAGATAATATATATGTTTAAGTAATGTCTGGCCCATAGAAGGTGTTTTTCAAATACCAGTTATGATTTTCAGCATCAGTTGCAAACAGAGGCATTCTGGTAATTTACTCTGTGAGGAAGCATTACAAAGCGACATCTGTCCCCTACACAAGAAATACATTCAGTAGCCAGGAGTTATGTCATTCATTTGTGTTTGGTTTGTTTGTTTCATAAATCTTCATTGAACTAATGGAGAGAGCAAGTGGAAGTTTTTAGATGTCATTTGAAAGCTAAAAGGCCCTGCCATCATCCTCATTTCCCTGTTATTCAGGTCATCCTCACCCCACACAAGCCAATCCACGCTCTTTATAATCACCGTCACTCCACCCGAGCCAGTCAACGATAAAAACAATCTGGGTTGGGATGGAGAAGTGGAAACTCTGGGGTTGCAGCTCCCTCGGTATTGCAGCTGATTTGCCCTTGCTTATTGACATTGATAAGAAGATATAAATATAATGAGATGCCAGGTGAGGAGAGAGTGAAAGATTACGAAACCCAAGTTCAAATCGAAGCTAGATGCCCTGTGTTGACAGTGGGGCTCAGGGCCAGTGTCTGGCAGCATGACAGTAAATGCTTAAAAAAAAGGGGAAAGAAAGAAAACAAATTTTAAAAACACAGTTTCAGCCGTTTTACCACACAGTAATTGGACACAAGGAAACTTACGCTTGGAACCTGGCCATGGAGGTAATTATCCTTCTTCTCCCAGGAGCATAATAGCTGCATTGTTTGACTGGTGAGTTGCAGAGGTGCCATCAGAAAGGGAATGATGGTAACTAAGAGCATAAAAAGGAGGGAAGGTGTGGCCTTTGATGTGTTTCCAGGTCGGGGTCGGGGACCTGGGCTGTGAGAAAGAAGCAGGGTGGAGATCTTTGTCTCCTCACCTGCGAAGATATTTGTAACATTGCAGAGCCTCACCTTTATATGCACAAAACCTAGTCTATCAGCAGCACAGCTGTCACCAACTAAGACTCAGAATCAAAGCACACACTTGCGTCTGACTTTATTGACACGCTTCAGTAGAAAAAGCCAGGCCTGATCACTTTAGGCTGAGATAATTTAGGGAGATCCAGGGAGGGGGCGCCTTTTCTTACCAGGGCTTATCAGACAAGCTCTTTTGATGCAAGTGAAATGATACTGAAAAAATTTTCGTGTAGAGGATGCCAAGGAGGCTGTCTTCAAAGCCTTGGGTTCCAGCAAGTCTCAACATTCTTCTATTCACTTGTCCCGCAGACCTTCCCTCGGTATTTATTCTCCATGGTACGGGGGAGTGCTGGAGGTGCCCGAGGTGTGCACTTCAATATAAAAAAAATGCATTGTGTAGTCTGGAAATGGAATTATGTGCAGACAACAATATCACCGTGGTAGAAATAATGTGTACCACAAAATCAGCAGAAGTTAGGTAAGAATTTTGAGAAACATTTGTTTGTCTTTGGGTGGGGATGGGAAAAGATCAGACAAGTTTCAATGAACAATTGTTAGAAATGTACCTACCAGGATCATAGAACAAGGTGAGGTTTGAAATTCTGACAGAGAAGTCAGTGTCATTAAAGATAAAGGTGTACAACTTTTCTTTGTTTTCTCCTATTTGAATTATGATTCAAGTTATTATCTGCATAGTATTTGTACATTTTCTGTTTTGAGTGTAGAATTTAGGAAGCTTTTCTATTTAGAAACATAGGAAAACATTTTTTTTGTCATTTATTCATTTGAGCATGAGGGTTTATTGTCATAACAATGATCAATATCATTTTTAAATTTTAAAAATTTTACTTTTTTTCAATATCCTTAACTTTTTAGCTGTCAATCAGTGCATTAGACAATGAGAGATGCAAAGATGAGAGAAAGCTTTAGGGAGTTCGATGGTATCTAAAAATCTAGATGTTGAAGTTTGACACTATTCAAATTAGGTGTAGGAGAAGGGGAATTTCGATTTGAATGGCCACGGGCTTTCTGTATTTCCAATTTGCTTCTGAGTTCTTTGTTATGTCCCCTACTGCAGGTGTTCTAGAATATTCTAAATTAGTTTTGTCATTGAATAGGACCTACTTATCTGGGAGATTTATAGGTACACTGGTTAAATGTGAAAACTAGAGAATCCTGCCCAGACCACAGAAAGCTTTACTACTTTTGTCTTAATTGTTTTGTATTCACATACAATTAAGTTCAACAGACATCAGTGCACCGATTATCTCTTTAAAGTCATTATAATACAGCTTCACAATTGTTTCTGTGACTTGAATGTAAGCTTTTGTGCTTAAACATTGTGTATTTAACTCACCACTGTGACTTCGTCTCTTTCAACTGTTTACCTTGAACAGCTAACAGGGAGCAAATTCCAAATGCTACCATTTTGGGGACCAACTGGTCATACAAAGATATAAAATGAATAATGGCTGGTGACTGAAAGTTGAATGAATCCATTCAATGGTCTTGTGTAAAAATGTATTTTTATTAGTGCATATCAATTTTATAAAATATTGGGTTTCTATGTAGTATATATATATATGACATATACCCCATTGCCATTCATTCTTTTTTCTTTTAATTTGGAAAAGTTAGGTTTATGTGCTACTTTAGAGGGTTCTCATATATCTTTCATTCAGATTCTTTCATTGTCATCATCTTATATTATGATGGCACATTTGTGATAATGAAGAAGCAAACACTGGGACATTACTCTTACCTAAACTCCACATCTCATTGGGATTTTCCCATTTTTTCCTCTATATCCTCTTGCTACTCCAAGATCCAGTCCAAGACACAACACTGCATTCAGCTGGCATGATTCTCTAGTTTCCACTGCTATGTAAGAGCTTCTTGATCATCCTTTGCTTTTCCATGGCCTTGAGAGTCTGGAGGAGTCCTGGCCTAGTACCCTGTGGAATGTCCCTCAATCTTTATTTTTCTGTTGTATTTTCTCATGAGTGAGGGCATTTGGAAAATAACTGGATGGAGGCTCAGTAAGCCTCTCTTCCTGTCATTAAGAGTTATGAGGCATCTACATGCAACCACAGGTGATCTTCACTTCATCATTTAGTTAACGTAGTGTGTTAGGCATGTCCACCATAAAGAATTATTACATTGTTCACATTTTTCCTTTGTCATAGTGTGTTCTTTGAACAAGAGTACTGAGTCAAACCTACCCTCCAGGATGGAAGTTGGTGAAAATTGATGCCTAACTCCTGCAAGTGGAAAAAAATCTCTCTCCATATATATATATATTATTTGAAATTCTGCTATAAGAAGAGTTTGCTCTTTCTTTTTCTTTTCTCTTCTTTCTTTCTTTCTTTTTTTCTTTCTTTCTTTCATCATTTACTGTCAGTATGAAGATATCGATATTAGTCTCATTCTCTGGATTGTAATCCAATAATTTCTTATTTGTTTTGTTGCCCAAAGTGTATCAGACATAGCCATGGGGAGCCCTGTCAGGTTAGCTTCTTATCCGTTTGATATCTACAATCCTTTTATATGTCTAACACTATATTACCTTTGGGAAATGTAAGATGCTCCTGACACATCTTGCACTTTCCCTGCCTCAGTCCCTAATTCAGCAATTTTTCCAAGGTGCTCTGTCTAACAGATTCTTTTAAAAATATTAATGAAAAATAAACCCCTCTTTTCACAAATATGGCATCACCATTTGCTAGACACATTACTGTAGAACTTTCTGCTACTTAAAGGGTTTTCAAAAATTCATGCAGGTTAATTTGCATTTCCTGGGACACTGTAAAGTTTTATGAATGCCCACATTTATTAGGCCATAATGATACAAAAGTGTAAAACATTTCCTAACTTCTACAGAGATCCTGTACAATAAGTTGTCCATAGGATTTACGAGTGTATATAAAATATTGATTTATCACCTTTCACACTCTATATTTTTTCCCCAACACATTTGCCTTGAAAGGTTGATGAATCTGTCAGAAAGTGCCAGGTGGTATTGCAGTAACAAACTTCCAAACTGCATTATTTCAGGCAACAGTGATTTATTCTTACTCAGGCTCCATGTCCATCTTTGGTGAACAAAAGACTCTGTTCCATGCTGTCACAGAGGGCTTTATGCTGATCATATCGCCACTGTCTAGACTGAGATTTGTGATCTTGCCAGGGAGACGGAAGCATGCTTGTGACCAGAAGTGAAGCATGTTACGTCTCATGGACCACTGTCCAAAGCAAGTGATAGGGTCATGCTGAACTTCAAGGAGTGCCATGCCACTATGTGCTGTGTGGCAAAGGAGAACCAGAGGGGTGGCTGGACAGCCCTGAGTCTTACACTTGGGTCTGAGCTCACCACTGGGGAATCCAACTCTCCCTAAGATTTTCAATCATTGGATTACTTTTTCCTTTAATATACAAATAACAATCATTGTTCCCACATTACAAGATAGAAAAGAGTAGCCATGCCTTTCCCCAGAAGTCTCTCTCCCCAAGTGGTCTGTAAGAGGCAGCTTTAAGTTCAAAACCATTGTGTTTTTTAAAACTTACTCTACTACAGCCAGTATGAAGATCTCTGAGAAGACTTTCACTCACGGAAAACTGTGCTGAGTTCTTCCACACACTGGCCAGATCCTTACTCTTCATTATAAAGTTACAAGTGGGCTAAGGCCACTCTCAAGGCTTACTGAAGTAATAATTATAAGATACATTTGATGGACAGTAAAGTTAGATAACTATCATTTTCAATTATCCATGATTATTCCAATCAGAGACAAACTTTCTTAACTCACGGCTATATTTTTATGCTTTATATTTCTTCTATCAGTACTGTACATACTTTAACAATCATTTCAGATACTGTTTTTCTCTTGATCTTAAAATGTTTTACATCATTACATAATTTTCAAAAATCTCAATTTATTAGAGGCAGATTTTCTTATCATATTATTTTATGGAGTTTCCACAATTTGTTTCAGTATTTTCTTATCATATTATTTTATGGAGTTTCCACAATTTGTTTCAGTATTTTCTAATATGAACAGATCTTTGTATTGTCAATTTCTATTTTTATACTACAATAATCTGTGATGAATAATTTTGTATGTATGTTTTTACTCCTGATAATTTTCATACAACAGATTGCAGAAAGAACTACTGATCTGAGGAGAATGAATTGCTTTATGTTTTTAATATTACTATTAAATTGTTTATCAAAAAATTGATTACAATTTATGTTCTCAGCAGCAAAATATATGACTGATCCCCTTATCAACATTAATTGTATTGAGAATATAAGTTTTACTATTTTTCAAACAATAATGACCCCTTTTAAGTAGAATAGGAATACATTTTTAATTTCATGATATCATATATTGCAATTGGAGAATAGAACATTTAGCTGACAAATAGCTATGATTTCAGGTTAAAAGCTATTTTGGTTATAAGGCCCAAAATCAAATACCAACCATGGGCTACATAAAACATCTTATCTGTATGACTTTATTAATGTTTTAGAGGCAAAATTCTATTTTTATGGAATTGAAAACTGAGGAATGGATGGGGGATATAACTCAATGGTACAGTGTTTGCCTGTCACGTCCAATCCCCAGTAACACCAAACCAAACCCAAATGCATACCAAAAGTGAGACACATGATAGAAAATAATATAAGACCAACATAAATCAGTAACTTAGAACCTATTGAAAAATTTTGAATTTGGAAGCATAAGAAAGTTTACGGAAAGTTTAAGATAATGGAAGTGACCTTGTTTCCTAGAAAATATATGTGCTTATGAATGAACTGAGTAACAGACACAAATTTTACATATTCTTGGAGGGGGGAAATTCTACTCTACAATAGCTATCATAAAAATCATCTCTAAATATTAATAACAAATATTTTGCTCTTTGCTTATGAGACAGAAATGATTTCAGGTTCCCTATAAATGGTCATGATTCACAGACAAAGTTAAAACCAGAAATGAGAGTGACTTCCAAGAGTTTCTCTCACACTGGGTAGTTTCATCGGTTTCTGTGGTTTAGTTACAATGACCTGTAAATTGTGTTAAAATCACCTACAAATACATACACATCCACATCCACACACAGCTGTTAAAACAAAACTAGACAACAGAATTTAACCACAAAATCCACAGTTGCTAAGAACCAAGACAGCTCCAATTATTCAACCACACTAATACAGAATGATTTAACCACAGTATCCAACGCTTACAATCAGAAGTATTAATTTAATATTTAAATTGAGAATAGTTCATAACATAAAAATATTACATTTTTTATATCTCTAACCTTGCTTTTTGGAAAATTTCCAATATTATTTTTCCTAGAGCTGAGGTCCACATAAACTGCTGTGGATGTACATGTACCTGACTGACCCTCATGACATTTTTTAAACTCCTTTCAAAAACTTCAAGACTTGTCAATAAATTTATTAAAATAAGATAATTTTGTTAGGTCCAATCACTATAACAAGCAAGATTGTTTTGTCATGAACATTTAATCTTTCTTAGTGAGAAATAGTTTAGGCTAGAAAATATACTGTTAGATCACTAGAGCCAGTAATGGGCTATTTCAAATCGTCTCTGTATCATTACTTCATTGTCTCTAAAACAACTCCATATAGAGTAGGGGATGACTTTAGGCTGGTCATTTTTTATGTGGATGATAACTAAAAAATGCCCTATATTTAGTTTCTGGTATTACATTTTACATGATATGCTCTTAACACATGCTGGGTAATCCACTTCCAAAATCTATTAACTCTGTCATTGTGAAACAATATTACTGCAGACTTGGTAGCTTAAAACAGAATGTGTTCATCATCTTCCATTTTCTGTGCCTTGGGATCCTGGGCATAGCTCATCTGTGTTCTCACCTTCAGGGTTTCATGAAGCTGCCGTGAAGGTGTTAGCTGGGGCTGTGTTCTCATCTGGGACTCAGCTAGAGAAGGATCAACTCTGGGACTCACTTGTTTTTTGGCAGAATTTAGGTCTGTGCCAGTGAATCTTAATTGCCAATTTGACTGGTTTAAGACTGCTGCAGAAGTGATCAGACCATCGGTGGTCTATACTTCTCACTGGATCAATCCACTGATGTTCACACCTGAATGTGCTGGTATGATGTTTGGCCTACTTGGTGAAGGCAGGATACCGGGGTGCCATTGGAGGGTCTGTACTGTGTCTTGCTGGTGTGCTTGCCCTGTGCTCTGCTTCCTGGCTGCCAGAAACTAAGCAGCTTTGCTCCACCACACTTTCCCGCCATGATGATCTGGACCTGGAGCCAGCTGACCATGAACTGATACCTCTGAAACCATGCACAGAATTAAACCTCTCTTCTTGTAAATTGCAAAGTCAGGTATTTGGTTGCAAAGACATGAAAGCTGACCAAGGCAGGGGTCACTGAGTGGATTTAGAATTTAGTGTTTATTTTTTACAGAAAGTGTGATCACGGCCTTATAGATTGCAGATTGCCCTTAGCTCCTGGATGTTGACACTTGTTGCTTTACATGTGGGGTTCTCATATGGCCACTTGCTTCCTCAAAGCCAGCAAGACAGAAAGACTCCAGCTGATGGCTGAGACAACTTTACGTCGTCTAGTCACCTGACCCAAATATCCTTCTGTCTTTGCCAGTTCCTATTGGTTGACAGCAAGTCCAGGTGCTTTCCACCAGGTTGAGAATATCCACAGAGAGTACTAACATTCTGTCCATTGCAGAAGGATTTGGGGATATAAAATGTAAGTTTTAACATGAATTCCTCCGCTTATGCTCCATTTCTAAAGCAAATTTGAAAGTTCTTTCCTTTTTTTGGTCCCCTGGTGCTGATGATTGAATCAAGAAACTTCTCACCAAGCTGTGACCCTAGACCATTTTAATAATTTAGAGACAGGGTCTCACTAAGTTACCCTGGCTAGGCTCCAATTTGTGATCTTCCTGCCTCAGCTCCCAGAGAGTTAGGAGTACAGAGTACACTACCATGAATGTACTTCTTAAACAATGCATTTATTTTATTACATAAAATGGCTAACAGTGTCCTTTATATTAAACATTCTATATTTTGAAATCTACATATTCCAGGTAACACTGGAGTTATACAAATCAGAGACTCTTTCAAACTATGGCTCCCTCTTTTAAGGAATGTTTGATGGTGTAATCTGAGGAATGTTGATAGCAGCAACACTAAAAGTAGTAATAAGGACATGTATAATAGTAGTTTATTCATTATTAACTTTATGTCAGGTACATTAACTTTATGACCAAGTACACATAGATGCCAGTCAGCTGTATGTTAGAATTGCAGCCATGGCTCAGGCCTATAAAGTCCCCATTGAAGTGAGCATGGTCAGCCCTGGGACTATAATCCTCACTCACATTTTCCCAGTCTGACCACGAGCTAAAGGACAGGGCTGGGTATTCTCGCAAAAGAGTGGGATGACTGCAAAGGGTGAGCACATTCCTTCTATTCTTCCTGAAATTCACTGTACCTCTAAGAGAAGACAGCCTTTAACAATGTGAGCTGAGGTTTCTCATGTGCCATGAATGGAAAGGACCTACTAGAGATACAAGAAAGTAATACCTGCAAGTAAAACAAGGAGTGAGAAACTGAACAAACAGAATCTAATACTGTTTTCAATAATTGGACTGAATGTGAATGTAGACAAGGATAAAGAGGTCCTAGTTTTGCAGTTGTTAATTCTACCAGGGAAGACACAAATAACAATAAAAACAAAACTATTTATGCAATTTGCTAAGGCAAACTATATACCTGCCTTATACAGCTCAGCACTTGTATATCTAGGCATATGACAACATCAGAGATGTGCCCTGAAGTCTATCACAAGGCATGCACAAGAATGTTTTATTCATAATACCTGAAAGTTGGAAATGGCCCAAATCCCCATCAACAAACAAAGAAGTAAATAAAGTTGTATTAAGCATATGACTGAATGTGGCACAGTCATAAAAAGGCCAGTTATTTTGCACACAGCTACGTGATGAAACTCAAAGCATTCTGCTCAATAAAGGAAGCCACACAGAGAAGAGGGCATGTTGTATTGTTGCGTATCTATGAAGTTCAAGGCCATCAGTGACCAGAAAATCAGAATAGCAGTTACCTCTGGAAATGGGTGAAGAAAGTACTGCAGGAACTGATTTAGAAAACAGTCAGGGCAAACTTCTGGGTTGTAGTGAAGTTCATTCCTTAACTTGGGTGGTAATTACATAGGCATAGACATTAAATTATTTATTGAGCTATACATTAAAATTTATGCACCTGATGGTAACCTGTGATATTGCAACAAACCTAAAGCAGATCACAGCAATCCCAACTTGTGTTTCTTGAAGGAAGCAAGAGTAGGGCTTAAATTGGAAGCATTGTGGAACAGCAGCCTGCTTTATCCAGTGTGGTCTGCTCAGGTTTACACAGATGCTGTGTTTCTGTTGAGATGGAAGAGATCTAGAGGAGCTGGCCATGGGAAATAAGGAAGGAGGGCAGTCTATGGAAAGGGCACAGCAAGTGCAAAAGTCTTGAGGTGGGGATGAGCAAAGCATAAAAGTAGCTCCAAATTATGAGCAAGAAGTAGCCTGAACAGGAAGCCAGAAAGGATACTAGCCAGGAGAGAGTCATTCATAGGCTTTAAAGCTGCAATAAGAAGTTTAGGTTTTTACCCTAAGTGCCCTTGGAAACCACGGGAAGGTATAGGCAGGAAAGTGAAGAGAACTCATTTGCAGTTTGAGAAGTGTGGCTGCAGGGTGGAGCATCAAGGGGAGGGTATAAGCACAAACGGAGATGAGTGCTGGGAGAGGAGGGCTTTGGGTGGGGCTATGGAAGTGTCTTTGCATGATGTCCACAGCACTTACTGGTGAATGGAGCATGGGGTGATGGTTCTGGATGGATTTTCTGGGTTCTGAAATGCAGAAGACTAGAAATGGATGGGGCGGAAACTGGGCAAGAAGCAATAAGGCCGACTTGGACATTTTAATTTTGAGAAGGCTGCGCTGTGGAGCGGGGAGGAGCTGCCTGCATTAGCAGGAGCTCGACAGTGAATCATCTCCACTGAGATGGTTTATGCATTCTTCGGAACCTATGCCTTCACGCATGGGTGTGTGGGGAGAACAGGAGAGAGGAAAGGGGGCCACAAGCACAGGAGGACAATGGCACCCATCCCTTCCTGACTGCATGAACATGAGTCATCTAAAAGAGAACTGAGACAGCCCTCCCTGTACTGTCTCTGGAAGGGTCCCAGGGTCCCCTGTCACACTGGGTGTGGCTTCACCACCATCCATCCTTCTAAAAATCCTAATATGAATGAGCCTCTCATAGTTAAAATAAAAGAGACCAACTTGAAGCAAATATTTCCTCCTATTTACTTTTTATTAGTACGTGTTTGCATACATATGTTTATGTTCCTTGTGAGGTGTTGGTGCATGCACATAAAACATCTCAATTCCTTTGTTCATTCCCTTTCCCTCTCCTCCCTCCCCCTGCCCACCATCTCTTGGTCCCCTTCCCTTTTGACAAAGATATGTCTTCCCTACTTCCTATTATCTCTTTTATGTTTCTGTTTACTTAGGATTTGGGTTTCTTGGGTAAAAGAAAATATGCCATATTTAGGATTATGTGTGTGATTTATTTCACTTAACAGCATGGTCTCAAGGTACATCCATTTTCCTGCAAATGACTCAAGTTTTTCTTTCTTTATGGCAGAATAACACTTCACTGTGGGTCAAAATTGAATTTTCTTTATCCGTTCACTTGGTGATGGACATATAATTTGTTCCCAAGATTTTGCCATTATGAGTTGTGCTCTTAAAAATATAGGTATATGTTTATCATTGTAACATGAGGTCTTGGACTCTTTCAGAAAGACACCAAAGCTCCAAGATACTAACACACCTATGGCCAGTGTAGAAACTTGGTCTAAGGGTTAGGTTGTTTAATCTGTGCTGAGCACTTTTTCTGAGTCAAACAGCTATTAAATAGTGTCTCTAAATTTGCCACCATTGAGCGTAGAGTAATGGTAGTACCTGGTTAAAATTTATATCAGAAATAAAAAAAGACTACGTCCCCAGATGGTGATACTAAAACGACCCTTGCATTTTCACAACTGATGAAAGGGCACTGAACTCACTTACCTGTAGTGGAATTTGTGCCAGTTAGAGGAACACTGCCATTCTAGGCTGATATGACAGAGGAGTCTTTTGCCTGAGGTCAGTACCATATTCCCGGAAGGAAGGGCTCTATGAGTGCTGATCTAGTGTCTGGCCCAAGGATACAATGGAATAAGCAGCACAGTCCCCAGCTCTGTCCCATACAGGACAGTTCTGTGCATCACCCTGGAAAGGCATCTTTTCCTTCCTGAGAAAAACATGGTGACACACTTGAGAACCTGCCCAGCACCCTGTACAGATTATGTTATGCAAATCTGAATGGTAAATAATATACACTTTCTCTTGTAGTGCATCCAGTAATAATTATCTAGTTCTTCCATGATCATCATATATTCCTGATTTGAAGAACTCTAAGGGTTGTTTCCTTGAGGCACCAGAACCAAGGCTATTTTGTCAATATGGGAAATTCAGAGTGGAAAAGAATCCAAGAAAAAATTCCCTGAAATATGTTCTTTCTTAATGAGGCTCATTGCTGTCAAGGGCACGGCCTCACATACACACATGCACGTTGTGATATTCTTTTTAGTAATTAAGAAAAATGGTTCCATTTTTAAAATTTTACTACCCATTTTGATGAAGCTTTCTACATCTGGGCAGCAAGATATGTGGGTGGTTTTCCTTATGTCTGCAATCCCCAGTTCATATGAGCCTTTTTCTGTGTATTTTGAGTTCTGAGAAAATCATAACAAGAACGTAGGTATGTCAAGACTTCCTCTTTTTCTAGAACTCGTCAACTCTTTCTCATGTCATCATTATTTCTGTTCCTCTTTCTTCCAGTACAAGATCATCTTCCCTCAGCAGCCCCTCCTTCCTGCCTGAATCCCTGGGATAAGCCTTCTTGCTGCCACAACGAAATATCACATACTAGGTGCTTTAAGTAGCAAAAAATACCTTCTCTCACCTTCTGGAAGCCAGAATTCTGAAATCAAAGTGCTGGCATGGTCATGTTCCATCTAAGATGGTAGGTAGAAATCCTCCTCGCCTCTTCCACCCTCTGGCAATGGCCACCACTCCTTAGCATCCCTTGGCTTGTGATGCATCACTCCCTCCCCTGCCTCTGTTGTCACATGGTTTCCTCCCTGTATGTCTCTGAACAAGTTTCCCTCTTCTTGTAAGGATACCAGTCATATTGGACTAGGGCCTTTCTTAAAAACTTAAGTTTAATTTGATTACATCTATGCAGACTGATCTATGAAGACTGTCTGTCCAAATATGAATACATTTTAAAATATAGTAGAAGACTTTAAAATACCTTTCTCATGGGGACCCAATCCACTACATGACACCCTGTATCACTTATCTTTGGTTGCAGTATGAGTTCAAATCCTAAGAGAAACACTTAAATTTTTTCTTAATAATCTATGTATTAAAAATCTTATTACTAAAATTCTTTCACTAAAACTGATTACAAAAAAATCTTTTAAAAAAATAATATTTCATTATTCTGAAGCAACCATGTGCTTGCTCCAATCACTTATGGACACAGACCTGTGTACATACACTTTGCCTTCTTTTCTCTTTCATCTCCCTCTTTTCAAGAATTTAATAATGAATCATAACATGCACCTTAAATTACCATGCACATGTAGTCAAGAATGAATTTTACTCTGGCTTTACTCTGTTTTATTTGAAATAAAACAAAGAAAGAAACTAAAAATGCCATGAGGGTCAAATTATACACTTTGAACTGACCCCTCTTTATTTTACGCTGTGATCTCCTTCCAAGATTTCACAGCCTGACAGCCGGCTATTGTTGGGCTGAATATTTTCTTGATAGAATGGTGCAGGAGTCAAGATCATGGGGACTAGAGGTCAATAGAAGGGACTGGAGTTGGGGTCGGCCATTGATTCATAATGTGGCCTTGAGGTCTTTTACTCAGCACCACTCCCATCCCCAGACATGATTGTGTGGCTCGGAAACAACTAGTAGATGCTCAATACACATCAGCTGGTTATTAAGAAAATATAATTAATCTGCTAATTGACTACTAATTGTAATATTTTTTGGTGATGATGGAAATTGAACCCATAGCCTTGTGCATGCAAGGCAAGAGCTCTACCACTGAACCACATCCCCAGCCCCTAATTATAATTTGTAAAAGCTGTCTTAGTAATCTGTTTTAAATTTTACATATGAAGAAGTGCTGAAAAGTTTTAATAATAAAACTTTCAATGTGTAGATTATAAGAAATGGCTTGTGAAAATTAGTACATTCTTTCTTGTGGATGAGATGTTAAAATATGTGATCTTTCCTAGCTCATGTTTATAAAAAGTAACCAACTTTGATTTAAGCAACAGACAGCCTTTTCTCAGAAAGGATTGGGAAGCAGAGTTTAATTTGCATGTTGCATTGGGCAATCGTTAAACATTTCTAGGCCTCAGTTTTCTGATCTCAACACTGGACTTGTTAAGAGCTGAGAAGATTGAATCCTAAATAGCATGACTCAGATCTTTAAAAGAAAAGGTTATTCCTTATTTTCCAGAACTGATCTCATTTTGTTTTGAAGTGTCTCTCTTCCCTTTCAAAAGGGGAAGAAAACTCATATATTAGTATAGTAGTATATTATTCTTGTCTGGTTTAAAACTCTTTCAGGTTAACCTAGTCACTTTTGAATAGCCTTTTTTACGACTCATCTCAATTTGGGTTTCACCCCAGGGCCATCAAAATCCTTGGTGGATCTATACATCATCCTGGTATCAAGGTAGAGGTGGTGGATAGTGGAACCTTTTTTGATCCTGGGCCATCCTGGCCCATGAAATAGACACAATAAACCACATGCTGCATGATTCTCTTTACACAAAAGGTCCAAAATAACTAAGTCCATAGAAAGAAATCACATAGGTTAGTGATTGCCAGGCATTTGGTGAGGAAGAAATGGAAAGCGGCAATTAGTGGGCACATTATTTCTCTTTGAGAGATGGAAATGTTCTGGAATTAGGTAATGGTGACAGCTGAGCAACTATGAATCTAATAAAAGCCACTGAACTATATATATGAAAAAAGATTTGTTGTGAATACCTATGTGGGCATATTTCCAGGTTCTTTCTTCTCTTTCATTCTATATGTCTATTTACATTGTATTGATACTGCAGCAGTTCAGTCAGCTTTAATATCAGCTCCCAATTCTTCTCTCTTCTTCACCAATGACTTAAGATATTCTGGGTCTTGTGATTTTACATATACAATTTATAGTAAGCTTTCCTGGCCTACAGTAACCTTATTGAGATTTTTATAGGAATTTCAACTAATTTATTAGTCAGTGTGGGAATAATTGACATCTTCAGTACGTTAAGTCTTTCCATCCATGAACATGGTATGTCCATCCATTAAATTAGCTTTTGTTTGATTTCTTCCGTTAATACTTTGTTCTTTTGTCTGTATTTTCTAACTTTCAGCATACAGATTATATACATGTTTTGCAAGTGATATTAATTTCTTAGTTTACACATGCCCATTCTTAGTAAGTGCAATTGATTTTACAACAATTATTTATCTGGAAATGTTGCTTGCTTTATTTATTCACAAGAGTTTTGTTTTATGTTAATTAATTCCACAAGCTTTTCTATGTAGAAGTTCATGTCATTTGTAAATAGGAAGAATTTTACCTCCTCTTTTCCAATCTAATTTATTTGTTTGCTCTGCTACAGTGAATAGAACTTTAAGTTCCATATTAAACATGATTAATAAGAATAGACATCCTTGCCTTGTTCCCAAAGGAGAAAGAATTCAGTCTTTCACCACTGAATATAGTGCTCAACATGCTACTTTTAATCTATATCTTAGGGCTGGGGATATAGCTCAGCAGCATAAGCACTTGCCTGGCAAGGCTGAGGTCAAGTTCGATTCCTGGTACCAAAAAAAAAAAAAAAAAAAGAAAGAAAGAAGTTTCTTTGATTTATATCTTGAACTGCTGTTCATTTTAGACCCCTATCATGATGAATACCAGGAGTTTCTTAGAAACTTGACATTTTATCTGGGCAATGATATAGGAAGTGAGAAACAAGGATTTTCCTCAGATAACTTCACTCAAATCTGTCTTTTGTTTTTTGTTTTTTTGGTTTTTCTCCGGTACCGGGAACCGAACTCACGACCTTGCGCTTGCCAGGCAGGCGCTTTTGCCGCTGAGCTAAATCCCCAGCCCTCAAATCTGTCTTTTGATATCAACACCATACCCTTGCCTTTGTCTCCACCCTATCAATTATTTTTTCTCCTCTTTGTTCTACTCTTAAGGGACTAGAAGTGCTTCCTGAAGTCGGTAGGAAATGGGGCTTTCTTTATAACCTACCTCTCTAGTGACTCTAGAGCAGCAGTCTCAAAGTGTGGGGTTGTCTAAGACACTTATAGAGGGTCCCCAAGGTATAACATTTGAAAAAATGCTAAGACATTATTTGCCTTTCTAAAGGATGTATTGACATTTACACTAATGTTGTAAAAACAATAGTGGGTAAAATTGCTGGCACCTTTAACCACACTGAAGTCAGTGACACTAAATAATACTAGTAGTCATTTTGTTCTAAAGAACATACATCACACAGGAAAAAAAGAAAGAAAAAAGTCAGTATTATGAAAGAATATCCTTAGTGAAGCAATACAAATTAAATCTGAACCCTTGAGGACATAAATCTATTAAATCTGAACCCTTGAGTACATACCTTTTTAATATTTTATGTAACAAAACAGGAAGTATGCATAAAGTACTTCTGCTACACCCTGACCACAATGGCTATCTCAAGGAGCAGAAGCCAGTTTTAAGCATCCTGGACTTGCCCCACTTTTCATGGAATACCACTGTTCTTTGAAAAATTGACCAATAAATTAAAAGTATTTAGATTTAGGTATTTGAAAGAAAATTTTTTTCAAAAAGCATTCAAGAAAAAAACCTGAAAGCATTGTTGCCGATGTTGAAACTTGAGCTTTCAAGTGAAAATACGAATTTCAGAAATATATTTCCATCACTGTGAACTTATTTCCAAGTACTTAAAGGCACTCTAATGAAATGGATGATTTAATAAATGTGACTTTTTTCCTATTAAGTAATAAAAAGTATCAACATTTGGAAGACCTGCATAACTCAGTTACCCAATATTTTCCAAATGGCCACTGTGTCATGTTATAGGTGACTGGAAGTTCTGCTTAAAGTGCAAGCTAGAGCAATTAAGTTTTAGGTAGCAGAGCATGAAATTTCACTGGGGTAGATTCAATTTCCATATTACAACTAAACTTTAAGCTTTAAGAAGCTATCACTTGTGGAGATTTGTTGTGAAGTCAGAGAATTCAAAGTTATCTGAAGTGGCAATTAATATATCTTGTCCTTTGAACTATATAATTGTATGCTATAGCTTTGATCTGAGATATCTCCCAAAGGCGATATGCTAAAGCTTGGTCCTCAGCTGGCATTATTGGCAGGTAATAGCAACCTTTTGAAGATGGGGCTTCATGGAAGGCCTTAGGTCTCCTTCTCTTTTGTCCCAGCCATGAGATGAACAGGTTGCTATGCCATATGGTCTCATCATGATGGGCCACCAGAGGCCAAAGCAATGTGGTCAAATAATCATAACCTGAAATTTCCAATACTTTAATGCAATATAAACCTTTTTTCTTCATGAGATGATTCTTTCATGTATTTGTTACAGTAATTGAAACCTGATTAACAGAAGGAAAACCTGAATTTTTTGTCCACATACTTCAACAAAAAGAAAAAGTTGAAACAGATTGGGTGCAGGCATGTATATTAAAATCCAACTTTCTAAAACAAAGATTGCTTTGTTTTGTTTATGTCTGTGATGTTGGTATGTTGCTATTGTTCTTTTTTTTACTACTCTCTTTAAAATAAAAAGAAATAAAAATCCAACTTTCTTCTAATAAACTAGACACTAAAGAAATTGACAAAAAATGAAAAAAAAAGAATCACTCTTCAAAAGCAGTGTGGACCAATATAATTATTTGATAAAATATGTTACTTATGTTAACAGGTAATCAGTTTAACATTATCATTAAAAAATAAATTAGGAAATATTCTTAAAACTTCTCAAATTTAATTTATAAATATGGTAATTATTCATAGATACAGCTCACAAAAACAAACAAAAGTTCTCTGGACCCTAATAATTCTTAATATTGCAAAAGAACCTCAAGATCCCAAAATCTGAGAAACTATTGATGATTTGTACAACTTTTCTCACTTATATTCAAAAGGAAGCTTGCGTATTTATCAAATTCTTTTCTCCCTGCACAAGCTTAACTTTCAAAACCATTGTCTCACCTCAGTTTAACAAATTTTATTTGTTTCTTAAATCTGAACAAAGTAGTCTTTATTTTAGGCAGTGTCTACCTTCCTCTGAAGCAATCAATGTTTCTACTTCAATCTGTGGGGAACCAGTGCAAAATTATTTGAGAAAAGTAATTTTAAAAATCTATAGGTTTTCCATATGAAAAAGTATTATCCTAATTACTTGGATATTAAGTGAAATTTGTATCTTTGGTAACTGACAGAGTACGTTGCAATGAATACCCTTTCAATTCTTGTAGCTCCATCTTGTAAATAAGATATAGATCTAAATGCAACCAAGAAAAATTGTTTTGAGGTTTTTCCAGTTCATATACAATCTATGCATTGAAGTGGTCATTTGCTAAATCGACAGATCAAGAAGTATTAATTAAATTGTTGAAATTTAGAAGTACTCGGCTAGCAGAGTGCTAGCCAGGATCACAAATTTTATTAGAACAGAAACATCATTTTATATGCTCAAGAACCCTAATGTTTAACCTTGGTTATACACTGGAAACATCTAGGGAGCTTTAACAATGTATCAGTTCCTGGGCTCCACTTCAAGAGTAAATGGTCTAGGGCACTGTCTGCACATCAGTATTTTTTAAAATTTCTCCACAGACTTCAATGGATAACTAAGACAGAATCGTTGGTTAAAATGTTATGGTTTCAAGTAAACTCCTTTAACTCATTTATTTAGTTGTGCATTTATTTGGTCGGTATTTATACTATACTCCCAATACTTTTCAAACTGCGAGGGAAGTCGCAGTAAACAAATCAATGGTCCGTCCTCCTCAGGCAACATTCTAGCAGGGGGAAAACAGAAACTACATATATAGACACGTAAGTCCATGTTATGTCATTCTCCACAAAAAGCCTGGAGAAGCGTAAACATGTATGGGAATGGAAAAACAGTATGTGGATAAAGGCATTTTTAATTTAGTTCATTCAGAACATCTCCATGATGAAGCACCCTCAAAACATGAAAGTCATGCAGAAGGGACCTAGATGGCTACTAGAGGAGGCCCTGCCAAAAAAAAAAAGATTGAGTCTTGAGCATGGACGTGGGATCGTGTTTCATGTTTCAAGAATTAGCAGGAGAGAAGACTTGGGGTGGTGGCTAAGGAGAAGAGCAGGAACAAGACAATCAGGGACCACCCAAAAAGAAATAAAATAAGCAAATGCTAGGAAAGGGCTCTGCAAGGATCGTGCCTGCTTTCTTTCATAGCAGAACCAACAAGGACATAAATAGGACTCACATGCATCCCTGCACTTAAAAACACAACAGCTGTAAACACCTCTTCCTAACATGGATACAAGCAAGGACCAGCCTCCTGCAAACCTGTCTGACCCTAGTAGTCAAAGTTGACCAATGAGCTGCCTGCTCCTGAGCTCAGTCACTGATCATTGGGACTAATGCGACCTTCTAGAAGTTTGAATCTCTGACTTCCATGGAGAACCTAGATGGAACTTTGGCACGAACATTTTCTGTATTAGGTATCTCTTTTTTTTGCTCAGAAAACCTCTCGCTTAACCTGCCCTTGTTCAAAACTATGACTCCTTTTTGGCTGGAGCAGAAGTTCCATTAATGCCTTGCCTGGGCCTATATTTCCTCTGCATCTGGTCTAATTCTCCATTTCTTGGGCCCAAGAACTTGGCTGTGGGAACAGACAGTGACAAAACAGCATGAGATAGACCCTGAGGAGGACTTTGTGCTTCATTCTGAGTGAGACCATAGGCCTTGAAGACTTTTGAGCAGAGCTAGGGCATTCCCTAACACAGGCTTTAGAAGATCACATGAAAAGAGATTGATTACAGGGGCCACCAGGTAAGGCAGGAGTCAAGCAGATGAGTCAGGAGGCTACTTCAGTGGTCTAGGAGGGAGCAGTCGGGCTTGGGCCAGAGTAGAAGCTTTGGAGGTGTTAAGAAGCAGTTTCATCCAAGACAGTGCAGAAGGGGAGCCAGCAAAATCCACTGATGAATTGGGCTTGTAAATGAAAGCCAGTAGGAGCCAAGACGACTCCAAGGCTTTCAGCCAGGGTAACATCTGCTTCCTGCAATAAGTGGTCATGTCATTGGGAAAAGCATGTTCTCCAATATACGAATGAGAAACTGAGTCCAAAAGGAGGGTGAATGAATAATGGAAGGCCGTATTGTGATAAATAATAGCTAGAACTCCACAGCACTTGCCAGTTCTTTACATCCAAGTCCAGTGGATGTAAAATGTCAAGGCCTTGATGATGTATAGGAGCAAACTCCACTTTACTGATGCTTCTAATGGAGCTGTGGAGTCAAGACTGAGAAACAGACACTGGGTCTTAACTTTGTGTTGAGTGTCATGATGAGTGGGAGAGGCCACATGTGTTTTTTGAGATCCCAGGACACACAGAGAGGGAGCTGGAGGGGCTGAGTAGAAAGAGGACCATGACAGTCAAGGCATAGCCATGCCTCAGTGGAAAGGCAAGGAGTTAATATACATACACATTGTGCGTTCAGACCTCAAAGTATAAAATCATTTGGTTGGCTTAGAGGGTTCAGGTGTGTGTGTGTGTGTGGGAGGGGAGGGTTAGGAGGAGAGATGTGAGATCAGGGAGTTGAACATGAGTTTGATCATTTGGAACTAAATCACAGGAGAGATTAAACACCCATCTAATAGTGAGGCTGTAGCCCCCTAACAGAGATAGTGCAGATTAGAAAAATATTAATGTGATTTCAAGGTGATAGTTAAGCTTATTAGGAAAGCAATAATAAAACCTTCATTAAAACAAGCCAAGAATATAGTTCTAATTTAATAACAAGCTGGATTAATCGGCTCGTCCTTAGAAGAAGTTTCATAATCACGGGAGCCTTTGAACTTGATGGGGGAGTTAACAGTAATTATTGTCAATAAGAACAGAGATCCCTTTGAAATAATAAAGCATTAAAATAAGGCGTAAAAGCAGTTGAGTGGCTTCCATTTGTACAAAACAGCAAAACAGCTTCAGGCCAAATGTGTCCCGGGCCTGGGAGTGGCTAGAAGCAGGGAGTTGTGTTTGCCCACCAGGGTGACAGAGCTTTGGCATTTGTTTTGTGGGTGTGGCCAAGACTAAACAACTGGAAAAAATATTTGAATGGCAAAACTCTCAATAGTGCCTAACTGGTTTGGGGAGTTTGGAGGGTGTGTAGTCAACATAAATTGGGGGCATTTTGTTAAGCCTACAACCTGTCCTAATGCAAGGTGGGGTACCATGCAAAAAATGGTCTAGATATTTCTGTGTGTGTGTGTGTGTGTGTGTGTGTGTGTGTGGTGTGTATTTTTTAATCAAAATGTAGTCCACTTAAGAAACCAATGGTCACACCAAGTGCAGAGGAGGAACGTTCCTCAACAGAACCTCTTTGGCCTTCAAGTTACATTAATGTGCTTTATATCACTTGTGTTGCTTGAGTGGACCAGAGCCTAGAATTGAGTGCCGAGGTTTAGAATAGGGAGTACCCTTAGTTGTCTATGAGCAGTGCTGAGCTGCTCACAGACAGACAATGAAGGTCAGCGGGGTGAAGGGTAGGTGTAGGATGAAAGAGATCTGATCATACAATCTCAACACGTGATTTCTCCAACACACTTGAGTAATATTACTACTTATTAAATGTGATTATCCAAGGAGGGTCTTGAAATCTTAAAACAACATTAGCACCAGCTGCAAAAATATATCACTATGTAACAGATATACATATTAATTTTCAGTAGTTATATTTAGAACAAATAATCGTGCATGGAAAGTTTAATCAGAAATCACATAGGGAAGACACGGTAAACATCAGACAAAACCAAAAAGTGAAAAGAAAGGAAAAAAAAAAGGTTATCATTCAGCTAAATAAACATACACAGTTCATTATTGGGCTACAAAAATATGAAGAGGTTAGTAAGTGAGATAAAGTGAGAAATCAAAATAGGTCACAAGCTCCTTGTGAATCGCAGAAGCACCTTAGGTAAGAGGGAAAGAGCTAACAGGAAGTTTACAAAGAAGAAACACATCCTGTGATTGGGTGTTTCGTTCTCAAGTCCATTCTACCCAGGGTGTTCAGGGGGGATGAACTATACTGCAGCCTTGATGGCAGACGAAGTGTAAGCACCAGGGGAGCTGCAGGCTCACCCCTCTCACCTTGTGGCTGCTGCAGAATCTGGACCTAAGATTCTAGATACACAGGAGGATCTTATTTCAAATCTAACGCTAGTACTTGCTTGTTATGGGACTGTGGGCAAGTTACTAAATCTCCTTTCCCCTTTAGCCACAATCCTCTCATTTCTAAGATATAAATGGTGGCTTCGTCACGCTTGTGTGTGTTATGCTTTGTTTTATTTTATTGATGCGTAAGTGTTCAGGGCCTTGTAGCAAGAGAGTGTGAGTTCATGCTATTGAAAATCAAAGCCTGAGACATGTGGGAGGTCCAGTTATTATTATTTTTATTGGTGGTGGTTTTGTGGGTAGAGCAGGGCTGGTTGTGTGATCCTGAGACTGGTTTGGCACCAGCTGCTGGAACTCTCTTTTCCACACACCCACACCCTGGCAGTGGTGTGAGGTGGTGGGTAGGCTTTGTCCTCTGATATTTGTTTGGAAGGTCGAGATGCTGAAGGATATCCAGTGGAGAAAAACATCTACACCTTCTAAGTTCAGTCACAAACTACTGTCATACTTCATATTTTAGAAACTGATATGAGAAAAGTGAATTTTATTCCTTGTGTCCATAACAGAATTAAATAATGAATTCACTGTAAATTACATGTAAAGGATTTTGCTTTGATATAAAGAATGACCTAGATTAGAATCCTGGTGTTTTGGTTGAAAACATTAGAGTGGGCTTCTGAAAAGTGATGACTTCTCTGTCCAGGAGACATTGAAAAACATAAAAAAAAACCCCTGTCTAAGCCTCAGAAGACAGAGTCCATTTCACTGGTACTAATTTGTTATATTTGGCTTGTTAATCAATGTAATCATCAATTTATCATTAAATTGTACCCTCAGAAGAACTCAACTTGATCCAGGTTGTAATGCAATCTGAGGCCATAGCTCGTGTACATGGGATGGTGGAATATACAGAATGGTCTTGTGCCATGATTGAAAACTGAAATCCAGCCTCTTACTCCCTTGCATTTGCCAAACAAGGATTTGTACCAAGGCACTGAGTGGGCTCAGACTTTTCCTAGAAGTTTTGACAGATTGACACAAATCTCAAATTTTATATCAAGATTCCTATTCCTTCTCAGAAAACACAGCAGTAAAGAGAACAATACTTCTGGTCATAATTCATCTTTCTCTCTCCCTGACTTGTATTCTAAAGAGCCTGTAGGCCACATGTGATAGTAACATTTAAAGAATTAAAATGATTCCCTTGGCCTCATCTATCATCAAATGTTTTTAGAATAGTACTTGTGATGATTGATTTCATGTAGCAATGGAAAGGGTGCTTTTGGGTGAGATTAACACTTAAAATGATGAATTTTGAGTAAAGCAGACCACCCTCCATAATGCCCATGGGCCTCACCCAATCAGTTGAAGGCCTGAATAGAATAACAACAACAACAACAACAGGCCTTCCTAAGAAGAAGGAAACTTCCAGCAACTGCCTTCAGGATTCATCTGGACATCAGTGATTCTGGATCTCTAGCTTGCTAGCCTTCCAACAGCAATGATAGCATCAAATTTCTGGGGTCTCCACCAATAAGCCTATGCTAGAGATTTTGAATATACCAGCCTCCTTAATTATGTGTTGATCCTTATAATGAATATAATAATCATGTGAGCCAATTACTTCTAATAAGTCATATATTTATACATTCATTTATTCATCCCATTGGTTCTGTGTCTCTGGAGAATCCCAGCTAATACAGGATCTCCATCTGTAATGTATTTACAAAGCTCTCTTGGGTTTGTGAAGAACCTCCACCAACTGCATGGAGCAATCTTGAGAGAACATATGCTAAGTAGTAAGACTCTGAAGGGGTGCAGAAACCAAGCATCTGCAATGTCACACGAGGTACCTCACATGCATGGTCTCAACTGGCCATCATGGTGCTCTTGTCATGTGAGCATCAAGATTCCCTTAACACATGGGGACCCTGAGGGATATGCCAACTCTCAGGTAGCTATAAATCATGTTCATCTGACTCCAAGGCCAAACTTCACTGCATTGACCAGCATTGTTAATTTACCTGATACCTTCACAACTAACATGCCTTGAGAACGTTTCCATTGTCAGGAATTCTGCTGGGCCTTACTGGCCTACAGAGGTAACTATTCCTTGAGACTGTGCTTCTGGTTACATTGACTGGAAAACAGTAGAATGGGAATGCTCAGCACTTGGCATAAGTTCCTGCTGCCTTACCCTACCCATCTCTCACAATCCATCTCTCAGCACCACAATCTCTACTCTAAAAAACGGTTCCTTGTTATAGGTACCTAGCTGCAAAGAAACCCCTAATGAGACAAATGATATAATCCAGGGGTGAAAATCTTAAAAAAATAAATTAATAGCTATAATGAGATAAAGGAAATCTACCATGAGTATTTCATAGCTTCATGTAGGTTAGGAGACCTTGAAAGGACCCATATTTAGTCTGGTTGTCTTAGTGTCTAATGTCACATACCATTGTGCCAAATAGAAATTTTGAAGAGAATTATAAAACAAGGATGGATTTAATTCAATAAATATTCATCATGTGTCTGCCATATAACCAGCATCATGCAATGGTCTAAGACACTATATACAGAGAAGAGAGAGACATAAAAGTCCACTCTTGTTCATGATCAGGGCAAAGAACATATCCCCATGAGAAGATTGGAAACTATAAACATACTCAGTATTTTGGTTTTTTTTTTTTCTCTTTTTTTAGTACCAGGAATCAAATTCAGGTCTTTGCACTTACTAGGCAGGCATTGTGCGACTGAGCTACATTCCTGGCCCTTTGTTTTTTTCTTTCTGTTGTTTATGTGTTCGTTTTATGGTACTAGGGATCAAATACATTGGGACTCTGCCACTGAGCTATCTGCCTACTCTTTTTCTTTTTTATTTTGAGACAGCATCTCAGTAAGTTGTTCAGGTGGAATTTGAACTTGCCATCCTCCTGCCTCAGCTTCCTTAAGTGCTGGAATTACAAGTATCTGCCACCACACCCAGCTTAAATAACCTCAGGTTTCAAATCAAGGAATTTGATCTTATATTGAACAATGATCAAGATTCCAGGATCCTAAGATCTAGAAAAGATTGCAGGTTAAATTTAGGATAATGAGTTCCTAGTGAAATGCCCATGAAGAAATATAAATATGATTTCCACACTCAAGATCTAAGGCAACTAGCTTTTAGAGGCATCGCTACATGGAGAATAGTTAAGCTCCTTCTAAGTTGAAGGAGAAATGATTATAGTGGACAAAGGTTGAAGAAGGATCCTGGGGATGGGCCTGCTTTCAGGAAGTGGAACAAAGTGGTCACAGGGAGAATATCTGAACTCCAAGTGCTAGCGGGCTCGGAAACTCACTGTATCAGAAGTGTCTCACAGTACAGTCTTGGGTGGTCCAGCCACCTTTCTTGGATTTGCCCCTGTGGCCTAGGAGGCATAGTACTCACCTGCCGCCTCCAGGATGAGCCATGAGCAGTATGCAGGCTGTGCCAGTAAAGCACTCGGAAGGCAAGCACTGTGTACATGCAGTTTTTGTTAGGTTTCCAGTGCAGAAAAGAACCAAAGAAAAGAAAGGTCTTTACTCTGGACATGGAGAGGAGAGGGCAGCATGCCATACAGGACTCCTCTGGGGCTAGACAAGGGTGCTGGGGTTTACAGAGACTCTGGCTAGGGGCGGAGCTTAAGGGGCGGGCTTAGTGACGTGTCAGGAGCTGATTGGGGGTTTCTTCGCGCGCGTGGGAAGGGTAAGAGGAAGTTGTACTCTGGGAGGAGGGGAGGAAAAGAGGGACGCGGTAGTCATTCGGAAGATAAACTCTTGTTTTGGGCCTCAGCCATGTTAGACCACCACCATCATTCAGCAATTCATACCCAGGCAGGAAACTATCAGTTTTATTGTTAGGTCCTACGCTTGCTTATATTTTTTCTGAAAGGTTCCTGTAGGGGTTGATACATCTTTTTTGTCTTAGTGCTGAATTCTGCGTTACATTTCATATCTCAGTAAAAGCACAACACAATGTTTTAAATAAGTTAGGAAGCTTTTCCTAGACATCAAAACCTTGGTGTCTAAGACCTCTAACCCATTTTCTTTTGATTTCATTTTCAACATGCTAATGTGGAAAATCAAGAGTTAAGGTTTCAAGGGAAGAAGCCACAGCCAGGGACATATTCTTTAGACAGGCCAGTGTCCCTACCCCTCGTTCAGGGATGCTGTTAACCCACAGATCTCCCCAGAAAAGTAGAATATAAACATTGGCTGGGGTTTTACTCTGCTGGGAGCATTCCTGGCTCGAGGGGACAGATGCTTGTTTTCGGTTGTCCTAGCTGTTTCTCCTTAATTATGAAGACTTTCTTCCTTGTTCCAGAACCTGAGACACCGCGGAGAAACAGGTTGCTACTCATCATAAAAGGGCATAGATCCAAGACTTTACCCACACATGCCAAAATTGTTAATTTTTCTGAATTTGGTTTAACAATCAGAATATGTATGTGGCAACCTTTGTTTCCCAAATGCTTATTAATTCCTGCCCTTTCTTTTAAAATGTGCCAGTACAAGAAGAAAAAAGAAAGAGAAAGTTACATGAATGGTCTTCTTTATAATGCAGGAGATGGGAGGGGTATGAAAACATTTGCAAACCCTTTCCCAGATTCCTACATTCCCAGAGGCAACAGTCTAAGAAATTTTGGATGAGACAGTACCACGAGGCTGCATAGCCTTGAGAACTAACCAGATCCCAAGCCACACCTTAAACTGAGGCCTTGTGTTCTTCTATTGTTCTTCTCCTGACACTATCATCATGCTCTCTGTGTTGCTGATGTTAGAAAACTTACCAAAAAACAGAAGTACTGGGGTCAATAAGAAAGCTTTAATAGAAACATCAATCACAAAGTCACGTCCTTGTGAGATGTGTTTGGCTTCAGGTGAAGATCAAAGGTCATTGGAGAGGACTTGTTCCTAGGCTGAATTATCCCCAAATGATACCAATTAATTAACCGTCATGTTCTGTGTCACCAAAAACTGATTTCATTTAAGTTGGAAAATGCAAGGCATGGTGTCAATTTCGGAATGACAGGGAATCAAGAGGAAAGGTACCCTAGTAGATGACCAAATTGGTTCTGAAGTAGACTAACTCCTCCTGCTGATGGACTGAAGCCCAGGAGATGAAATCTGCAAGAGATAACTAGGAATACTGGTACCGAGGCTCAAAAATCAGCCCTAAGGATATGAAATAGAGAGACATTTAAATTAAACTTCCTTGTGAGAAGGGATCTTGTAGACTTCAAACTGAGTTCAGGTCAGCATGACTAGGTCGATAAAAAGCTAATGTGTAAACAGACTGCATTACAACATGACATTGTTCCTATCCTCCGACATCATTCACTCATTTGCTCTTCTACTTAACAGCAATCACTCAGTGAAGAGGGAAGATAAGGAACAGTTGCGATTAGTTCATCCCTGAATGCTCAGATGAAATCGTAAAGTCACTACTCAGCTTCCCACTAATGTTATCTCAGAATTTCAGCACTTGTATCCCCAATATTTGTTTTTTAAAAACTACATCAAAAAGTTGAATTTTAATATAAAACTATTCCAATTTTTCATCCAGATGCCATTAATTAAAATAAAACACAACTTGTTTCTAGGTGGTGGGCCTTTTATTTTTACCTCTGTGTTAGACTGTCTAGATCTTAAAAAAGAGATGTGGACTGAGATCGAGTTTTGGAGTTTGCCATTTTATAGATCATCTTTCAGAGGTAGCAGTGAGATAAATGATAATAAATAAACTCCCCAGGGAGTCTGTAGATAGGAGGGAGTTGAAGCTCTATGCCTGTTTTATTTGGGGCTATCAACATATATTTTCAGAATTGATTTCAACTTGTCTATCAGCTTTTTAGCTATACCTATTTATATTACACTTTTAGTTATTGATCAGCTACTGTATACATGTTATACATTCTTAAATTTTCATGATCTTTCTTAGACTTGATGTTATGCCATTCCATATAAAATAAGCACATTTTGTAATCGTATAGATCCTCCTCCCATCTTTATGCTGTAGCTGCCATATATACTGTATCATCAGCTATCTGCTTTTTAGACCTCAGAATACAAAATTATAACCTTTTTACTTTAAATTTATATTTACCCACATAGTTGCCATTTTTTAATGAACTTAAGTTTGGTGAATTGAATCTCTTCTGAAGTTGCAGCTTACATCTAGTAGTGATACAGGAAAATAAAAACTCCCAACCTGAACAATATCTGGGATGAGTTTGTGTTCTCTAAAATCAAAGAATGAATTTCAGGAACAATGGAGGTTAAGAGCAGGATATATTTATTGAGGGAAAGAAAGCTTCTGTCCAAGAGGGGGACAGAGGGGGGCCCGAGTGGGGCCAGAGTGGGTTGCCCCCAACTCTGTCTTTTCTAGGGACTTTTATAGAGCAAAACCATGAGGTGAGGTGGGTCCAAGGTCCTGGAAAAATGGACAAAACTATGATCAGCCAATAAGAATTATTCAGGCAAAATTGATTAAACCAGGATCAAATGGGGAAGAGAGTCACGTAGCAAGTGGGCATGAATACAGAACAGGGGCTTTACCTGTAAGGGGTTGGATCAGTGACTCTTCAAGATGATTGCTACCTATTTAGAATATCAGTCTCTGATGTCTATCCCTAGGGAGGTATGTGGGTGCATTTGTTTAGTCCTTTGTCTTGAGGTGTGGCCCACAGGTATCTTATTCTGTCTTCCATGTTGGTTCTTTCGAGGGCCTGGGTCTGTCTGACTGCCTATAATGTTTCTATCTAACTTAGCTGCCTATAATAGTATCAATTTATATCAGCCTAAAGACATTTCTGAAGCATATCTTGGAGTGCAGATACACTGGCAACAATTTTTTTTTTTTTTTTTTTTGGTACCAGGAATCAAACCCATGACCTCATGCTTGTGAGGCAGGCACTGTGCCACTGAGCTATATCCCTGGCCCAGCAACAAATTATCTTAGTTTTTATTCATCTGAAAATGTCTTTGTCTTAAGTCTTGATGGTTATTTTCATTGGATATAAAAATCTAACTTGGAGTATTCTTCTTCTTTTGCCATGTGAGTTAATCTTGACTTAATCATCAACTGGCTTCCATGATTTAAGATAAGATATAAGTAATTATTTTTCCCATTTGCATATCATTTTTTTCTTGGCTACTTTAAGAATTTTTTCTTATGTTTATTTTCTTTAGATTAATCATGAGTGGTGCTACTATAGTTTTTTTCAAATTTGTGTTGGATTTGCTGAACTTCTTGATTCTGTAAATACCCCTAAATTTGAGGAATTGTTACTTCATAAACTTTTTGGCCTCATTTTTCTCTCCTCTTCATCTAAGACTTAACGTGTATGAATGCTAGGACTATTTTATTTCTTCATGAGAAAATATTTTTTCTCCTCATTCCTCAGAATTTATGACTATTTTGATCTGTCCTCAACTTTACTGAGGTTGTCTTGTGTCATATCCTGAGTGCTAATTCTATCCAGATGATTTTTAAATTTCAAATATTGTATTTTCTGTTCAAGTTTCTATATTTGATTATTATTTATAGTGTCTATTTCTATGCCAAGATTTATTACTTCTTGACTTATTATGCATATATTTCCTACATATTTTGATCATGGCTAAATATTTACCTTAAAGTCTTTGTGAATTCTAATCTCTAGGTCATTTTAAGATCAGATGCATTTATCAAGCATTTTCTGGTGGATTTATGTTATACTTTATTTTAGTTTTTTTCTTTTTATTTCTAGGAATTTTGCCTTATATATGTAGTGATCGTGAATTTTGTGAGTGGTACATTTTAGAGAGTAGATTCTGCTGGATTCCACAATTTTTTTTGTTGAAAACAAGTAGTTCACTTGATCAGAACTGAATTTTAAATTCTGTCATCTCTCTGATGGGCAGCACATGAGATGTACAGTCCATTCTTGTAGCCTCAATTAGACTGCTTGTACATACATAGCTGAAGTTTCTTCAAGAGCTTTATGACAGCATTTATACCCGAAAGTTTATATATCATTGTGTAGCTGTTTCCTATCTGGTTTACCCTTCTTGTTCCTCATACCTGTAAGCCTATTGCTCTTTGTCCAAATTTTAATTTCCTAATATGGACCTGACTTGTAGTTCTTTATAAGTAGTGAATAGGTCCTGAGAATGAGTTGCCCGCGGATGAAAAAGAAAAGAGAAAAGAAAAACAAGAGAGATGAAAGACTGGGATCAGGGGGCTCACAGCCTCTCAGACTGTCACACCAATCACCAATCACAATCACCTTTTATTGAGGCAGAACCAAGAAAGTAACTAGAATAAGTAGGTGGATAACAAACGTTTTAGTAATTAATGTATTATCCTTCTCCAATTCTGCCTCTTATGCTGATGGTAACAATTCCCAGGTGGGCCTCCCACACTCAGCACCACACTTACTCAGTTCAGTTGGGGATCACAAGCCAACCATCAGTTAGCAATCCATTACAATCGCAGTCCTTACTTCTCACTGACTTGGACCTACTCCCAGCCAACAAACTTTAAAAAGCAAAAAAGTTATCAGCATATTTGCTTTCTTCTAAGTATCAGCTGTCTCTTCCTCTTCACTTGTCTTTGGTCTCTCTCCAGAGTATTTGGCAATTAATTTTAGTGTTTTATCTAGAATTCAGGGTGTCTGTTTGTTTTGTGTTATAACACTGTATCTCATACTGTGTAATTTATAAGGAAAAGAAATGTATTTCCCACAGTTCTCAAGGGGGGGAGGTCCAATATCAACATGCTGCCATCTGGTGAGAGCTGTCTCGTTGCTTCATCCCATGGTGGAAAGGCAAGTGGGTGAAAGGGAGAGAGAGAGTGTGAGTGAAAGAGAGAGAGTGTGTGAGTGAGAGAGAGAGGGAGAGAATGTGCAAGAGGAATAAGACCAAACTCATCCCCTTATCAGGAACCCATTCCCGTGACAACTAACTTCCTTCCATGGCAACCACGTTACTCCATTCAAGAGAGCAGAGCTCTCATGACTTCATCATCTCTTAAAGGTCCTGCTTCTCAAGACTGTTGCACTGTGGATTGTTTCCAGTGCATAAATTTTGAGGGCATATTAGACCATTACACAGAGTTTTCTGACAGCAGATATCCTGATGTGATCCTAAGTAGAAATTCTAAACAAGCAGAGCAGGGAATTGGGAGCAGTCCCTCACCTCAAGACTAGTATACCACAAATAAACTGACTTAACCTGGTCGAGGATGCGTTTTCTCTAGAGCTCAGGCTACCAGATACAGGGTAGCCTGTGTTTAACCTTCTCGATTCAGCTGGTAGGACACAGGCAACTATTGTCTTAACTTAGACTCTCTACTTCCGGAGCTGTTCAACCAAAGCTCATTTTCTATACTGCCATGAAAGCGATCTATATAAAAACAGATCATATCATGTCATTCCCCTACTTAAGCTTTCCATGGCTCCTGGTTTGCTACAGAAGAAAACTTAAATGTCTTAACAGGGTTTAGAAGATCATATGAGAATTGAAATCCAAACATTCTGCTTCCTCTTTAGCCATTTTCTTATACTTTTCCCACCCCCCTCCTATTAAGCATACTGTACTCTAAGGACAATCAAATCCTGATGATTCATAAAAGTCACCTGCATTTTTACACTTCTATGTGGTTGCAAATAGCATCACTTTACCCTATATTATTTTTCCTTTTAGCCATTGACATGTCACTATGTAGACATTCTCTCTCTCTCTCTCTCTCTCTCTCTCTCTCTCTCTCTCTCTCTTCCTCTCCCTCTTTCTCTCTACCATTTTTACTCTGGTCTTCTACAGGGGAATGTCGGCATCATGAGGTACAGGACTTGGTTTTGTTCACAGTGAAATCCCCAGTATTCAGAATACTATCTGGCACCTAGTAGGTACTTCAATATTCTTATTTCCTGGCTAAGTCAGAGCAGGACAGACATACGGAGAATCCAGCTACACTGTTATCTTCCTTTGGCAATTCTGCTCAACGTTCCCTCACTAATATGTACAGAATGAATGATTGCTTTAATTCGTTTTTTCCTGCAGAAATCATCTTCATTTCTCTTTCTTGTTTCTCCGGGTATTTCTGCGTTTACCACCACATCATGGCATTAAAGCCAGATTACTCATGAACAGATTTGTGACTTCATCTACTGTATATACTCACCAGTCTAGTCTCACTTCCCTACAGAGAGGCTTCTCTTTCTGGCTTGTCTCTTCTCTTGGAGAAAAGTCTTTTTATTTCCATCACCCATAAAGGAGCTTAAGATAGACTTGCTTATACAAAATTTGAATACATTACTCTTATCATTATGATTTGGGCATCATGGGAAAACTATTGGTAGTTTAATTATTCAGATATTTTTAGATTAAGAATTAGGAAGTTACAGGAAAAATTGCTAGTTGATTTTAGGACCTCAAATAAAAGCATTTTTTTTTTTTTTTTTTGGTACCAGGAACCGAACTCATGACCTTGCACTTGCCAGGCAGGCGCTTTTGCCGCTGAGCTAAATCCCCAGCCCCAAAAGCATTTTTTTGAGATCTATTGTTTCCTAATATTTCAAAATTTGTCAGGATTCAAATTTCAGTCTTCCTTTTTTCACATTGAATTTGTGGTCAAATCTCAACTGATGACTTTAAGATTAATTTAATTCACTCCTTCAGTAACAAGCATTATCTTGGCATTTAGAAAGAAAAGTCTATTCAACCCCAGATGACAATGAAATGGAGTTAATAATATAGTGAGAGCTAAATTAAAACTAAGCTCCAATGACCGTGAAATAACATTTCTATGCTTACTCCTTAGCACAATTCTTAGTAAGTGCTGAAATTGTGTTGGAAAGCCTATACATCCACAGATACACTTTAATCATCATAAGAAATTTTTTTTTTCCAGTATCAGGAATTGAACTCACTACCTCACACTTGCCAGGCAGGCACTGTGCCACTGAGCTAGAACCCCAGCCCCTATAAGAAATATTTTAACCAGTCTATAGTGTCCTTTGAAATCTTCTTTTATGGAATTAAAATAGTGGGCCTGGGGATCTTTCAAAATGAAAGAACCCATTTGTACCCTATATTTATCTATTTTTCTCACTGTGTAATAAGCCTTGGAAGTCTGGATTCTTCTTTGTTCACTGTTCACAAATTATTAGGTAAATTATTTCAGAAGAACAATTGTGTGGTCACTTCTTTAGTGTCTCTGGTAATGTGAGTTTTTAAAATATGTATTCATGTACTTATTATGCATACAACAATGTACATATAAATCATGGACTTCCCCTAAAATGAAATTCTGAGACCATGTGAACATATTTCAGTCTTTAACACAGACACCTGGGCTGCATGCCCAGCTATGACACATTGCCTATGTTTATAAAGTCAATTTAATTTCGGTTGTTAGTATCAGTTATCATCATTCTAGATTTAAAACCAGTGGCCCAGGTTCTCTTCCTCATTCCCTGCAGCTTTGACTGAGATTCCAGCAGGCAGTTGGCACTATTTTTAATACCTTCCCCATATTTTTTCCTGGATTATCCATTTGAACAGGCCTTTTTCTCTTCATTTTATTACAAATTCTTGAATCCAGGGATCATGTCTGATGCTCCTCAGAATCCATGTTAATGTCTAGACCAGGAGCTTGTTTAACCAAAGCCTCCAAAGAAGTTGTTGATTGATTCAAAGAGAACTTTAAATCTTGTTAAAAGTATATTTCTAGTGGAAAAGAAATGTTCACTTTTGTGTTTGGAAAATAAGATGGATAGATACAAAAAGAAGTGTGGGAATGAGATGACCTCTGAAGGATGACAGATTTCCATATTAGCACATTATTTCCATGTAAGATCTCAACCCAACTTCATGAGAGGAATAATATGAGACAAAAATAGGATGTGACAAAGTGGCTGTAGTAATTCTACTTCTTCAACAATTGTTCCCACAGCAATCAATGGAAAACCCAGCATTGTCCACCTTTAAGAGAGGCATTGAGTGTTTCTCTCCCTCCCTCTCTACCCCTTTCTCTGCCCCCACGCTCCCTGAGTCAGAGGAGGCCACATTTCCAGCTAGAAGCCAGCATGAGAGCCACGCACCTGTTCAGAAATGTCCAAGTGGACAGCAAATGAAGTTCATGGCGCTGATGGAGTTAATGGCAGTGAGTCAGCTGGGACACTCGCAGCAGGTCAGCTGACACTCTTTCTTGCTGTCCAGAGCATTTAGTCTGCTGGACATGCGCCCAAGACTGAGAGCCGAGGTGGATGACAGCAGTGTGCCTCTTGGTTGCCACCGGTTGCTTCGCTGTTCTCAGCTTTCAGGATTTTTTTTAAAGATGGATTTTTGTCTAGCACAGTCATGAACGGTGATGGGAAGAACAGGCTGAGCAGCTGTTGACTGAAATAACAGAGGGGTGGTTTGGTATCTGGAAACGCTCAACACAAGTTGTCCTGCAGGCTTTGATGATGACTTTTGCATATAAAATTATGGGTCAGAAGCAGGAAGCTGAGTGCTCCTTATGCCAAAGTGTCTCGCTTGGCAAAGGTAAGATTTGCACGAGGTCAGAGGATTTCATTCTGAAAAATTAGGGATGCTTTTCTACAAGATGCAATGGCAAGTTTCTCAACCAAGCAACAGGATAAAACAAATCAAAACTAACCCAAAGAAGAAAACTTCATGGGCAATAGAAAACTCATATTCTGTGAGCTTTTACAAATTTTTCAGTGACACAGATGAGACTTACGAAAAGATAATAAAAATCTGTTGTGTGCTTTTTATTATAAAAGATGACTGGGGAAAGAGCAACATAATTAGTTGAACTAAATCCTGATGTAAGTTTTAAATTTATTTATTTTCTTCAAGTTATCTCTTAAAACCCCCTTTTCAGGCAAATAGGTTAGAATTGTTCCTCACAGGTGGATTTAATAGTGATCAGATTAAAATTCCATTTCCCTAAAATCTGGCATGAGTTGCGATTTCCACATTTAGAAGAGATCTTGTTTCTATTGCACCTACTTGGTAGAAATATCTGACTTGACAATTTGCGGCCACTATAATTACAATCATGTTCACTGGCAATGGGATTCATAAACAAATATTGAGAGTCACATCAGGCTAACAGATAGCAGAAAATATGAATCAACTTTCTTTCCCAAGAAGAAAATATTTGCATTAAGTAGAGCATGGAAAATTAAGTGACTATTTTTCATCCATTATAGTTTACTTGGTACTTGAAGGCACTGAACAATTTCCTGAGGGGCCCGGTCCTTTGAGAATGTATATTCCAAGATAATTGCTGTCTGTTTCTATAGAACTCTGGAAGTCTGTGTTCGTGGGAATTTCACAAGGACAGAGGTGGGTCACTGTGGTTGCCTGTTGCCTAGCTCATGGAGATGCTTGATAAATATTGGGTGAATGAATTAATCTTGACTACAGGAAGTGGAGGGGTGACAAGGAGTGTCATCTCTTCTTGGCAGAAGAACAGATTAGTCATTAAGACCAAGAAAAAGAGAAGATGGGATTTAGGGTGATTTAAGTCGTGATTACTGAAGCCATTAGCAGCCAAGGCCATGCTGAGGGAGGGAGTGTGGGGAAAGTTGGAGATGGTCATTAACTTTACATTGGCCTGGGCTGATTTCTGCACGTGGCAATCACAAGCCTGCAGAAATTCCACAACTGGGGAAAATGGACTGGACACCAGGTGGGAAAGAGAGAGTGACAGGAACTTCCCCAGTGACACAGACAGGTGGGTTTTGAGCATATTTCTCTTTGCCTCTGTCCCGCTGCTTTCAGTTTTGACATCTTCCTTGCTCCTCTGTTTTCATCTAGAATGAAGCTGCCAAAGTAACGTCTGGTTCATTGTCAGAAACACTTTAGGAACTGCTCAGCACTCTTGAGAGGGCCTGTGTCTTCTCTCCCTAGATCCTGCTGATTCAGTCCCATTTCTGCCTTTGAGACCCATTTTAGACTCATTTCGGAGGATACAGCACTTCGGGGGACAATGGCATTGCTAAGTGATCACACACACACAGATACACACACACACAGACACACACACTGCACAGAGAGAGAGAGGGAGAAAGAGAGAAGAAATTAACTGGTGAAATTTTACCCTTTATTTATTCTGTGTATAATTTCATTTTTCCCTCACACGTCTTTGTTACTGCCACTACTTGATAAGTTCTTTATGAGGCATTCGGATTTGTAGTTAATTATTAATACCAGAAAGTACCTGTTTTAATTCTAAGTTTGAATCACACTCTGATATTCATTACAATGGAGTAGCTGCTAATCAGGCTTTTCTGATGTGGTTAGAATTTTGAAGACTCTCAATCTTTCTCTCTCCCCCTGAAACTACCCCCACCACACACACACACACACACACACACACACTCTAAAAGTGTAAAAAGTGACTCCACTGTAGAGATGATTGATTGTAGGATATCAGTATATATGTGTGTGCTGTTTAAAAAGCTGAAACTGGAGTCCTATAGCTACATTTGTCTTGTTTTATGACTTGATTTTCACATAAAGTAGGAACAAAATCCCTGACATGGAAATCAGCCTGTTATGTGTCACATCTATATCAAGTATCTGAACTCATTTTTATGAGAGGTCCATTTCCCTATTGCACTTCCTGTGTTTGGTAATGCAAACAAGCAGAACATTGTGTCATTGTGTTGGAGACACTCCTTGCGAAAGTCAGGGAGTATCGAAAACTGGAACCAGAGTTAATGGGACTTATTAATAAAAGAAAAAATGTTTGCTCTCACTGCTTGATCTGAGGGCTGGCTAATCTCGAGGTATGAGGTAACCTGGACTCCATGGCACACAGATCCTGCCCAGCACTGCACTCGGTGTCACGTCTTGTGCAATATGTCATCGGGATATTAAGCTGTTTATGAACTGATTTGTGAGATGTTTGGGTTATACTGAAAGTGTTCTCCTTTGCAGGGCAAGAAGCCGATAAATTTATAAAACACCTAAAGTGAAGAAAAGAAAGAATCTAATCCAATTTCAAGTCACTGTGTTGGAAACTGTCCTTACTCACAAACTGGGGCCTTGCCACTGGCATGTGTCTGTCCATAGCTTCAAGATGAGTTTGGAGTGAAGAGGACACAGCAAGGAGGTTAAATCGAGGCTTCCGGCAGTGCAGTGTCGTCAGTGCTTTCATGCCAAGTGCTTTACATTTTCACCCTGGACTGGCCTTCCAGCTATTGTGGTTACCTTCACCACCTAACCTGTCACTTATACCGAACAACAGTTTTACCTGTCCACACCGTGCCTCATTCACCTAGGTAACACTTAAACCAAGGTTCTGGTTGCCATTGTGAAATGCTCCTAGCAATTTCTCTTGTAAGGAAGAGTCAGCTTTTTATAAAGATGTCTTACTATTTATTGATTATCTAAAAATTTGTTTTTACCGGAGAGGTTTGGACTGAAAGCAAGCTTAAATGCCTTACTTTAACATTAATAAATCTACCTCAGGTCATACAGCTCAGATCTAGAAATCCCCAGGGCTTGCATGTCTACATTGAGAAAACAGTGGTGCAAGACTGCAGGGACATGGTGTCTTGGTTACTTTTTTCTCGTTGCTGAGACAAAATACCCAACGTCCAAAATGAAGGAAGGAAAGGTTTATTTAGCTTACAGTTTGTGGAGGTTTCAGTCCATACTTGGCTGGCTCGGAGGCAGAAGATAGCAAAGCAACAAGAGCAAGGGGGTAATGGCAGCCGAACAGCAAAGCAGCCAGAGCAAACTGGAGGAATGGAGGCAAGCAGCTTCTTTTTCTGCCTTACTTTGTAAACAGGCTACCCCCCCTAAGGGGCGTGTAGCTCTCACATAATCTCCATGCCCTCCTCATCCACAGGCTCAGGATGTATACAAAGTAAGCACCCTGGCTTCCTGCTGAGTTACTTAGCCAAACCTCTAGACTTCCCAAGTTGACACAATGTATCAACCATAACACATGGGATGGAGGTTCTTGGCCCCAAGGGTGTCCTGACCAATCAGAGTTGTAATATTAGGTGCTGTTGGGATCAAGGATTGAATAATCTAGTGAGACTGTCTGTGTCTACACTGCTCCTGATATGAGAGAGGCTAGCCAGTAACTGGCTCCCTGGCTGGATTCCCATTTCTATCATTAACCATCTGTGTGATTTGGAGTGATGAGAGCTAGAGTTAGCAGTAAATAAAATGCTTTATTTTCTAACCAGATTCCCTGGGACTGTGGTTCTCAAAGTGCATGACTAGAGGCAGCAAAATCACCTCAGGGACTTAAAAATGGATCATCGGGCTCTGCTTCAATTTGCGATTCACTTGGTCTACAGTTTTGTATTTTCTAGGAACTGCTAGCCCAGGGATCATACTTTGTGAGTCAATAACCTAGTGCAAGCAAACTTAACTTTTTTGTTCTTGAATTTTCTTCACTATAATGTGAAAATGACAATAGCATCTACTTCCCAGAGTGCTTTTGAGATTAGTTACAACTACATAGGAAAAGGCCTTAGAGTTCTATGTGATAGGCTGTAACTATTCAATAAGGACCAGTCATTATTACCGATAATTTAATTTTTGTAATATATATCCCTCAGACTGTTTTATTTATATAAGTATCTGGGCTTCTCCCTTGTTGCTGGAATGCAGTACCTGACACCCACAGCGTAAAAAAGGAGAGGTCTGCTTTGGCTCTCTTTTCGTCCATAGTTGGCTGGTTCCAAGTCAGGATGGCATAGCAGAGAGACATGGTGGAGGAGAGATGCTCATGGCATGGGGGACAGGAAGTAGAGAGAGTCAAAGAAAGAGCCAGGAAGAAAGCTATTCCTTTCCGGGTCATTCCCCACATTGACCTATCTCTTCCAGCCAGCTCCTATCGCCTCACAGAGAGTCAACCCTCTTATCCAATCACCTTCCAAGAGCCCTGCCTATGAGTGGATGAGCACTTTAGGAGACATGTAGATATAAACCATAACAACAGGAATGCTAGCAAGCAGTTATAAAACTCTATGCAAATATACTATTGAAACTATCCAACACTGCTAAATATATAAGCATCAGAAAAACTACTATGCCTTTAAAAATTTTTAAATACAGCACTTTTCCATTGTAAATGTCTTTGGGAACCAAACACTGTCTGATTTCTATGGAGACATATTTGAGAACGTGATGGGTCTGCTTCCTCCAACAAATGCTCACACATGCAACTATACAAGTCCTTGTGTACTTATGGCTGCATTAAATGCCCGGGGTAAGAATCACTGATGTCATAGCTGCGTGTGGCTGTGGGAGTGTGGCTGTGTCTTTTCTTTAGGTTCCTTTATTGTCTAAATCAAATGTACTGATTTCCATTCTGTTTGAGGACATACCTCCATGCAGGAAACAATGAAAAAGAACCTGCTTTCAGATTTACTGCCCTGGAGGCTGGGGATACAGCTCAGGGCACAAGCACCTGCCTGACAAGCACAAGGTCCTGAGTTCGATTCCTGGTACCAAAACAAGACAAAACAGAAAACAGATTTACTGCCCTGTATCCCAGGGCCAACTCAGGGCCATTTAAGTAGCTACTAGGACCTTGGACAAGACACTGACCCTTTCTGAGGCTTAGAATCCCTCATTAAGTGAGAGGAGTACTGTACTTAATGTCTAATGCACTTCTACAATGGATGGTGGCAATTATCCTAGGAGATAAGCACACTGCCTGGTCTTAATCACAGGGCCTTTTTCCTCACCCATTTTCTCTAATGAGCTGCCCTCTCATCACTGCTGAATTGTTTCAGGCGCTTGTCCTGTTGAATGCATGTCAATTCAAATGTCGTAAACTCAGTGTTTTGTCTTTTCCATAGACCCTTTATATTGGGCTGATTGTAATGTTTGCTGATTCTGCTGTGTCAGATGCCTTCTCACCTGGTCTTTGCATTTGCTGTTCTCTGATTTATCTCCAGGTCTTTGCATTTGCTGTTCTCCAACCTGGAATACTCTTTTCTTCCATTTTTGTCCCCTTTCTTACATCCCTCTCTCTCCCTCAGCACTGCTCTCTGGCCTTGCCAAGCTGGCCCCTCTTATGCTCTAGGTGAGACCTTCCAATCCCCTTCCTCTGGAAAGCCAGAGCTGGACTAGGGCCCCCTGCATGTAATCCCTTAGCACCCTCACTGTGGTATGATCCTTGTGGCCTACTGACTTTGGAATCAGATCCCTATGAACTTGTATCTTAGTTCTGTTCCTTAACAACTGTACAGCCTTGAGCAAGTTTCTTCTCTACTCCAAGTTCTTAATCCATAAGAGGAGGACAGTAAAGAGCTACTTTACTGAGCTAGCTGCTGTGAGTATTACCTAAGACAATGTCCAACTTCAGCCTCAGGGGGTATACATGATAGCTTCTATCTTGACCAATTCATCATCAATATTAGGCAGCCTTTATTAAGTGTAGAATATCTAATGTGAACTTCTGGAAAGTCGTAGATCACAGCAAGATTATGATTAAAGCTTTGCACATGATGTTGACAGGAATAGGGGCCCAGTTCTGGTTTGCAACCATAAAGCCAAAGATGAAACTTAAGAGAGAAGATTTATCTTCTTCTTGGTTTGGTGTCTAATTGCTCAATCAAATTACTGAGGTATGTTTTATTTGATTATGATATAACTTAATATTGGAACAATTGTCAAAAGACAACTCTAATCAACTGTGAATTTGGCACTAGTATGAAAATAAAGGGCTTAGGGCAACATCAAAGTCTGGAGAAGTTATTTGGTTTATAAAAAATTGAGTGACCAGAGATATTAGGAAGTGATGGACATTAAGTTGGCCCTCATTCTCTATTTTGGTTCACAAGTGTTAAAGAAAATGTAGCACAATCACTAGTGCTAAAAAATCTCACAGTAGCAAAAAATATTTACTTCTCAACCCCTAGTCAAGTTGTACATATCATCAAAAACTAAGGATACCTATGTAAAGACCAGGCATAATAAAGGCAGTCAGTGTATACAAAAATCTCTCTTAAGAGATATATAATACATTTCACTAAAATTTATTTTCATTGTGGTAAACAGAGAAATCTTATTTTTATCTAAACAGGAATTCCAACCTCTTGGTTTAACCATGGTAAGTAAAATTATGTTCTCACAGGATGTCATATAAGTAGATTATGACAATGAATGAATTATAAGCAAAGGATCTCTCTTTTCATAGAGATCCCTAGAGAAGTGGCCCATAAGGAATACTGTTTGTCATTCTGATTTCCTGTCCCAGAATCATTGTCGGTGGAGGTAGTCAGGACTAAGAGCCCTCGTGAGTTCTTGCATCACAAAAGAATACGTAGTGCAGTGTTCCAGAAGTTCAGGCATCCAGGAGATGAGGAGGCAACAGGGCAGCTGAGGTTTGTGAGTTAATGTCAATCAGGAAAGTCGCTCAGGAAAGATAACTTTGAGTCCTACTGTGCACCTCTGTGGCTTTGAAGTAGCATGGTGTCCATTAATTTTACTTTGGCTATGAGCTCAGTGCTTGGAAGCTATCTGAGCAAACACATTGGTATTTCGCTTTCTGAAATCCAGGTTTCTGTAACCAGGGAGGTTAAAGTCAGCTGCCTATTAGATACTGGTTCACCATATGTGTCTGTCCCTTTTCTTTTGTTCTTTTCATTCTGTTACAGTCATCCTCCTGTATTATCCCACATCACAAACACAACCACATTCAGATCTAAAATATTAAAAAATCATTTCTGTATTGAACAGGTCAACATGTTTTCCTTTTCACTGTCCCCTGAGTAATACAATATAACAACCATTTACACAATGTTTTCATTGCATTAGGTATTGTAACAAGTCTAGTGGTGATTGCAGGATGGACAGGAGGATATGCATAGGTTCTTTGCAAATATTGCACCATTTTTATATATGGGATTCAAGCATCTGTGTATTTCAGCATATGTAGGGGGTCCCGGAACACATTCACTTTGTAGGTTTTGGGGGATGACTATATTCTGGATGGCTACATCTAGATCATGACCTTATCTCCCCTTTAAGTTCTTTGAAGATTTTCTTCTATTCAGCCCAGGATTTGGAAGTTCCACAGACACCTTAAACTCAACTTTTTGATGAGATAACTATGTTATATGTAAGGGGGAGGGGACAAATGTTCTTTTGAGAAGGATGCAGAGAAAGCTGATACAGAGGAGAAGCCAAGGTAAGCCTGCAGGCAGGCTTGAGTGATGTGCTGCAAGGCAAGGAGTGTCAGCAGCTATTAGAAATGGGAAGACACAAGAAAAGAATTCCACCCAAGAACCTCCAGAGGGGCTTGCTGATGCCCTGATTTTGGCTCTGTGGTTCTGATTTCAGGCTTTTAGCTTCCAGATCTGTGAGAGGATACATTTCTTTTGTTTTATGACACTGAGTTTATGGTGTTTGTTATAGCAGCCAAAGCTAACTAATACACATACACTTCTGTCACACTACCAACACTTCTTCTTTATCATGTTTATCATACATTGTTGATCTCTCATCACTAAAATAAAAGCTCCATGAGACATTATATGGTTTTTTTTTTTTTTTTTTTTTTTTTTTTGGTTTTTCTCTGATTCCGGGAACTGAACTCATGACCTTGCGCTTGCCAGGCAGGCGCTTTGCCGCTGAGCTAAATCCCCAGCCCCTGAGACACTATATTTTGTCTGTCTGGTCCCTGTTTTATCCTAAATGCTTAGAATCGTACTTGCATAGAACAGATGCTGAAATATTTATTGGATGAATGGCAACTGAATTTTCTCTACCTGCTCATATCCCCCCAGTTTCCCACAATACTAAAGTGGTTTTCTCCTCAGTCATGTATTTCGTGAATAGTGACTCCATCTTTTATGCTCCTCAAATTTCCCCTCACCCTTCTACTCCACATCTAGCCTGCTCCCTCTTCTCCTTAATGTTCTCTTGATTCTCTCTTATAATCAAAGTCCTTGGCCATAGTCTTGGTTCATTTGCTAATCACTTTTCTCCCAGACTGCAACAGACCCTTAGCCATTCACTGTTATCTCCTCCATCAGCGCCTGCTGCCAAGGACCTCATTCTGACTGCTGTTCACATCCCAGGCTCATGACGCTCTATAGCATGTAGCTGTATTTCTGCAGGACTTCAGTACCAGAGAACCCTCACTTGGCTGCCTTCCCTCTTCCATGAGTCTTGGGCACACAGGCTGTTGTGGTCCACTTATAGGATCTGAGATCAGGGACCCCACATTTCACTCAAAGGAGCTACCAAAGGAGTACAATGATATTACTAATATCAGAGGAATATCATTGGGAGGCTTAAATGAACCTATGTGTATTGTGATTGGCTGATAACAACAATGCGCCCAATTCTCCAGGCTTCCTATGTGCAGGTCCCTTTGCAGTAAGACTTTTTGGCTTCTTCCATAAAACAGTAGAGTCTATTTTTCCTTGAATCTTTCCTCTTGACTTCCCAGGAATTCCCTGGGTTTTGCTTTGTGCAACAGAACACAGCAGAGGTAGTTGTCTACCTCTCAAGGAACCCCGCCACCTGCATGTAAACAAGCCCGAACTAGCATGGGGAAGATAGAGCAAGAGCAGGAGACTGAGGCAAAACAGCTACTAGTTAGCCAAACCCCAAACAGGAGAGGAAGCCCAGCCTCAGTCAGCATGGCTGCTCTCCTGAATCCCAGTGTTCATAGATGCCTGCTTGCCATAGTTCCAGGAGAACCATCTAGATGAACCATAGACTCAAATACATGCTTATTATGAGCATAAATGAATGCCTATAATCTCAAATGATCAGTTTATCCTGTTATGCAACAGAAAATCATGCACTTGGGGAGAGAGTAAATGTTAGCTGTTATTACTAATTCATATTAAGATAAACTATTGCTACATCAGCAAGCATTTTTCATCCTCTTCTAAAGAATCTACCACGTTGGAGGCTGCTTGACATCCTGTGCTTAACAGCCTCTCTGTCATCTCTATTGTAGTACTGATCACCTTGCTGTTGACATTATTTATATGCAGGGCCGTGGGTTGTAATAGTCAGTGCTATAATCTCTGCAGCCAGACTGTGTAGGATTTTGTCCTGACTCCACCGTTGATTAGCATATGACCCTGGGAAGGTCTTCATCTGAGTTTCTGTTCTCTCATCTGTAAGATGGAGCACTGATATCATTACTGCCCCAAAGAGTGGGATAAATTGATGCCAGTGAAGGCCAGGGCCATGCATCCTGCTTACTCAGGGAAAGAGGGGGATGAATTGAAGGAGGGACTTGTTTTTTCTCTACAGAGAGTTGACTGCTCTGGGGAGGCCTGTTCTTCTTCCATGTACACATTGTTGAACTGAACAAAGTATCTAGCACCCAGTACATTCTGCAAAACCATCATACATGTTTTTTGGATGGATGAATATACACATCCAAATCAGGTTCAATTTGTCAGTAAACAAATGAGATTCTATCCATTTTACTAACATTTACAAGAAACTCTGCACAAAAAAAATGGTCACCATCTTGCCAAATAGTCTATAGAGTTGTTATTGGTCATAGATTTTTATTGCTTTGTAACAAATTATTCCAACTTAGTAGGTTAAACAGCTCAAATTTATTATTTATTATTTTCTAAATCTAGAAGTAGAAGGCCAACACAAATCTCACTGGGCTAAAATCGAGATTTCAGCAGGAGGACTGTCCCTGCCTGGAGTCCTCTGTTCCTTTTCACTTTCTGATTTCTCAAGGTTGCCAGCACCCCTTGACTCAGCTCTGGCCTCCTCTGTCTTCAAAGCCAGGAATGTCTCATCTGTCTGACTCCTCTTCCAGGCACATCTCACTGGGGTTACAGTGGGAAAGTTTCCCCCCCTTTAAGAACCTTTATGATTAATTGGACCCATCTGGATAATGCAAGATACTCTCCCATCCTCAGAGCTCTTAACTTTATCATACATGCAAAATCCCTTTTGCTGTGCCAGAGAACATATTCACGTATATTCAGATTTTGAAGATTAGGACACGAAAATTTTAGGGCAGCATTACTCCACTTCCCACAACAGGTAATAACATTGGCCAAAGTCCCTACAGATAAACATAGACATGCCAGTGAAGTCATTAGAAGAAATCCTGAAGAACATTTTGTCCAAACACCTTGGGGCCTTGTTTGTATCAGTCGAACATGAAGGAAGCCTTCCAGAGTTGTGCAAAGTCAACAGGGCGCCAGGTTTTCCAGTCTACAAGCTTCCATAGCGCTGTATTAGCTTAAGCTTCAACTTTGTAGTTCTTATCAAATCAAGCTTGTGCTTTCGGTAACTCTGGTATATAAAGTCCTATTTTCCCTTTTAAGTCCTGCCGTTGCTGGTAGGGAAAATTCATTTAATCATCTTGAGTCCAGAACTTTGGTTCTGCAACTGTGTTCCTGGAAGCGACCTCAGGATTTTCAGACTTCTTCACTTTTCATTTAAAATATTTCAGACACTTACATTTCAGGATAAACATCAAATTTTGATACTCCTGTTGCTACTTTATTCTCTGACAGTCACAATGTGGGGCTGACATCAGAGCGCCATGTCTCCTGCCATCTTTGTTTAAATAAGAAAGGAACTTGACACTACAAGGCAGATACTTTTCAAAATGATGAAAAGAAACTGCATCTGATTATGTCTCTTTCTGTCATGAGTAAGGAATTTTTTCATATTGTACAGCAAAACATTAACAAAAATAAGCAATAGTAATACTAGCGAGCATGCATGGGGTTCTCATCACATACCATCCCTGCTGAAAACATTTCACTTGAGCACAAACATCAGTTTGTGGAAACTTCACGGGAATGTGATATGGAGGACACCATTTTCCAGGTCAAGCCACTGAGTATGGGAAGATTAAATGGTTTCCTGAGGTAAAACAGCTGAAAAATGGTGAAGACCACAAGGTCCAACTTGGGATTTTTTAACCACAACAATAGCATTTCCGTTCTGACTTGAGTACTAAGGAGCAGCCTCTGTGATTCTCACCAAGGGACCCTGCACTGAAGAAACACTGACCCGAGGAAGGTTTGAGAGCGTTCCTATACTCTTTGCCCAGTTCAGTGAGAGCGAAGCACAGGAGTTAGATCCATGGAGGGGAAACGGAAGCTTCATTCATGACTGATGGGGAAAAGCAGTCTGCGGACATGTGGAGGTTCGTACAAAGCCTTCTTCTTTTTTTTGTTTTTTTGTTTTTTGTTTTTTTGTTTTTTGTTTTTTTTTTTTTTTTGGTTTTTCTCCTGTACCGGGAACCGAACTCACGACCTTGCGCTTGCCAGGCAGGTGCTTTGCCGCTGAGCTAAATCCCCAGCCCCATCCTACAAAGCCTACTTAACACTGTTCGCCAGACTCGGATTTCCCAGGGCAGCAGAGAAGGCACAGGGTGGAAGGGGTCGGTCTCCCTGTGGTGCTAAGTTGATGACTAGTCAGATCCAAGAGAGTGAAGGCGGGAAGTTCAGAATGTCCACCCAGCTCCATCTTCCTTTTCTGGACTCATCCATGATGCTTACACTGAAGCCCTGGGGACATCAGTCCATATTAAAACAAATGGAGGGGAGGGAGAATCCTCTGAGCAGCTATGGACCAGCACTTACTAAATACACGTTACTAAGAAAACACCACTTCAGGGTAGACTGTATCAGACTTCAAGTAAGCGGTGCCTGTGATGTACTTGATCAACGTGTTTTATAGCTTGTGTAATCTCAAATACATTTAGGTCTAGTACATGTCGGAATTCTAGTACATTAATTTTTAGAAGAAAAAAATATCATTCCACTGCTGTACAGGCTTTTAAGCCAGTCCTCTGAAAAGATTCAAGTAAGTTACATCTTATTACAAAATGGTCACTTTTATCTTTTCTAAAAGATCACTTAGAATTGTTAAGAAAACTGCTCTTTTCATTAAATGTCACTATAAGGGCTGATTTGGGGCACCAGCCCTCTACCTGCTACACTTTCTCTCTGCTATGGTGCTGTCTGTGTTCCCAGGGCCGAGGAGTCACTGATACATATGTATGTTCTGAATAAATATTGGAATTACAGATCACTGATGGGGAAGTCTGCCTTGTGCCAGAAAATTACATAAGGTGAAGACCATGCCTTCCCATTCTTTGAGGCTGAGTGACCCATCAGCTGTTGTGAAATTCAGCTGCCTATAAGAATCACTCAAACTGCTTTTCGATTAATAAGGAAATCTGGGGCCCAGTCCAGACTCACTGAATCAGAATTTCTGGAAGGAGGGCCTATGAATCTTTAATTTTAAATGCTCCTAAAAAATTAGAGGAAATGAATTAAATTAGGATAAATATATTTTTAAAAAATCAGTATGTTTTTAAAAAATGTTTCTGATTAAAAAAAAAAATCACTGAGATTAAAACTCCCAGGATATGGAGAAAAGACACACTGGTTCACTGTTGGTGGGACTGTAAATCAGGACGGCTACTATGGAAATCAACATGGAGGCTCACCAAAAAAACTAGAAGTAGAACTGCCGTGTGCTCTAGCTATCCTACTTCTGAGTATGTACCCAAAGGAAATAAGATCAGCAGAAGCAAGAGACCCCTGCCCATCAGTGTCCTGTGGTACTATTGACAGTAGCTAGAATTCAGAACAGGCAGGACGCCTGAGCAGATGAAGGATGAAGAAAATATGGTATGATACGCAATGGAGTATGATTCAGTCATAAAAGGCTGAAGTCGTGGCCTGTGCAGGAAAGTGGATGAACTGGAGGACATCGTGGTAAGTGAAACAAGCTGGACTCAGAAGCACAGAAAGACAAGTATCAAGTGTTTTCTATCCTATATGGAACTAAGAAACAAAACAAAACAACCAAAGAATTAAATAAACCCGATGATCTGAAACTAGAGGAACTTTCAGGGAAAGGGCCCGTGGGAAGGCAAGAGACCAGGAGGGTAAAAGAGAGAGCGGGCAGGAGCAAGGCAAAATATATGCACACATATAAATGACACGGTGTAGCACATTAACTTGTATCATTAATATTTGCTAATAATTATAATAATAAGCAACCTGAAGCAATTATCAAAACCTTTGTGTTATTGAGGCAACAAAGATAAAATAAAATAAGATGCAAATAAAATACAAGCCCGGCTGGCTGTGCCAGGTACAGAGCCCCTTGCACTGGTCCAGCTTGGTCAGTTTCTGCCCAGGTGCACCCCCGGGTTGCTCACCTTTGGAACGAGGCCCACTGTCACGTGCAAGTCAGCGGAGGGCTGCAGCTGAGCCTCACTCACCTGTTGGCAGAGGCCCTTGTGGAGCAGTGAGCCATTTCTCTCTCCAAGACTCCTGCCGCCAGCAGGCATCTGTTAACCGTTCTTGGATCCACAGCCTCGTGCTGGATGTACAAGAGACTCCGCCAGCGACACAGCACAAAGGGAGGCTTTCAGCGTACAAGACACTGAACATCAGGGGTCCTGAGGAGCAGTCCTGGTCTTCCCCAGATTCAACATATACTAAATAATCTTACCTAGCTAGCAGGGAAAAAATGAAAGATATAGACTTGCAAAGCGAATACTTACAAAGTCACCTGTAACGAAGAATGAGACAACATGCAATGCATTGTTTATTGGACATCAAGGGAGCAAGATATTTCATTAAAATGAAATGTTAATGAAATGTTTCATTAAGATATTCCCTCGCTACCCACATATGAATTACCAAGCGGCAGAGAATTAGAATACAATGAGATTATTTGATGAGCATCCCTTAGTCTTTGCATGAATCAGAAGGCAAATGTTACAGCAGTGAAGCTCCAACAAGTTTATTAATTATTTAGCAGCTCAATCTAATTAGTTAATCTAATAAACTAATTAATAGATTAACAAAATATACTTTATCATGTGATCTATTGTTCACATATTCTTACCTTACCCCATGACATATATTTCATAAAATATGTTTAACCAATGCACCCACTAATAAATTAAATCATACCTCTAGTGAAGTATGGTAAAGAATGAACCAAAAATGAACCCTGCAAGAACTGGGAGGAGATCTATAGGCAGGAAGCATGTTTCGAGAATCACTAGGAATCATTCCCTTGATATTGATCTTATTGTGTCCCAAGTGCCAGTACTGTATTTCAATGACTCATCGCATCCAGAGCAAATCAAGAACAAGTTTTTTGGGGTTGGATGATTGCTGTGTTGGTCACGCCAGGTGAGCCTGCTGACAACATGCAGAAAGATAAAAAGTGACCTCAGCTTTTTGGTCCCTATTTATTGCTCACTGGATTGCAAAGGGTGAGCCCTCGTCCTCAATTCATCCCAAAATCAAACAGACAAAAACTTTTATGTCAAGAGGTTGGATAATGTCCCCTGAGTCAGATAATTATTCAGTGTTGTGACAAGTAGCACACCCAGGCTGAATTTGGTAAGGCAGGAGCTACCCACATGTTTTTGCCCAAATTGGAAACTAGGATCTATTTTCCTCAAAATGAAAATAACTTTATTGTTTTTTTCTAGATTGACAAAAAAAAAAAATAATAGTGTGACTAATAAGATCCCAGACGATACATAGAAAATGTAGAAGTAAATAATACTGAAACATTGTTACCTAAAAATAAGTGCTGTTAAAAATTTAGTAAATATTCTATCTTTATACATGTATAGTTTTACAAAACAGACTCACATTTCACTAGCTCATTTTGTAACTTAAAAATACTGTAATCATCTTTCTATGTCAATATGTATACATTTATGCCATAGATTTTTGATAACTTTCCAGTATTCCCTTTTCTGGCTATACTACAATTTTATTAACTATTTCTCAACTAATAAAGTTAAAAAGTTGTCTCCAGGTTCCCAATGTTGCTATCACTGTTTTAATAGCCTTTCTCATTCATACATCTTTGAGAAATTATTTGTTTTTCTCCTTAGGATGAGTTCTTCGAAGTGGAATTGCTGGGCGAAGGGCTATGCATGTTTTCAGGCTTTGGTGCCTATTGCTAATTGGCCTGCCCCCAAAATACCTTCCCAGTTTACTCACTCACTAAGAACTCAAAAACATTACTTCTGATAACTGGCACTGTTCATCCAACTCAAGTATTACTTTAACAACCGAGCATAATTGGCTAATGCCAATCTTCATGAAAAGACCAAACATTTTGTTGAGATGGATTGAATTTGAATGCCAGGAATGAGATCATGAAGGAGCACAAGGAGCCGAGGGTGAGAATCCAACTCATCCTCCCTAGAAGCTGAGCTTTGCCTTGTGTGCTCCACCCAAAAGAAGAGCTTCAGGTTGGCGTAAACCCCTCCCATGGTTCTCCTTGGACATGCCTGGGGTAGCTACTTTTTTTGTTTGGTTTAATACTGGGAATTTCACCCAGGGCCTCCACACTGAGCTGTATCTCCATCCCCTTTCATACTTTTTACTTTGAGACAAGGTCTCCTTGAGCCTCTCAGTTGCCTGGGCTGAGTGTGAACTTATGATCCTCCTGGCTCAGCCTCCCAGAGTGCCGGCATTGCAGGTGTCAGTGACCATGCCTGGCCTGGTACCGACTTCTTGATCCCAGTTCCATTTCCAGCCATTTGTGGGTCCATAGAAGAGTATCTGTAGTAGAGCAAGTCTGTCTCACTAAGCTAAACACTGCTTGCCTGGGCCCAGGGTCTTTTTCCTGACATGATCCCTCCACAGACCATTGACATGTACTGTCTCAAACAAGAGATTAAAAGCATTTCTTGTTTGAAGTTCTAAACAGAGATAGATCCACTATGTGCATAGAACCATGGCTCACTTACAGACTTCTAGTTACCCTCTGTGTGTGTAAACTTGGGGTTCTTACTGAAGGCTCCAGATGTCTACACTGTACTCCACCTGTTTGCTACAAGAAGCATTTGTCCATGGCTGTACCCTTGCAGTATCTTGCTTCCACTGAATCAGCAGTCTCGTGATTTCTGGGTTCAGCTCATCAACTAATAAAGTTAAAAAGCTGTCTCCAGGTTTTTCCTTCCATCTCCTTCTGCCCAGCCTCCCACTCTTGTTCTGTGGGATTTTTTCCTCAGATAAACTCTATGCAAGTCCCTGTCTCAGGCTCTGCTTTCTGCGAGAACCATGACCAAGCTACTGCCCAGCATAAAGACATGGGATGAAGAGAAGCTGCTTGAATTACTAGCAAACGTTTTCCTCTCAGCTAACCACCTGACATAAGATGCACCAAATAGTGCTTCTTAAAGTCACAAGTTGTGCTGATTTGCCCTTAAGGTGGAGGGTGTTCTAGAATTAAGTCCCCAGGTCTCCATTGAGAATGCCAATGAAAAACAGAACTAAAGGTTATAATTCAATTTTGAGAAAATAGAAGAGGAAAGATAATACTAAAAATTATTCTAATGGTCCTATACTAAGAAAGTTTTGATCCTAGAATATTTGAAAAATGTCTTCACTACCTATACATGAATAATGGCTAATTTTAAATTAGCCTCCTTGGCTCAGTAATTTTGAATCATTTATATAAATGTTCACAAAATACTGAATTTTTTTCAAGAAACCAACATGTTATTAAATATTTTTATTTATACCCTTTGTTCAAGTACTTTGTAAGAAATAGAAGGTTTTTCTTTTTGTAAGAACAATGATGTTAGGCCTTGAATTAAAAGACTCCAAAATAGACTGAAAAATACAACTAAAAATGTTTATTTCCTCAAAAAGTTTTCACTATGCCCATCTGAATAACAAGAGTCTTTCTTCCAAAGGAACAGCTTAAGTTTCTATGATAATTTTTACTGACTCTAATATCCAGGGAATAGGAAGAGAAAAAGTAGGTCAGTGTCCTCATGACCATCTTTGCTCTGTTCTGTGATTAGTTTTTGAAGTCCTAGATTAAATTAGGACTCCAGATAAGAGAAAATCACTCTAGAATTCTGGGTTTTTTTCCTCCAGCATTAATGCTATTCTTTTACTACATGCCAACTCTAATCCCTATTAGATATATTAAAACCCTTTTAATCAAAAACCTTCATGGAAACGTCCAAAGTAGGCAAATTCTGAGAAGTACAAAGCAGATAAGTGGTTCCCAGTGGCTGAGAGAATGACCAGGAGTGAGTCTTAATGGGTACAGGGTTTTTTGTGGGATGACAAAACAGTCTGGAATTAGACATAGGTGATGATTGCACAACTTTGCAGATATATTAAAAACCACCAAGTTTACATTTGAAGAGGGTTCATTTGTTATACGCGAATTGTTATCTTAATACAAAATAAAACTTAAAAACAAAAAAAGTATCCTAGAAATACTTGATTCTTAGCCCTGGGAAAGTATGTGAGCTGCAGAAAGCCCCCACCTGCCCTCCCTCACGGTCTTGGTCCAGTCTGGCCCTTTTCCATGTTGAGTAACAGGAGAACAAAGCATCCTATGAGCCTGGGATCTGGAGTCTAACCCCTGCACCCCCACGTGATTGGATGCTTCTATGGTACACAGCCCAGTTCATCAGTCTGACCCCCATTATTCCCTTGATGGGAGGTTGTCAATTTTATGCTGTCGCAAGGAGCAGGGCTGAAAGAGGACAGCTGTAACAATCCTGGGGACCCATTCCCTCCCCTAAGTTGCTAAGCTCCAGAGCCAACGTTAATATACAGTAGAGGAATCATGGAACCTGACTTTTTATTCACGAGGAAAATAGCCGTCCCTATTGGCAGCGGAAGAGACAGCTCCTCTGGGGACCAATTATCCTATTTTGTGCTATACAAACTGCATGAGGCTGCTGTGAGCCCCGGGAGTCGCTCTACTGGGCTCCCCTCTTGGAGGCCAGGCGGGGGCTCTAGACAGGAGTTGTTCTTCACGTCAAAACTCCTGCTAATGACACAATTAAGTAACTGGGGACTACGGAGAAGCTCTTAATTAGGTAAATACTGCTTTCTGAGAAATGATTGCCTGATTTTAGGCGAGCCATTGCTGTCAGATCGCTGGAAGATACATGCTCTGTGGATAAATGAAGGAGCGTTTTGAGAACCCAATTTCCCTGATTATTTCTTCTTATTTAACAGTGGAGAATACTTATCATTTTATTAGAAATAATATAGGTGCTTCATTTTAAGAATTAATGTCCTTTAGGTTTGCAAAAGGAAATGAACTGTAAAGGGAAGAAAGAATAGCTAGACATTATCTGGGTTACCAAATAAATTGATTGTACGTGACAATCTTTTGCAATCTCTAAATCACTGGCCAAATGAAATCTACACAAATTTACATTCATTTCTTGTCCAGAACCTCCCTACCCATTTGCATCCACCAAGGCTCAAATATTTTAATAATGTCCCCTAATCATCCTCACTTTTAAGATCAAGTTCTGTTTAAGAGTGGTTGAAGGTAAGCTTTGATGTTATTTCCACTATCTATTTGCTATATTTTTTGAGCTCCATATTAGGCATGAAAGTAGTAATCCAATGGTAGACTGAAGTCAGGATGGAAGGGCATACGTGACTTGACAAAGTAGAACTCGCCTACGCCTCCTTTCTTTCCCGTTGTTTGGATTTTGGTGCCATTTTACACATTCTTAATACGGAAAAAACTTGTCTCACTTTGAGGAACTGATCCATGTGCTCTGAGATCTCCACTGGTTTTCTTTTTTGTATTTTATGGAAATAGGCAAAACAAAATTTATTAACAAAATAATAGGAGAATAACAATAGTTAATACGTTACATGTTATTATCTTTAAGATAGTTGCTCAGGTTAGAAGATATGGGCATAAAATTTCTGCAGTTGATATTAACACAAAACTTTCTTTTAAATGAACTAAGAGACACTAATAGTATAACTGACTTACATTTTTCCCTTTTCCCTACTGTCCTTTCCCCTTTCACCCATCCTATTTACTGTTTCCTTTTGAACAATTTCTTCTCATTGCACAATATCTGTTGTGCATTTTAAACTTATTTACTCTTTCAGTTTCTCACACCAGGGAGACAATATGATGTTCACACATGTGAGTCTGATTTATTTCATTTATAAGTATGGTCTCAAGTTGCATCCATTGACCTATAAAAGTTTCAAGTTCATTCTTTTTGGCTGAGTAGTACTCCATTATATAAAAAGATCAGATCTTTCTTATCCGTTTCTCAGTTGATGGACATTTGGGTTGTTGCCAAGATTTATATTACAACTTAGGCTATTATAAACATGAATGCACATATATCACTGTGGTATGATGTTTTTAATTCTTCTGGGAAGATACCTAAAAGGAGAATAGCTGGGTGGAATGGGATTGCTAATCCTCCACACTGACTTCCACAGTGGTTTCAAGAGTCTATATTCCTACCAACATTGGAGAAGGGTTGCTTTTTCCCCACAGACCTCCAGCATTTGTTACTGGTTCATTTCTTGATGATAGCCTTTCTTTCTGGTGTAAGATAGAATCTCAGTGTTGTTTTAATTTGCATTGCTCAAGTGACCAACGATGCTGAACATTTTTTCATATATTTATTTACTGTTTGTATTTCTTCACCTGAGAAATGTGTGTTCATCTCAGATGCCCATTTTTGGATTGGGTTTTTGAATTAGGGAGGTCTGATTTTTTTTCAATTCTTTTTATGTTCCAGATAGAAGTTCTTTGTCTGATGGACAATGAGATAAATTTTTTTTCCCACTGTGTGGGTTGTCTTTTCCTTTTGTTGGTGATTTCTTTTGCTGTGCAAAATCTTTTTAGTAGGATGAGATGCCAGTTGTTGATTCTTTGAAATATTCTCTCTGCAGTCTGGGTTTTGTTCATGAACTCTCTACCCACACCTATATCTTCAATATTGTACCTAGTTTCTCATCCAGTAGATTTAGTGTTTCCATTTGCATACTTAGATTAAATCTAAATATTTAATATTAGATCTTTAATCCATTTTGACTTTAGCTTACTGCATAGTGATAGACATGGGTCTAATTTTAGTCCTCAGCATGTAGAGAGCCAGTTTTTCCAGCACCATTTGTTAAAGAGGCTATCTTTCTTTCTGTGAACATGTTTGGATCCTTTGTCAAAGATAAGGTGGCTGAGTGTGTTTGTAGTTGTGTCTGCATCTTCTACTCTGTCCCACTGGTCCTCAGGTCTAGTTTTTTTTTTTTTGCCAGTGCCATGCTGATTTTATTACAGTAGATTTGTAGTGTAATTTCAAGTTGTGGATTGTGATGCCTTTTGCTGTGCTTTTGTTGGGCACAACTGCCTTTGCTATTCTAGGTCTCTTCTAGTTCCAGATAAACTTTACGAATGCTTTCTGTAGTTTCGTGAGGTACGCTAATGGTATTTTGATTGGGGTTACATTAAATAACAATTTTGGGTATATGCCTTATTCACTGTGTTGGTTCTTCCTATCCTAGAGCAAGGGATGTCTTTCCATCTTCTGATGTCCTCTTTGATCTCCCTTTTCAGAGTACTGTAATTTTTAATATATAGATCCTTCACTTCCTTTGTTACATTGATTCCTAAGTATCTCATTTTTGGAATGTTATTGTGAAGGGTTCCACTGGTTTTCATTGATGTTTTATTTCTTTGATTAAAAGAAAAAGACTGAAAGTTTCACTAATTTATCTTTTCACAGTACAAAATGACAAGGTAAAGAATGTTACTCCCAATTATGTTTTGATCCAATTATTTGTTACTCATAAATATTTATTGCTCTATATAACACTATGGTCTGAATGTGTCCACCAAACCTCAGGTGTTAGACATTTAATCCCAATGCAGCTGTGTTGGGAGGAAGAATGTTTAAGAGATGATTAGGTCACAAGGGCTCTGTTCTCACCAATAGATTAATGTCATTATCACCAGAGTGGGCTTGTTATAAAAGGAGAGATTTGGCATTCTCTCTGTCTGTCTGTCTGTTTCTCTCTCTCCCACCACCCTCTATTCTCTCTCTCCTTTCTTGCACCTGTCCCTTCAGCTATGGGATGATGCAATAAGAAGGCCCACTTCAAATGCAAGTTCCTCAGCTTTGGCCATCTGAACCTCAGGACAGTAAGAAATAAATCTCTGTCCTGTATAAGTTACAGAGACTCAGCCATTTTATTATAGTACCCAAACAAACTAAGACATACAAGAACATGTATGTCCATTTTTATCCTTTCTCCATACGTGTTTTGTTTTAGTATTGAGTTAACTGAATTAATCCTAAATTTGAAGTTCCAACTGTCATATGGGGAGAAGTCATCTTAATCAGATTGCTCGTGGATTGAAAAATTAGATGTAAAGACCATGTTAGTGGTAAAAACATCAGGCTAGTCACTTTATCATGGCTTTCATTGTGTCAGTCTCAGTTGCAAGAAGTTATTTATTCCTCATTCCAGTTGTTTGTATTTTTGCTTACCTCATTTTCCATTTATAAAGTTAAGATCATTGGTGGATGACAAACAAAGCAATCTTCCTCTCTGCATCCCCTTGGCCCATTTCCCTTGTTTCATGTGTCTTCAGGTTGTCCTTAGCATTGGCCAACTTGCACAGATATCTCTGTCATCACATCTTCCATGTCAGCCTCAGTGGTTGAAGCAGTTTTCTTCCATATCCACTCTGACTCAACTGACACCATCTTCATTAACAGTCAGTCACCCACAAATTCTGCCTCCTTTCCTACCACTCATACTCTTGGTCTCCAGTGAGGCCTCCAAAATCTTCCTTCCTTCTGCTCATTTTTCCCCACTTGGTTCTCCTACGCCTTGTTCAGCTGAAATTCTTCAGCCAGACAGTTCAACTCTGCTATCACACTCACTCAGGGACATCTTGGATCCCTTTGACCTACTTTTGGTGCTACAGAGCCAGCTACAGTGCTAGGTCACTCCCTATGCCACCTTTTCTGTTCTTAGCTATAGATTTTGGAATCAGTTAGGAAAGTCTTGGATATTTTGAAAACCTGACCTTTGTATGGTGCAACTTTTGTTCCCTTCCATATTTCTTTCCTTCCTTTGGGCTGAAGAGCCTGGGACACTCCCAACAGAAGCTGTATCATGTCTTTCTCCTTGGGAAACTCCCCTTCTTCCTACTGCCTCTTGCCTGTGACTCACCTAGCAGATGCTTTTTGACCATCTCTGTCTTGATTTGGTGTCAGGATGGTTTAGATCAAGAATGACCCCCACAGGCTTCATGTGCTGAGACTGGGTTGTTGTTAGGTGATGGGATCAAGGGGGCGCTGTACTCACAGTGTGTTCATCCACTTGTGAGTTCAGCAACTGAGTGTGCTGTTGGAACGTGGGTCCTCACCTGGTCACTGGGACCGTGACTTGGAGGGGTTTGTCTCCATCCTGGCTCCTCCCTTCTTTCTGCTTCCTGACCTCCATGAGGTAAGCAGCTTTCCTCCACTATGCCCCTCTCTCATGCTGATTTTGCCCTGGAGCAGGCCCACCATGGACTGAAACTCTGAGCCAAAATAAACCTCTCCTGCTTAAAGCTATGGGTGCCAGGTACCGCGCTTCAGCAATGAGCAAAGTGAAGAAGAATGTTACAGTCTCATTCCTATGCTTTGATTTGTAACTTTGCTGTGTGCTTATCCTGAAGTACAACAAATTAGATAGATGATAGATAGATAGATAGACAGATTGTATATTCGAAAATGTATGCACACTTCAGGAAAAGAAAAATGCACAAATATTTTAACTAAATTTATTGACACATCATGAGATTAATGTAAGTTACTTTTGGCCTCTACAATTACAAGAGATACTCAAAATGATGGCCATGAGCTTCCAGACATTTATTAGTAAAGCTAACTGCTGTTTGGGTATCCTTGGTCATAGTGATTGGTGCACATCCATGTTCAATTTCTTCTCTAAATAGAGTGGATTTTCTATAATATGTGACATCCTCTAAGTTCCCCCGTAGGCGGGCAACACCATCTGTTGAAAAAACATTACACTACTTTTCATGACGTGTGTATACATTTTTGGTGGGCTCTGTATAATCCAATTAAGTGTTATCTCACATATATTTCCTTTTACATATTGTTATTTTCATTCAACACTCTGTAGCTTGAGATTTATCTATACTTGTATATATTTTTTGCTTTTGAGCTATATTTCATCATTTTTGTGTGTATGTCCCCATACACGAAAACATAACAAATACATATATGAACTGAATTTACAATCTATTTTCCTGGTGTGAGAAATTTAGATTTTTAAAATTATGTTTGTAATCTTTTTGCTATGCACATTCTTGCTAGTGTCTTCTTATGAATATATGTAAAAAATTAAGAATTTTTCCTGGGAAGAGATGTGGAGTAGAATTGCTGCAGTTTTTGAATGAATGAATGAATGAATGAATGAATATGACACTATCATTGTCATTGTGATCAGTGGCACCTTCTTAGAAACATGGAGCCCCTTTGTGCTAATAGAAAAGACAAAGAAGGAAGCAATATATCATGATCTCATGATTAACATTGGATAAAAATACAAGTTTCAACTTATGTGTGGCAACCACTACCTAGCGGCAGGTTGAAAGATTTGGATTTTCAATTATGCTATTTTCCACTTCAAACTCAGCTAATGCATCAGATTCTTAAAATGCCTTTGCCTATCTTTGTCTCTTCTTAGTTAAAAAACCAGGGCAGCATTTTCTTTTTAACCCGATCAGCACAAGCTCGGCCAAATAATTCCAGAAGACATGTGTGTCTCTCACGATCGGGAACCAACATAGTCCAAATTAACCTGCTGTGACAGTTTGCAGATTCCTTTCCCTTCCTTGAGCATTTTGTTCTGTGCTCAAGTACAGGAACTAACAACTGTGCCATGGTTCTGAAACCAAAACCACAATCGCGGTGCTCATATTTAGGCCACTGCCTTGTGCTGCCAGTTTAAAGAAGATGTGGTTAAACCAACAGCCACTTCAGCTGCTGGCATTTCTGATGCTTTGAATTAAAAATAAATGTCACTTTTTCTTCTACAATAAAATTAATTTGCCATTGACACAGGAGTTAATGGCACATTCATCGAGATATTTACATGGCCATCATAAATTGAACATCTTAACCCAAAGCCTCATGGGACAATAATTTGCCAATGTTTAGTACTTACTCTATTTCAGGACTTCTAGTCTAGTATAAAGAAACCTTTTCTAATTTTATTTATTTTAAATTAAGTTTATTGGTACAATTTAGATATGCATAATGATCCCATTCATTGTAGGGAATTTGTACCTGTACATGTTATACCTTGATTCCTCTTTTTTTTTTTTCCCATTCCCCTATTATCCCTTCAACTCCTCTTCCTGTCCTTATTTATAAAAGCTGTTTACATTTCATGATTCTTTTCTCGTTTGTCTTTTCCCTTTCTTTCCCCCTCACTTCTCCCTAGTTCCCCTTTCCTTTTGAACAATTTCTTCCTATTTCACAATATCTATTATATATTTTAGTCCTTATTTACACTTTCAGTTTCTCACAGCAGAGAGACATTGTGATATTTACACATATGTGTCTGATTTATTTCACCTGAGTGTGGTCTCAAGGTGTGTCCATTTACCTACAAATGTCTCAAGCTGATCCTTCTTTATGGCAGAGTAGTACTCCATTGTATTAAAAAAAAACAGTATCTGTTTGATCTATTCATCAGTTGATGGGTATTTGGGCAGTTTTCAAGATTTAGCTATTATAAACTGTGCTTCTGTAAACGTGGATGTGCATATATAGCTGTGGTATGTTTTTAATTCTTTTGGGAAGTTACTAAGAAAGGGAATAGCTAGATCAAATGGGACCTCTAGTCCTAGTTTTTAAGGAATCTCCACAGTGATTTCTACAGTTCTTGCACCAGTCTACATTCCCACCAACAGTGAAGTGTTCCTTTTTCCTCACTGCCCTGCCAACATTTATTACTGGTTGATTTCATGATAATAGCCATTCTTTCTAGAGTAAGAAGGAATCATAGTGTTGTTTTAATTTGCATCTCTCAAATGAGAGATTGAATTGAATATTTTTTCCTATACTTATTTACCATTTGCAGTTCTTTATCTGAGAAGTGTGTAGTCATCTCAAAGGCCCATTTTTAAGTTGGGTGTTTAAATTTTGGAGGTTTGATTTTTTTTCAGTAATTTATATGTTCTCAATATTAGTTTTTTGTCTGAGAAACAACCAGCAAAATGTTTTCTTGCTCTGTGCGTTGTCTTTTCACTGTTGGTGATTTCTTTTGCTGCGCAAAAGCTTTTAAAAAAGATGAGATCCCAGTTGTTGATCCTTTGTAATATTTCCTGTGTGATCTGAGTTTTGTTCATGAAGTCTTTGCCTACACCTGTGTCTTCAAGAGTTCTGTCTCTTCTCTTTTCCAGTGGATTTAGTGTTTCTGCTTTTAATATTTAGTTCTTTGATCCATTTTGATTTTAGTTTCATGCATGTTGAGAGATACCTACGTTTAGTCTTCAGCATGTGGAAAGCATGAAAACCACAGATCTAGTTTTAATCTTTGGCATATGGAAAGTCTGTATTACAGAAGCTATCTTTCTTCTAGTGAATGTGGCCCCTTTCTCAAAGATAAGGTGGCTGAGTGTGTTTGTAGTTGTGTCTGCATCTTCTAATCTGTTCCACTGGTCCTCAGGTCTATTTTTTGCGGTTTTTTAACAGAAGTACTGTAGTATAATTTCAAGTCATCACTGTGATGCCCCCTGCCTTGCCTTTGTTACCCATATTTTTTTTTGTGCTATTCTTGGTCTGTTATGGTTCCAAGTGAAATTTAGGAATGTGTCCTCTAGTCCTGTGAGGTATGCTAATGGTATTTTGATTGGGATTGCATTACATCTGTATAACAATTTTGGTAACATACTATAGAAATGATCGCTGAAAGTATAGCCTTTGGATAACAATTTTGAGAGTATGGCCATTTTCAATATATTGTTTTTTCCTACCCAAGAGCAAGGGATATATTTCCATTTTCAAATATCTTCTTTTTTTTTATTTTAAAGATAAAAGGAGGGAAACATTAACAGACATACAACATTTTACAACATATCACAAGCACAATACAGACAATACAGAGTTACAAACAAAGTGGTAGGGAATTAACAATGGTGGTTGTATTACATATTGATATCTTCAAAGTGGCTTCTCATGAAAACAGATATCTTCTTCAATCCCCTTTTTAAGAGTTCTATAGTTTTCAGTGTAAAGATCTTTTACTTCCTTTATTAGATTGATTCCTAAGTATTTCGTTTTTTTGTTGCTAATGTAAAAAATGTGGTTTCCTTGATTTTGGTCTCATGAATTTGTTATTTATGTGCAGGAATGATATTGATTTTTGAGTGTTGACTTTGTATCCAGCTATACTACTGAATTTGGTTATTAAATCTGTAAGTCTTCTGCAAATAATGATAATTTAACTTCTGCCTTTCCTATCTTTATTCCTTTTATTTCTTTCTCTTATCTAATTGCTCTGGACAATGTATCCAGAATTATATTAAATAGGAGTATTGATAGTGAATATCCTTGTCTTGTTCCTTACTTTAGAGTGACTGCCTTCAGTTTTTGACCATTTAATATGATGTTGGCTGTTGGTTTGTCATAGATGGCTTTTATCAGATTGAGATGAAGACCATCTATTCCAATTTTCTGTAGTGTTTTACAAATGCTCTTTCTGCATCTATTGAGATGATTATGTGATTCTTGTCTTCGGGTCTGTTGATATGGTGTATTACATTTATTGATTTGTATATGTTGAACCATCCCTGCATCCCTGGGATGAATTCTACGTGGTCATGGTATAATCTTCTGGATGATTTGCTGCATTTTGTTTACCAGTATCTTATTGAGGGTTTTCACGTCTGTATTCATTAGGGAGATTGGCCTGGCATTCTCTTTTTTGCTTGGATCCTTGTCTGCTTTTGGTATCAGGATAATACTTGTTTCCAGCAATGCATTTGAGAATACTGCTTCCCTTTCAAATTCATTAAAGAGTTTGAGAAGCATGGCCATTAGATCTCTAAATTTCTTGTAGAATTCAGTAGTGAATCCATCAGGACCTGGGCTTTTCTTTGTTGGTAGGTTCTTTCTTTTTCTTTTTTTTTTTGCTACCAGGAATCAAACTCAGGACCTTATGCTTGCCAGGCAGGTGCTTGTGCCACTGAGCTATATCCTCGGCCCCTGTTGGTAGGTTCTTAATTACATCTTCAAGTTCATTGTCTGACATTGAGTTATTTGGTATTTTTATATCTTCTTGATTCAGCTTTGGTAACTCATATGTATCTAGAAATCTGTCTACTTCTTCTGAGTTTTCTCTCAGTAGAATAAAGATTCTCAAAGTAGGTACTGGTGATCTTCTTGATTTTTGCAGGATCCATTGTGTTTTCACCTTTTAATCCTTAATTGCATGGATTTGAGTCTTTCTTTTTTTGATGTTTGGCTAATGGTTTATCAATTAAAATTCTGCTTGTGAAATTGTTTGTTTAGTTGACATTACTATTTGACAGTTTCCATAGGTGCTGATGACATTTTTACCAAAGAAGAAAAGTCCAAATACATTGAGACCTTGGTGATATGTGTGTATGGGGCAGGAGCTCTAGATAATAGACAATATTAATTCCGTTTCATCTTGACTGTCAATATATATTAATGGTCATAGCCACGTACCAGAGGAAATGCAATGATATAAATCCTTTTTCTTCCTGAACCTTCTGCAGGTGCATAGCTGTTTTATTATTCCACTAAGTACACAAAAATATTGGATATGTACCTTTTCTTCAGAATTCTCCTGATCAACTCTTCAGAAGAAGCTTTTAATCTTCACATTGAAACACAGTCCTTTACACAGAGAAACTTGATGAAACAATTGATTTGCAAAAAAGTAAAACAAAGTATCTCCTGAAGAATTTTTCTGTGCATTAAGACGTAGAGTGAAACAGTTGAGAAAATATTTTTAGTGAAGATCTGTACAGGTCACTTTGTATGCGAGTGTCCTATTGATTTTTATTTGATTATTAAGACTAAAGGCACAATCTCTCATGTCAACAGGACTAATTGTGAAACCAAACCAAAATTTGATTTATTCACATTGGGTTCTGGCCAGAACCTCCATTCTTTGTTACTGTGACCTGAAAGTCATATATTCGTTGCTACCCAGCATTAGCCTGTCTTTATTCTGTCTATGGGGGCAGATGGTAAAACAAGTTACATCTCTTGAATAATTAGGGGCAGGTATAACTAAACCCACTGAAGACCTTATTTGTCTCTTATACTATCAATAATAAATAATTAAATTGGGACTTGCATAAATGATAGGATAAATGATGACATGACTTTGGTAGGGTCAACTGATAGGGTAAATGCCCACATTACTTTGGAGTCTGCTTGTTTTGTTTATGTTAGACAGGTATCATAAAAGCCAGATATTCATACTTACTCCTAGTAGCAAATTTTTCTTAAATGTTTGGTCAGTAGGAATATATAATTCTAAAGAGTGGAAGTGAATAACCAAAAACAACAAAGAGAAATAAATTGCAAAAAAAAAAAAAAAAAAAAAAAAAAAAAGAACAGTTCTGGGTGAATAATACTTCAGTTTTTAGCAAAAGAAGCAATAAAGGATTAAATTAGAAGGATATAAACTAATTAGGGGGTTGCTTGTAGATTAAATTAATGAGGAAGACTTAATTTTCTTTAATGAATATCATTGTGATTCTTTTTAAGAGGTAGCAGACTACAGAAAGGTTAACATGTTAAAAATGCAGTGTTCATATAACTAAATGGGAGCTCACTAACTATAACGGAGCTACTTTACACAGCAGTGCTGTGTGAGCTGGTGTCTTAAATAGCCCTGTCTTGGTAAGAAGAGTTTGGGGGTAGCCTAATCAGCTACTGGATATTAATGACTCAATAGATGTCATACACTTTGTCCCTGCTAAAGAAGAGAAGAAATGGTCCTTTGAAGTGGGCTCTTTTTCCCCAATCTTAAAAAGATTGCCTTAATTCAAGAAAATGCCATGAAACTCTCAGATGTGCAGGAGCCCTGACACCAATGTCCTGACCACTTCCTAACTCAGAAAATTGCATTCTGATTATCGATGCTTTCTTCTGGTGGCCCTATTTTAAAGAGATGAATGACTCTGGTTAGAATCTAATTTCCTCTTAGAATTAATGCTGCAAAATTAATGGGCCACCTGGTCATGTTTCAGAGGGTAAATAAATGACCATCCTTGGTGCAGGTCAGGGTCAGTGATGACTCCTCTGTGACTCATAAGCCATGAGTGAACACAAGTGATCAGACCCATGCCTGAAACGCCGACAGGAGTAGGAGGAGTAGCTGGAGAAGGTGCACCTTTTCTTTCTTCTAGTCTGGTCAATGGTTGGAATTTTCCAGGAATTCCAAGTGCTGATCTTGCTATGGGAAGGCAGCATACACAGCCCCATGTGCTGCTTTGCAGCCTGGGGATGGGTATGTATGTGAGTGTGCCAGTGTATGTTTGGGTGTGGTGTACACACACTTTTCCATAAGCTCTGTTAGGGTATTTACCAAGTCAGCACAGTGCTAGCTGATGGGAGGTACTCCGTATACACTGTGGAGAATAAAAGGGGCAGAAGGAGAGAGAGACAGAGGAAGAGAGGGAGGGAAGGAAAGAAGCAAAGGAGGAAGGAAGTTGGGGAGCAAGGAATGGAGAAATTCAGAGGAGAAGTGGCAAAAAGTGGGTAATTTTCTGACTGAAAAGCTCCTAAGTATTTGACCTTGAAAATCAAAAAAGGAAACAAAGTTTTCAAATCCTTTGGAGGACAAACGTACCCAACCCCGAGTCACCTAGAAGTGATTTACTTTTCAAATGATTGTTAGTTGGCTTTCCATCACTGTGACAAAAATACCGGAAAAAGTCTACTTAAAGCCTGCATAATTGATTTTGGTTCCTGGCTTCAGAGATTTCAGTCCACGATCCTTGGGTTCCATTATTTCTGAGCTTGTGGTAAAATCACGATGGAAGGGTGTAGCTGAGGAAAGCTGCTCACCTCATTGTGGCCAGAAAGCAAAGAGAATATAAGAAAGGCACTGGGAAAAAAAATATCTCCTTCAAGGATGTGCCACTTGAAGGGCCACTCTCTCAACTATGCCACTTCCTCCAACATGGTGCCACTTCCTCCAACATGGCCCCACTTCCTCCAACCAGACCCTACCTCCTAAAATTTCCACCACCTCCCAATAGCTACAGATTCATCAATGGCTTAATCCACTCATTAGGTCTGGGGCTTTGTGATCCACTCACCTCCCAGAGGCCCCACCTCTGCACACTGCTGCTTTAGGGGTCAAGTCTTCATCACGCCTTTGGGAAACATTCTAGAACCAAACTATTAGTGACCATCTAAAGCATGGAATGAGATTCCCTGTGAATTCCCTGTGAATGAATTCCCTATTTGTATAAGATCCTCAGGTGAATCTAGTGGTTTTCACTGAAGTCCACAGAATCTTTAGCCAAATTCAAAAGGGCCACACAGAATGTTGTTCCATAGATTTGCACACTTAAGTCAAGAGATGTAAGAGCAGCCTAAAAAGCCTCAGTCTGCAGAGCCTAGCCTGGTACATCTTCCTTCCATAGCAGTTCTTGTCAATGTCAAATATATGTTACAGGTTTGAGGCTGCATTCAGAGTAGTTCAATCTATGTCATCTTCCAAGAGACAGTAGTGCCTGGTACTTAAAGGTGATGTCTTCAGAGTCAGCCTGCCGATGTTTAAATCTTGACTCCAAGTTTAAACCTATAGCTATTATGACCTTGGACAGCTGTTTAACCCCGTGTCTTAGTTTCCTCCCTTATGAAATGGGATATAGGTGAGATGCTTACACAATGGAATACTATGAGACTGAGCCTATGTCTAGTATGTGTTAATGACTTCATTTGCATTAAGTGCTTAGTAAGGTCTCTAAACTGTGAGCTATTATATTTCTAATTTCTTGCGTTTTTTGTGTACAATATCTTATGTTTATATAACTCATACATTAGCTGTCCTGTAGGAACTTCAGCACAAAGCTTGTCAAATAGGATGACTCTTTGGTTGTATGAAAAGAGAGAGATGAACCCAGACCCCACCTGAAACAGCACACAGAGCTGTGGCCAGAACTGGCTGCTGGAAGCCTTTATCTCACTCCTTCTTGAGCTTTACAATGAGGAAGGCACCCAAGGAACTTTCTAAATCTGTACACTCTGAGGCCCATTCTAGGGAGTCTCATTGAATCTATCTAGAGGGAGACCCAGTGTTTATTGTTTGAAACAGAGCCATGAGTTACACTCTCTAAGGCCCAGACTTTGGGACAGGGCCTTATCCCATGTGGCAACATGTAGGATAAGCCGGACTCTCTTAGTCATGCTGCCTCCTCCTTTGGAGAATGTGCGGGTGAAACATCAGGGCCCAAGTGTGAGGTCTACTGCGAAGCTCACACGTGCTAAGAACAATGCAGCCTGCCTCCAGCTTTCCAGTGCAGATCATCAGGCCTGCTCAATCACAAGCTCTCCTGCTTCCTTGGCCTGGAAGGATGTGCTTATGCACACCAGATCTGGACAGAGAAGCTTGTTGACTCCATGCCATCCATGCGTCCTTCTGCACTGAAATAGATGTGTACCAGGGGGCATGGGAAAGCCATTCCTTCAGGCTTTCATCTTGCCTTCTACCAGCGCCACTTGGATGGCTGCACCTACTTGGAGTTCTTGCACCTACTTGGAGTTCAATAACCCACCACCAAGTCCTCTGTGTATTTGTAGTAGAAAACAGTGAGGTTGCTCCTTGTGTACATCCATTGCTAGTGCATGAGCAAGCACACACACTCACTCTCTCAAAGGTATTGCAATGACTGTCGGGAGCATCTCCTACTGATTTCCTCTATTTGGAAGAGTTGTCCTTGCCCAGAACCACTGTGACACTCTGTCACGCCACAGTGTTCATGACTTTTGGCTTTTCCTAGGGAAATAGTAGCTATTGATAGGTCATGGATCTTCGCGGATGTAATGCACTTGACACTCTCCTATATGAAACAATTATTTTCAGTACTAATCTTGTAGTATAATTACTTATAAAGAAATTAATGGCAATTTAAAAATTCTGTAACATTTCACACAGGAAGTAAGATGTGTACTTACCAAGCGGAATTATTGCACCCAGTAATGTGCCCAGTGTCATTATTTTAAGTTTTAAACATGAATGCAAACTCCATGAATACTAGAACCATTTATTTATTGATTGATTGATTTTTTTGGTTTTTTGGCTTTTCTCTGGTACCGGGAACCGAACTCACGACCTTGCGCTTGCCAGGCAGGCGCTTTTGCCGCTGAGCTCAATCCCCAGCTCCGACTAGCACCATTTATTATGCATCTACTCTTTAAATCTAGACTGTCACAAGGATTGGGGAAAGGGATTTAATCAGTAATAAACTTACTCTCAATGCATGAAGCCCAGCCTTAGGGAACACGAAGTAACAGACTTCTAGAATTAACTTCCCTGTAGAACACAGTGTTTATCAAAAGACAAGCCATAAAAATGAGCTAATTGAAGTTAACGTATGTATTATCAAAACTCAGCAGTAATTGCAGCAGTTGTTTATAACTTGGATCAGAGGCTGGCAAACTTTTCTGTAAGTGCCAGACAGTAAATATTTTATACTTTGTGGCCATCTGGTCTCTGTCACCACCACAGGACTCCATGGCGTAAAACAAAGTGCTACGGATAATATATGAATGAGTAAGAGGGGCTGCTTCCAATAAAACTTTATTTACAGCAACAGACAACTGGCTGGACTTAACCCACAGGCTATAATATTTGCCAAAACCTGACTTTTTTGGGGGTGGTGGTGGTGGTGCATGTTATTACTGATATTGTTTAGAATTACCGGGGATTTTTTAATCAGTTTTTTTATTTTAATAATCTCTACCGAAAATATACTTCCCCATGTCCAAAGGGCGAGTGTACCTCACCACCTGCCCCAAGTATGCTGTGGCCTACGTCTCACTGTGGTGTCAGCTCTTGAGTGGGCGCTTGATGTTCAGTTCATCTTGGTGGCCCCAGGACTTGCCGGCAAATGTCGTCCACTGAATTCTCTTAATACATCCAAGACAAATTAACTCACGTGTTGCCAATTTAAGCCAAACTGTACATTCTTGTACTTTCCTATAGTTTAGTTTTTGTGCTCCTAGTGGGGTTTTTTAAAAGATAGAGTATGACACACTCAGTATGTAAACATTTATAACTATCTTACCACCATTGACCATCTCCTGACGTTCCACAAAGACATTATTATTTATGTAAACAGATACTGTTTATTTATATACTCATGAGTGGACTTCTTTCAACAAATAGATTTAAAATGTCCATTCTTTCTTCTGCACTGTTTTCATCTCTTCCACGAGACACAATCTCCCTATCTATTTCTCCCTCGTTTCTCTTGCAGACTGAAAGCCTTCAGGCCTCCTCCTGCTGTAGTTGTGCCTGCCCCATCACCCTTCTCTGTACCTTCTCTGTACCATCCGCCCCACGGACCAGTTCTACTAGGCTGGAGCTGCTCATCTTTCTATCTCGTAGTCTTGGCCAGCTGTCAAAAAAGCCTCTGGCCATGTCATATCAGGACAGGTGCTGCCAAGTTACCCTGTCCTCACCTTCTTCCTTCCCCATGCGGGCAGGTGCTGCTTCTCCTAAAACACACCTGTTGGCCTATCCCATCAGCTTGTTATGATGCCCAAGAGGACATCTGTCCTTTGCCTTTAATCTCCCATTTCCCTGAGTCTGTTTATTTCTTTTCCTTGGGTCTGTTTCCTCTCAGGAACAGTGTCTTTCTGCAGGGAGAGCGTGTGCATGTGTCCTCACATGGGCTTTTCTGAGACCCACCAGAGAAGTTAGCAACGCTCTAGAGCCAGCACTATAGGACGGTGTGCTGACCTCTCCTCCTCAGCTGGACGAGCTTAAGAATGTCCTGTGTGTGTGTCAGTTTGAAGACTTTGGTCCCTATTTCATGAAGTAAGTCCAAGTCGAGAGTCAATGAAATAATGTGGAATCACATGGGTCAAACACCTAAGCTAGCACCTGGCCCTTAGCAGGAACTCAGCATATGACATATGAATGTCATTTTTAGGGCCATCATATCTGGTTGTATGAGCTGTGTTTGTACAAAAGCACCTATCTGAGGGATGCACACATGGGTGACAGAATGGAAGATAGATGGTGATAGATGGAAGATAGAATTTCAGGCAGATTAAAAAACATTCAGATCGCTGGGTTATGCCCCTGGCTAAGGAAGAAGCCCCAGGAATGGTTTCCCCTGGACTATGGATCCCCCAGACTCAATTTCCTAGCTTCCTCCTTTTCACAGAGCTCCTGGAAGTTGGTAGGGCAGGAGTCTCCAGGCCTTGGAGGGAGACAAAGGAAGCTCCTAGGCCTGACCCTGTGGCTGAGGGCTTGGGATGAATCAGCACCGAGATAGTCCTCAGGCCTGGACTGACCCCTGGCCTGGACGGCCCCACAGCTCAGCTTGCTTGTAACCAGATCTCTGTGGCCACTTCCACAGGGGCCAAACCCGGCTTCCAAAAGGAGCCATGCCAGAGTACATAGGGCAGCTTCTCTCCGCTCAGCACCTTAGACCCAGCTCATGCAGGAAGCAGTCGCTGTCCCTCAGCGTTCTCCTGCACCTACGAAAACCAAGGGCATGTTTTCCTTAGTTCTGTCAACATTGTATCACAAGCTCAGGCAAAGAATCACCACCAGAGGAGCAGATGGGGACAAAATACCCCAAAGGAGAGCGGTTCCCTGTCACTTAATAAGATCCTACCCCTTTATTCCCTGCTAAATGCCCTTTTGTGCAGTGCACAAACTGTACATCCAGACTTGGTGGCCCTAAAAGTAACATATCAAATCTGATCTGGTCCTCCACTGAAGTTCTTGAATGGTTCCCCGTAGACATCCAGGCATAGTCCAGCACATGTGGCGGGTGTCACAGCGGGGGGCTAAAGGCACGGACCCCTTTGTCACAGACCTGAGGTCAAATCTCAATTCTGCCTTCACCAGATATGCAATCTCAGCAAAGGCAGTCTTTCTAGTTGTCACGTTTCTCTTTTACAAGGTGAGCTGATGCTTGTACCTGACCCGTAAGACCTCTGTGCATAGCACATGGTACAGTGCATGGGACATAATTAGCCTTCTGCTGAGCATGGAGTAAAAGCAGGCTCTCACAGGTCTCGGGTACTCTTCCATCAGTATTTACTGATATTTTAAGGGATGAAAGCACTACTTGCTTGATGCAAATAAGTAAAGAAATAAATAAGTCCTGAAAAATGCTGGACTGTGTGCAAAGAGAAAAAGACAAAAATAACCTCTCCCCATTCCTTCTGAGACCTGACAATCATTAGCATTTCTAGTCTGTTTCTAGTTCCTTTCAAGTTCATTTCTAGCCAATCACCTAGGCACACGCAATCAGTAAAAGATATGTGTGTGCATGCATGTATGTGTATGTATTACACATGCCCCATTATTTTTCTCTGTTCCTCAAATAAAAAACACCATGTATAAGCTATTGTATAATTTGCTTTTTCTGCTTTACTGCTGTATATGTTGCACAGATAATGTCATGTTAGTCCAAGTAATTCCTCTCTGTCTCTCTCTCTGTCGTGGATGTGTGGATTTGTGGGAGTAATTTTTAAAATTTGTGTGTCCCACCCTCTCTCTGGGGTCCTCGCCTTCCCCTGAGCACGCTCTCCAGAGAAAGTTCCACTAGTGACAATCTCCTAGGAATAGGTTCACCCCTTGCTGCTCCTCGAAATGAAACTTTACTTTGCTGAAAGGCTTTCCCACTGGGGTACAGTTCTAGGTAGGCTGTTATTTTTTCTTGGTCTTTTGCAGATAGGGTTGCACTGTGTGTTAGCTCCCGCTGCCTCTGAAGAAAAACCAGCTGCCTCCTAACTGTGGTTCTTTTCAGACCATTTGTCTTTTCTCTTTGGCTCCTTTTCAGATAGTCTCCTTTATCTTTGATATTTAGCCATCCCAGTATAATGAATCCAATGTAGATTTAAACAATACTGCTTATGATTCATCCACGTTCCTAGCTTTGCTGACTCACGGCTTTCATCAATTCAGAGCAATTCTCCCCCACCACGTCTTCCATATGGAGCCTCCTCTACTCTCTCTCATCGCTTTCTTAAGTCTGACTGAACATGCTCTATACCTCTTCACTTTATGGATTTGTCTGGCCCTCTTCTCACTTTTTCTCCTTCTCGGTGCTCTGTAGATGTCGAGCACACGTTTATAAGGGTACCCTGACTTTCATGAAGGAGGGAAGGGGATAAGAGATTGGAAGAGATCAGGAGGGAGGGGATGGGAAGGGAAAAAGACCAGGATGTAAGACGTATATGTACTAATGCCGCACAGTGAGTGTGTCCAGTATGTATCGCATACGCTCATGAAAACATTTTTTTTTTTTTTTTTTGGTTTTGGTTTTTCTCCAGTACCGGGAACCGAACTCACGACCTTGCGCTTGCCAGGCAGGCGCTTTTGCCGCTGAGCTAAATCCCCAGCCCCATCGTGAAAAATTTTTAAATAAAGAAAAGACGTATCTCTAAAACAATTACTTGAGTTTCAACATTTCTTCCCACAGCTGTTCTGGATCAGTTTCTTCAGTCTTCAGTTTCTTCACTAAGAGTCAAAATTTTATTATAGATTTATGCTGGAGGATTTATTTACTGCTTTTTAAATCTGAATCATCACTTTTCATACCCTGTTTTCTTTTCTCATGTTTTTAAGTCGACCTTTTCATATTCTATTTAAAAATATTGCCAGGTGTGCTGGTGCACACCTGTAATCCCAGCACTGAGGTGGATGAGGCAGGAGGATCACTGTGAGTTCAAGGACAGCCTAAGCTACATAGTGAGTGCTTACATAGCAAGACCGTCACAAAACAAAAAAGAAAAGAACAAATGTATTTCTATCATTATCCAATAATCCCAATATGTGTTATGTTTCTGCTTTCACTCTGTTGAGTGTTAGTTCTTCAGACTCTCGCTCCTGGTCTTCTACTTACTTATAAAGTCTGTGATTTTTTTATAACTCGTGCATTTTGGAGCTCTCTTGGAAGCCTGAGGCTCTTTCCTTGTTGAGTACCTTTCTTTAAACCCCTTTCTTTGAAGGCGTATTACTGTTGAGATCTGAAGCTACTCCTGCAAATACCTGCTGCTACCCCTTCCTCCCCCCTCCCCCCGCAGGTCTGGCCACAGAATGTCAAAATCTCAGTTTGATGCTTTACAGACTATTTGCATACTGTGACTTGGACCTTAAACCTGTGTGAAGAATAGTAACAAATTCTCACAGAATATTTTTTCTCCTCTTCCCAGAATCAAAACTGATTCTGGAGAAGTTCCCAGGACATTTGCATTTGTGAGAGAATAAATATATTTCAGTTCACCCATTCACTGAAGCTGCAGGTCTTGGAAGACCCCAGAAGTATGTGAGGTCACCTAATCCATCAATTCATTATTAAATTAAATCCAAAGCTCTACTTCACTGGAATAGCCAGACAGCCTTACACTTCTGAGACCTTCAGCAGCCACCTACCTGGAGTAGGGCTCCCATTTAGTATTTTCACTTTAAGCATTTCCTTAAGCTACACACTTAAGAATATTTAATATTTTACCAAGAGTTTTTGCTTGTTTTGAATAAGTACAGTTTAAGGGCATCTTGAGTTCCATATTGATGAACTACTCCCTCATAACTGGCACTGTCAGATAGCCCACATCAGTAAATACGTTTGACATGGCTGCAGTGACTAGAAATACATGAAAAAGAAAAATAATGGAAAAAAGAGGAAAGACTCAACATTTACAGAATGTCTACTCCGGGTTAGCCATTAGTCAATTGAACCCTCATCCAATTCTTTGAAGTATGTAGCTTTATCCTTAAAAACTAAGCCCCCAATGGTTAAGAATCCACCCACAATGGAGGTATCGTGACACATACCTTGAGGATTGCTTGAGTTCATGAAATGTTGTCTTTATAACATTTCAAAAAACAAGGCAAAATGAAAGAACTCATCCATAGCAACACAGTAGTGCAGGTGGCATTTGCTGTTTTGTAGACTCAGTTCTTTATTCATAGCTCTTTTCTATACATGGGAGATTTTTTTCCCCCATGGAATAGAAGTTCACCTAGTGTCTCTTAGAATAGCAGAGTACCAGGTCTTCTAATCTCGTTAACCAATGCCAGAAAACTTAAAGCAAATTCTAGAATTCTAGCAAATATTTGGAAACTTTATTACCAATATACATCTGTTTATCCATCTATCTATCTGTTCTCTTTGTAAATAGTGAATAAACTTTCAGGCAAGGTGAGAACTGAAACTATGTCTTGGACCATCTTTGTGACATCCCAAGTTCTAGCACAACGCTGTAAAATAATGTTCAATAAATATCTCTTGAAGGAACAACTGCCATTATATATTGTTGCAGAGTCATACTGTATCCCCAAATACAATGCCACAGATCATTCAAAATGTGCTGAAGCAAAGACCATGAGTTCTCCGAGGCACATGCCTCTAGGAGTAGAGTCTGGACGTTATAATCCACTAATGCCATTTTCAAACCACATTTCTTCTGGCTGAGTCATTGTACACCAGCTCCCATGTGCTTTGCCATTTATTTTAGCACCTTGCTTCTTTTCTGGTATGTTGAAGAGTTTGAGTCACAGATGTCAATGAACCTGAAGTCGACCTACTCACATTCTCTCAGATGACATTGATCTAGGTGGGCCGGGATATGTCCCCTCATACCTCCATCTTTTGTCAAGAGCAGTGTTTTCCCCAGACACCTGGTACAGAGGCCTTCTAGAGTATCAGTCATTGCTCTCTTGCAGATCTATGATACTTTACTGTTGCCTTATCATATCTTCCATGAGGACTCTTTCATAGCCTATTTGAAATACTCTCATTCTAGACAAACAATATTTTGCTTCTTTTTAGTTGGTTGCACCATCTTGTCAAATTCCAAGGACTATCTCCCATTTGTGGCTTTGACAGGTGTCAATCTCTTTCCCTAGCTAGTTTAACATTGGAAAAAATTTACCATTGAAAAAGTGAATTCATAGAGGCTCCTGCTTTGTTTTTTACTCTGAAGCCAAAAAAAGCAAATGATTCTTTCAGCCTCAACTTTAAATTGAAGCACAAAACTGACTCTTTGAATGGGGAAACATTTATTTGCAAACCTTTGCAGGTTTGCATCAAAGGGTCTATGTACGGGCAAGGAAGTGGGGACGGGTTAATTGCCTTGAGAGAGACAGCTTGTAACAGGAGAAGCTCTCCATTCACCTTCCTCCCAGCAGTGTGTAGGAGAGTTCAGCCTGGAACAGTCAGAACTGGCTTGCATACTTGGAAGCCTTCACAGGACTGCGCATCCATGCTCCGTGACACTGGTCTTTAAATGTTGTAAGTGCCAAGAAGCAACTTTTCAAACAGCCTGCCCTAAGCCATTAAAGGATTTTGTTGAAAAACTAAATGCACTTTTATTTAATCTCCTTTTCCAAGCATTTGCTATTGTCATGACAAGAGCCAACAGACTTTCTATCTCAGGATGCAAAGCACTCCCCCAAAGCATTTCAGTTTTAGTCAAGTTGTCTCCATACCTAGAAAATTTCAGCTTCTATCAGTTGAACACAAGGAGCAGTATAAGTAAACTTACATAAGAAAATTCCTCTCCAGCTGCATGAAACACCTTCTGCTCTTGTCCCCTCTGTGAAGCAAGCTCCTTCAACAAGTGTGTGTCCTGATCCCATGCTCTTCTCAGCTCTGTGCTGGGTAGTGGGACTGCCATAGTCAGAGTTTACAGGTGAAAAGATTTCATATAAGACACATAATTTATAAGTTTATTTTATACTATTCACCCAAAGAGTCAAATGCAAAAATGTTCAAGAGATCTGTCCATACAGGACAGACCCAAAGAATCCAGCTGAGGGCCTGAATCCCACAGCAATGTCCTTTATAAGTTCAGCTGAAGACCTTGAGCCCATGACATTACTCATGCAAGTCTGTACCAAGGGTCTGCACTGGGAAGGTCCAAAGGTCAGTGGTAGATGCTAGAAAGTCTGTACCAGTGGAATGAAGGATCTGTGCCAGCAGGAAGAGGGATCTACATTGGAGCCAAGAAGAGACACTCAAGGTAAGGATCAGAGCTCCCCTTAAGAGAACCACACACAGCCATCCTCAGAGACAGCGAGGACCTGAACTCCTCCAACAATGGCAACAACAGTGAGTTCATATCAGGAAAGCCAGCACAACAAGCGTCTCCAGGAGAATCAACAGCACACCATCTTCCCCTCCAGTTCTCCTTTTATGCTGTTGGCAACAGTCCTCAGGTGGGCCTTCAACACCCAGCACCACACTGACTCATTTCAGAGGGGTGTTACAAACTGACCATTAGTTAATCCACCATACTTGGTGAACATGACCCTGTCTCTACCCTTCAAGAGCAAAGAGTTAAAAGTACAAGATCAGTGCCAGTGTGGGGCAGTGCAGAAGGCACCAGATTCTAAATGCTAGGCTTGGCCTAGGCCACCCGGAGAGGCCGTGCAGGCCAGGGGGACCCTGTGACTCAGCTGCTCGTAAACAGGCTCCTTGACACTGCATCAGATGTAAAGGCAGTAACTTGTGTGAGAGCCAGTTCCAGCGGCCAGCTGTTCACACTGCGTGATCCCAGCTGTGGGGTCCTGCTGCAGGGGGTGTCCAAGAAGCAGAAGCAAGGCAGACAACTGCTCAGGCCAAAGTTTCGTGACACCCAAAAGCGTGCTTTACATTAAGTAACTTCTGCTCCAGATTATATCATAAAGTCAGCAAAACACCAAAAATCTTAAGTGAAACGAGAAGTTGTCATTTTTATTTCCACCAATTCAAAAGCTAACATCTGCTGCATCGTTCCAGAGGTGCCCATGTTGCTTCAATTCTATCCCTTCAGCTCATTTCTCAAAACAAAAAGTTTGAAACTGAAATGATACAAAAATAGATTCGTCCGTATACATGCCACCATTCCAGTGGGGAAGTTATTTTTACTGAGAAATTTGGGGGCGAGTGATAACATGGCACCTGGCAGTGAGCTCAACAGATGTTTGTGTTACACTGGATTTGAAAAAGAATGATCATTTATGGATATTTAGTTGCTATTTGGAAGTCACCAGCTTATGATTTTAGAGCATTTGATAGTTTTTACTTGACACAAGATGGTCCTGTGTGCCTTTCAAGTCTAGCAATGACAGACATCGCAAAGAGCAAAAGGTTGACTCTTTCTAGCTGCTGCGGTGGTGACTGGTGGGTTTGTAGCATGGGGTAGAAGAGTTGGTCTACAGACAGCCTCCAGGACACTCTTAGGTGGAGGGAGATAGAGTTTTGTCCTGACAGCTGCTTTGGCCAACTCTACTCCTGAGATCCATATTATTCTCTGGGTATAGTTTAATGAATAATTCACCAGGTACCAAGATTTGGATATAATAAAAAATTAATGTTAAATTGAAATTGATTGAAGGAATTTTGAGAGATTTTATGTATCCAATGGAATGTAGGACCCTTTATATATAGAAAATGTGTATGTGTGTGTGTGTGTGTGTGTGTAACATAAAATCCTATATACCCTTACTCTCTCCCTGTCTATATTCTCCAAGGTTCCAGATATATATATATATATATATATATATATATATATATATATATATAATATTAGCAGTTTTCTGAAACTAAGCAAAGTCTCTCTCCTAAGTAAACTAAAAGAGGCCAAGATGAAAAAACAAAAATTCACTGCAACCAAAAACAATGTAAATTGCATTCAGTTTTGAATGTTTTTCTTTTCTTCAACTCAAAAAAACCTTTGCTAAAGAATTTCTCTATAGAATGGTTGGAGGAGTAGGTCCATTGAATGAGGAAAACCAAACAAATGTGAAAATAGAAGCAAATACTTCAAGGTGAATGAAGAAGCACAAATTCCGGCTCACTGCTGTGTGTGTGTGTGCAATCTTCCAACAGCTCTTAGCCAGGGCTGCCTCCTGGAATCGCCAGCTCCAAAAGTCGCGTGGTCCTCTGGATGCACCAGAAAGGGCTTCCTTGACCTCCCTATGCGCTATCTGCTGGAATTCTCTACCAAATTGTGTGTCAGCCTTGATCAAACAGAATTTGTTCTGCAAAATGTAATTCTGCCATTCTTGGTGTTGCAGGTAATTTCCCAATTCCTTCTTTCATCGTAAGAATTAATAGCTCCCTTCCTGCCCTTCTTTGGAATCTTGTAAACCATCTCTTTAGGCACATATTGCAATATTTCCTCATGAATTCTTCTCAAACCTGTATCTATCAGCAGACTAATGTTACTGTGTTCTTCTTTACCTCACATAGTAACCAGTAGGGCACAGTATTTCCTTCACAGATGTTTCTTAAACAGAATTTCCTGACTTTGACTTTGCATTGCCATAATGGTTCATTTTCCTTCTATTAACTCTTCCTTACATTGATCCCAGGGTTACATCCTCCTACCAGCTCTATTTCTCCCTTTTGGGGCAACATGAAACAAGCCTATTTTATCATTCCCATAAATACCAAAGCAAAACACCCACAATGAGATGACCTTCACCCAGTCCACACATGGTATGTTTCCAGGACTAGTCACTTGTCCTTGAATGCGTACTATGGTGTGTCACTTCCTTCCCCAGTGTGGTGGCCAGAATAAGACCCTTGTAGGCCAGATGTGGATAAGCCAGTGAGCAGCTCAAGCTATTGCACTTCTATTGCAACAACCTCTGATGATATCAAGGTCTTCTTAACAAATCGTACCCCACTACTGATTGCAATGAGGTTCGGTTTACTCCAAGTCTGAGATAAGCTGGCATTTGTGTTACCATAACGTCTCACATGTGTATGCAGATAATATGAGATATTATTTTTAAAAGTTATCTGAGATGATTCTCTGGATAGGGGCAAAGGCTATCTGGCTATTAGTAAATGGGACTTTACTGGCAAACTGGCTGTTGACCTTGAAAAGTGTTTTAATTGTGAATCATCACACATTCAGTAGCTTGAGAAATACAACAAGGACAGAATACTAAGATGTTTGCAAAGACAGGCTTGGATTCTCCGGGGAGCACGCGGGAACAGATCTGAGGGTAGTTAAGATAAGGAAATACGTTCCTTACCAACAGGCAGCTAATTGCTCTCCTGAGTCTCCTGAGCCCTTCATGAGCCATCTCAAGATCTCTGGCCAGGGTCCATGCTGACTGGACATTGCCGGAGCCATCACGGCTGTTGAATCTTACCAATTACTAAGTCTTTTATCACCATTTCCCTCCCACACTCAGAGAGGATCTTACGAATGGCCTCCAGGAAAACAAATGACTGTTTCAGTGAATCATGGCTTGTTAGTCTCCAAATGCACATGGAAAGATCGCAAGGAAATATGGACAACTGTAGCAAGGATTCAGTGTAGACTCAAGGATGTGTGTGAGGTGTGACACTCCTTGTCCCATGTGATCAGACTTTGGAAGCCATGGAGGACCCACGGATCTTAAGGATAAAAACCCAAGATCCATGGATCTTAAGGGAATGGTACTAGGTGACTGACCAGGGTCTAGGAGGAACTACTATCTAATATTAGTCTTTTGACTCTTTTAAGAACTGAAACAAATGATCACTTACTGGTATCTTGCACAAAACCAGCCTGGAGAAGAGAAACTATCAGATGTTTCCAGCCAACAGCTGCACATCAGAAATAGTATTTTAGAGACTAGGAAACCTGTGGCCTCAATGCCAGAAGTAAATCCAGTATGTTGAGGACTCAAGTTTCTTGTTCCTGCCAAGAATGGAGCCAGTAACGGTGGCCAAAGGCCCAACATTAATGCCTTTCTGGCTGTACTCACACTACTCTGTGTGTTTGTGTGCACACTCGTGCAAGTGAGCTTTCACTCAAACACAGGCAAGCAATGATTAAGAAAAGTACATTCTAAAGTGCCTTCTAGTCACCTCCCCAGAATCTACTCAGGGTCTCCTTTTCTTCTATACCCACCCTCTAGGGAAACTCACAAAGAGAAAAGAATAGCTGTGTCTCTGGGCCTGGCATTTTACACATGACACAGGCCTGTCTCCCATCTGTCATGCAATAAACCAGACAGAATGTGCTTGGTGACTTCAGAAACCTGATTTGTATGGACCTTGCTATTGGTCCCCTCAGGCTGATATGTTGGCGTGCACCAGGATGGGTAGAATGGTTTGCTTACAGCCAGCATTGGTCCTGACTTGTCACCATCCAGACTGTATAGACAGATTCATATTTTGTATACTCTTCCCAATTCCATGGGTTTTTAACTGAGAAACAACACCATGAACATGAGCGAGATTGTTGGATTCTTTGCCTTGGCAAACAGTGGCATGCTGGAGTAACGGGCTGCTCAGTTAATACTATAGCCTTTTGTCTACCAGTGGTTATTGGTTTGAAGCTAGCCATCAATTAATTTTTGTATAGTCTCTCATGATATTTAGGATTTGCTCAATGCTTTCAGTTACTATAATGAAACACTAGAGACTAGGTACAGATAAAGACAAGAGGTTTGTTTAGCTCACAGGTTTGGAGACTGAAAGTGCAGACAACTTAGTGCTGGCTCTGGTGAGGTCACCTTGGTTGTATCATTTCAGGGTAGAAGGCACCATAGTGGAAGAAGTATGTGGGAAAGAAATAGAGCACATCCCTGGACAAGAAGCCAGCATGGAAGAGAGCCTTTTTGTAATAACTTGCTTAAGAACTGACTCAGAATCCCATGAGGACAACTGTGCCCTCCTCCAAGGGCCTGGATCTAGTGACCATACTCTAGGTTTTCCCCAGAAAAGATCCCACCACACTCTATCAGATCCCTCAGGAGCCAGGGCACAACAGACCAGCTCTGGGGTGACACACTCAAACCATAGCCAAGTATTTGGGGTTAAAAATAATCTTTTGTTACCATTGATAAAATATATTATTATCAAAATACTACAATGAAGAGTCTTTAAATGTGTTTATTATTTCAAAAGGTACTATTATAAATTTCGCTTTGAAATTCTCAAAGTTCTGTTCCAAATGAAACCATTGCTTTTACAATGCTACTCTTGATCTTTAGAGGTTGCTTTGACACCTAACTGTAAGTAACAGTACATAAAAGCAACAATTGTTTAAGACAATGAAAGAACTGAAGGATAAGAAGTCCAGATCTGGGGTAGTGGTTCAATTTTCTAAAATACCAATCTCTGTTCAGATCTGTATTCAGCCACCCTAACAAATTATTCTCTTCCTTAAAGTCCAGTGCAGCAACCAAAGCTCACGCCATCACATCTTTATTACAGGTATTGGAAGAAAAAAAAAGGGAAAACAATACAAACAAAAGAAGTCCTAGGAGGATACAACGAAGTGTGCATTCTAGCTGTCACTCAAATAGAGTGTCAGAATCTGCTCTACAATACACAGTTAATATGTGGCAGAGTCTGAAGGTTTGGACTACAAATTTATAGCCTAGATTTTGAAGAGAATAGGTTGAAGAGGGACAACATTTGGTCTGCATTTCATTGACCAGAATTTATACAAAATCTGCTAATACTTGGGGGCCGGGGATTTAGCTCAGCGGCACAGCCCCTGCCCAGCAAGCACAAGGTCGTAAGTTCGATCCCTGGTACTGGAAAATAAATAAATAAATAAATAAATAAACAAACAAAATCTGCTAATACTTAATTTCAAGGAATGTTGGGAAATTTAGTATTTTTGTTTAAAAGGTCCATGAGTCCAGCTAAAAATTATTATCATGAAAAAAAGTAGATAATGGAGAACAAATAGCCATTCCTTCAGCAAAGGCCATTCTTTTAGAGCAGAATAGATTATGTGCAATTCATGTCTGACCTGTATATTCACTTCCTCTTCCTGTCCTATTTGGAGGTCTTTTCACCTCTGAACTGAGCTATCAAGAATGAGGGTATTAATAATGTTGAGCATACTGGTGGGTTCCCAATTTCATTTATCCATTCAGTAAACATGGACGGAACTCCTCCTGTGGAATGACTGCCGCTTGCTAAGTGAGGCTCAGGGACCGGAAGAGAAATGAAACATGGTCCCGATCACATGAGATTGTGTGGAGGACAGCACAAAGTTACCAGCCAGTTTACCAATACTCACTCACCAGCCTGAATGAGTGAGTCTAACATCAGATGTGCTCTCGAAATGGCAAGGCAGGAAGGCAACTTGCCACCAAGCACTGCAGAGCAGTGAGAGGAGGTGTTGACAGTGTCCCATGGCCAGGGAGTTCATGTCACAGGGAGGGAGTTAGACAAAGTCTTCAGAACTTATGAGAGATTGGACGGTTTTAAACATCTCTGGAGTGTGGAGCTCAGAAAGGAAAATGTTGACAGGTAAAGTCTTGAGTGAGATGCAAAGCTCAAATACAGAGGGCTTTCAACCATGTTAGACTGCATGTTTTTCTGATGGACATGTTTTACTTATTGAAAATAAGACTTTGAAATGCAGTATAACGACCATACCTAGTGTCAGCTGAGTGTTAACTACGTGCTTGATGTTGTGGTAACTATATTATATGCATCCATAAATTCTAAGGGCCAGTTTGTCCCCACTGTGTAAATGAGATAGCTGAAGGTCAGAGTATTTAAGAAACTTGTCTAAGTTCATTAGCCAGATATGGTGGTGCATGCCAGTAATGCCAGCATTCAGGAGGCTGAAGCAGGAGGATCTTGGGTTTAAGACCAGCCTGGCGTACATGGTGGGAACCCTTTAGTGGTGAGATCAACCCAGAGACACCCTGATGCTATGCTTATTCCAGAGCCTAGAACACAAGGACACTGGCTTGGATGTCTTTAAGGATGGAGGTGAATGGTCAGAAGTGACTAGGTGCACACCAAGCGTTCTTAACTTTCATCATCATTCCCCCTGGTGATCATTTAGAGGTTCTGGCCTCCACCTCATCTAATCTTGGTGCTATGACAGGCTAACTGCTTCTGCAGATCCCACATGTTTGCTTTAGAGAAGAGGCCACTCTTCCACTCTACCCACCTCCACTTCCAGACTCCACAGAGCCACCCTGTCTGGCTTGTGGACTTCAGATGGATCTGCCTGATGCCAGGAGCACCCCACCCTCTAGCACCAGCCCCACCTCTGCACCTTGAGCACAAGTGATGCACAGTAATCCCGAGAAAAAGGAACCTGGATATAGGAAGAGGAAGGAGTCTTAATGCTGCTACTTTCATAAAACCTCCCCTTCTCTTATTTTAGATTGTTCAGTGTTCATTTGCTTCCCTGGGCATGATTCATGTTGCTGATTGCTCCAGGTCAAACATAAGTGACCCTTAGAGTCAGGGGGATACAAGGAGCAGCAGATGCTCATTTTTTTCTTCTTTTTTCTTCTGCAGTAGAAACTACAGAGAGGGCGGGCTTTTGAACCCAAACTCCAGGCCTGCACATAGGCAGCCTCCTCTCTTGGCTACTGTTCGAAACACTCTGCCAGCACCAGGCGGCCATGTGTCAAGATGCCAAATCCTGTTGATGCTATTTTTGACAGCAGCCATGACTTACCACCAATCCTTGGACTTAGAGGGCCAGGAGGGCCCATGTTCTCAGACACATCTGGCATAGCTCTGTTTTGTCTGCCTTGACAGCATCCTGGAAATACCCAATCTTCCACCAAACAGAAAATCTGACAAGTAAATATACCTCAGTAAGGCACAAGTTGAGGTAATGGGTTTTTTTTCTCATTGTAAAAGCAGCTGGCTTTCTCTGCTAATGTTTGTTTGGTTTAAAGCAAGGGAATATCCCAGTTGCCAAAGGAACAGATAGAATATACTGCAAATTCCTTTGTTTTAGTTCTTTCACTTCCAACAGAGGTTCCTGGTCTCATCAAAAATCTGAATCCCTTTTTCTCATTTACAATACGAAGTTTAAAAATTCTGGATACAACATTTTCTTCATCACAGGTAGCTATTTGTGGGCAAGTCATCCTTACATCTTCACAAGGTGAATTACATGATGTTAAAAAATGGTCCTGACATTTATTCTGATGCAATCATGTTATGCTTTCTCTCCTGAAAGAATCAGAATATATTTTAAGTCCATTCGGTATTTGTTGAACCATAAAATATTCTCAGTGAGAGTGAGGAAGCTGACACTTACCAACGAGAGTGTGTGATGCGAGTCAGTTGTGTGGTAGGAAGGAGAAAAAGAGGATAAACTTGGTTTTGACCACAAAACCAGTGGGGAATTAGGATCTCAGTGACTTTCTTTTTTTTTTTTTTTTTTTTTTTTATTTGCTATGTTTTTGTATGTGCCACAAAACACAAAATTATTTACTGTTAAAAATACACAGTACACTTTGAGCTCCAAAGAAGGACTCCAGTTTAATTAGCTGTCCAGATTGTTGGTCATAGAATTACTGGCATTTGAAGGTTGGCAATGGGTGTCCTGAGGAAGCAGGTAAATAGAGATCCAGCAAACATAAGGAAGACAGGGAGCCCAAAGACCTTACAGCAGAGGAGAGTGCCACAGGAGTAAAAGTTCACAATCACAGACCGCCTTTCCAAACACAACACGACTTCATTTTTGATCTACGTTTTCCATAGTTCCCAGAACCATGGGCTGTTTACAGAGTCAGGAGAAATTTTTGCTTTGACATGAAGTAATCCCGTCCTTTGGGAGCCCCCAAGTTAGCCAAGGTTGAAGAGAGTTTCAGAAACCACAGTTTCAGCCTGCTGTGGATTTGTTTGCTTTACTGTTGTGGGTGCTTATGTTGGAGGAACTAAACAACATCGCCAGCATTTTTAAACCTTGCCTGTATGGGAACATCCTCCCCATTCCCTATAAAATCTGTTCTCTTGTTAAAAAAAAAATCATGAAACTACTTCAAAATATTCTTCACTGTCATTAAAATCAGCTTCATTTGAAATATCAGAACATTTAAATTTCTATGTCAGCATACATCAGTGTATATCAGCAGGTTATTTCAATGGTATTTGGGACTAAAGAAAATAAGTGAGAAATTTCCCTTCCAAACTGAGACAATTTGATAAAGGGGACTGTTTTTATTCAACAGAACCATTTTTATTCAAATTATTTAAGCCTAAGTAGTGTACCAAATTCTAATGAGTACCCTGCATCAGAGTATTGAGTTTTGTGACAGGGCTCAGCAGATTGTACAAGGTTCCAGGGGGTTCCAGATGGTTCTAGAAGATTCTACCTCTCTCATTAAGGGGGCCATTTAAAAGTGAGGGTAAGTCCTCCTAGTCCTACAGAGCTTGTCATCCTTTCTCTGAGATAGATATTTAGGATGGATCTTCTCACCTGGTGTGCAAGATCAAATGAGCCAATTGAAAGGAATCATGAGTAAAGGGAACCAAAGCTACCCCAGGAAGAGACTTTCCAACTGGAGATCTCAAGAAGCAGACATGTTGCTTTGGAAGGAACATTTTGAATGGCACAGTTGATGGAAGTGGAGCATTATCCTTTGAGGAACTGTCTGGGTTTCCACAAGTGAGTGGAAGATGGGGCAGGGCAGGCGTATGAGGCAGGCCTACCCAGTCCTGAAGCAGGGTCTCCTCTCAGACCTTCCAGGGAAGTCCCCAAGCTCTGACTGGCTGACCAGTGCATAGCTGAGTGCTGGACACAGAGGGATGGGGAGACAGGTGCAGCCCTCAACAAGAGACCTGGAAGGCTCGTCACAGTGCCTGGTGTTGCTCAGAGGTCCTGAGCCCAGACTGATATTCCCTCCCCTCAGGCTTTAAATCCCAGTTCATGCTTTGCGCTTTTGAGACAAGAAAGTGCTCTTTCCCTCATGGTGTTTTACTCATTTTTTTTCTTTTTCTGTTACAGAACCACCCTGTAGTGTGAGTTATTTCACTCATAGAAAGAAGAGAAAGTATTTTCATAATTTTAAATTTATGGTGTTGTGGGCACCAACACTGGCTTTATGAGAGAGGCAAAGTTGTTGTCTGCAAAATATCTTTGTGTCCTGCAAGTGTTGTGAGTATTAGCACCACCTCGGTTTGCTTTGCCTGTGTATTACAGGGGCCTCATACTGAGACTCCCAGTCGTGGGTATTTTCTAAATGCGTGTGTACAGGAGGAAGAAGGGGTGGGAGGAAGGGAGAAAGGAAAGGAGGAGGGAGAGGAAGGAAAGAAGAAAGGAGAGAGGAAAAGAGGAAAGGTGGGAGGAAAGGAGGAAAGAAAATAATAACATAGAAGAAGGAAGGAAGGTAGGAAGGGAGGGAGGAAAGAAGGTGAGAGGGAGGGGCGGGGGAGAAAAAGAAGAGCGAGTGCAAGAGAGAGATGGGCACAGAGAGACCAAGGCTAGGTGGGGAGGTAGGGAGGGGAAGGACTCCGCCATTTGTACCTCGTCAGACCACTGGCCAGACTGAACTTTCATCCATACACTCATGATTTTCTCCTCCTTCTACCTTTGTGTCTTCCCACTTGTCTGGAATTGTTGGTCTTTTAGCTGAGGCAGGTACTGCGAGGAGGGCTCATAATTTTTATTTGTGAGGGGAGATCGTCTTTCTTACTTCTCCGCCGTTTTCAATTCTATGTGGGGGTTTTCTGTGTGCCGCCTCTTCTTATGCTTACACAGGACACTGGCTCTGCCTCCCACGGGCAGCAGAGACTCCACCTCCTCTCTGTCCTCAAGGCAATGGCAAGCCAGGTATGTGTATGGATTCCAGCAAGGCAATAAGAACAAGAGAGAGGCACTCAGACGCAGAGATTAAAAATAGAATAAACAGGAAGTGAAGAGTCTGGGTTCCTATTTCTTCTCTGGTTCTCTTTGTGTTCACATTTCCCCCAGTGAACTCTTGTCATGGTTTCTCCCAATTAAGCAGTCATTTGTAGTCTAGGATATGAAAATAGGTTGTCTCGGCCCACTCCATGGAAAATTCCCCATTCCTCATCCTCAGAATTTAATTCCCACCACACATGAAAACAGTTGTCAGAGAAAAAAGGAAGAATTACTTCAGCCTTTGCCTAGAGATGCTAACACAGTTCTCTTGATGGTCTCAAATTGGAAATGTCCTAAATGTAAGAATATCTACGCCACATACAAAACTGACAAGCCTCACCCTTATTTCATACTATTTGAAGTGAACCCTGAAGTAGAGGCTGGAGAATGAATGTAGACTATCACACCACTGTCCCAGAAAGTGTGGGTCAAGACCTGGGTGCTGAAATCCTCTGTGTGGCTGGCTGGAATCTTCTTTGGACCAACCCAGGGGGAAAGGCTCACAGGTTCAGCTGTGTGGAGACTCAGAGATTGGCAGCTAGAGCTATTTGTCATGACTTTGCTTCCTAAAGCATAAGTGCACGAAGCTCTTTATGAATCAAGGCCCCCAGGGGCCCCACCAGCGTGACCAGTGAAGATGGTGGTAGCTGCCTGTGTTGCCTGAACGGGACTCCCACTCAGCCCAGCTGCAGGTTGTCTAAAGCCAGTATCTCTGCAGTGGCCACTTGGCTGGGAAGGAGCAGCAGATTGCTTCCCTGGGTAGGAAGGATGACTGCAGAACAGGCCGCCCGTGTGGTCGCAGAAGGGCCAGGGGTGTCTCTCCTAACTCCCTCTCATATTTGCCACAAATCACATCAGAAGCTGCAAAACAACTGATGTACAAATATGGACTGACTCAGGACCAGCCCTTGTTCATTGTATTCTTAGAAGCAGGGCCTCCTCTCGACTTCCTGTGATCAAAACCGCTTGTTAATCGTTCTTATTAAAAGCCAGATCTCCCGACATTCAACGTCGTTGCACATGGACTGAATTAAAAGCAGGAGATTGTTTTCATCTCCAGAATTCAGCTAATGCCAAAACAAATGTACATTAAAATGCTGCTGGACTTTTATCTTTTTTTCTTTATCCTTTTCCTCCTCTTCTGCTATAGGAGGCAGTGAAACAGCAAAGAAAGGGAGGAAGCTAGAACCCAAAGCTGAGGATTCCTGGCTGGAGCTGTGGATTCTGTCTGGGTGGAAGTGTTAGGTCACAACAAGACTCATTAAATCTGCGTGTTGAGTTTACTCCCCCCACCCCTTGCTGGTTTTCTGGGTGTAGCTTTACAGTATATGTCAGTGACTGAGCAAAACCGGTCCAGAATGGCAATTTTCTTGCAAATATTAAATATTTTTGACACATTCCCTCTAGATTACATAGTTCATGCAGGAAAATATCCAGAATGTGTTTTTAATAAAACTATACCTCAGAAAAACTCATGTCTCTCACAAAATTACCATTTAAGATATAGGGTACCCAAGTTAAATTTAAATTTCAGCAAACAATGAGTAATGAAATGTTGCAAAGAACACATATCTACTTAAAAATTTATCTAAAATTCAAGTGTAACTGGGTGTCGCAAAATTCTCTATATTAAATATGGCAACACAAAACAATAACTCATTCAACAGTACAGTTCTCTAAACATATAGAAAGTTACACACTCTTAGGCAATAATTGTTACTCTGAACTACGCCATTGCGAAATTGCCACCCAATACAAGGTACCTAGAAATGGTTAACTACTGTAATACTGCCAATTTGTTTTCTGGGCATATGATACTGTCATTAGCCACAATAAGAATCTGAAAACCATTTCAGTCATAACTGCTAGTAATCTCAAGCCCTCTAGATATGACTGGAGAGGTAGAAACTGATCTCTAGCATGGAACTTTCTAGATTTTGAGTATGGAAAACAGTGGCCATGCTGCTGTGACACTAAGAGTTAAGGCCAGGAGTGCCTACTATTTGCACAGTAGTTCCAATGGTTGATTGTCTCCAATGGTTCCAAATGCACAGTGCTCTCAAATATATGGGACTGAATAATGTGTAGGTGGTCTGATTTGTGACCTTACTCTCAAAACTGACATGCCAACTTCAGTGAAACCTGCTCCCAGCTTGAAAAATGTTCCCAGGTCCTGTACACAAGATCTAAAATTAAACTAAATTACCATCACTTAGAGGTGCTGTAGGAGAGGAACATGTGTGAGTCAGCATGCGGCTCCCTGCTGAACCTCTGCTCCACGTCTGCAGAGTGGCCCAGCCAGGAGCTGTCCGTGACACTACCGCCCACATGAGGAGTGGTCACCCCACATAAGGCTTGAGACACAGGTTCTCTTAAACCTCCAAAGCCTGAGTGCTTTTCTTGGGTGACTGTCAAATGCACCTCTTTGTATTTTAAACATGCCCCTTCCATGCCAGCAGAGCCCCCACTGCCTGTTCGCCCCAGCATCTCATGGGAAACTCTGAGAGATGCTTAATTTAGAAGCCATTCAGCTTGTGAGTCATGCAGCTTTCTGCTGGGTTTTCTTTTGCTGTCTTTCTGCTATCATAAACATTTATATGAAGACAGGATATTGCCTTACATTTCAAGAGTTGTCTTTCCACAGCTGCTTACTCTCTACCTGGGGTCATCAACTTCCATGAAAAGAAAATATCTAGTTATCTTTCAAATGCCGAAAATGACAAAAAAATTAATAAAGGCAAGGAAAAGAGATGATCCTCAAGCAAAGTGACATCTTTCCCAATGGTTTCTCACGCTTCCCTGCAAATCATTTGTAGTTGTTCAGTCTTGGGATAGGGTCTGTAGACAGGGCTGATTTCATAACACTAACTGGATTTGAAGACAAAGAAATCAATAAGGACTTTGTCCCCTTTAGGAGGCAGTGAAAAATTATTCTTTTTCTTTTGTGAAGGGAGATGTGGGGAATGGGGAACGGAAAACAATGTAGAGTGCATACTTTGACTTCTTTATGACACTTTTCTCGAAAATCTTTTGTGTTTCACTCAAGCCTACAAGCAGCCATTTGCTGAAATAGCCTTTTCCAGCTCTAAGAATTCTGAAGTGAGCTGGTTTATTCCCTCCTGGTTTCAGGGTTGGCTTACGGGTATTTAGACATTTGAGTATAAAGGGGATATTTTGTGTGATTGAGAGTATTTTTCCCTTTGTGCCAAAAGCATTCCTCTCTCAATTGCAGTTTCCCAATAGCCCCTTGCTTTAAAATAGCAAACAACAACAAAAAAGTTCTTCGTTTTTGTTTTTCCCCTAATGTGCAGTTATTGACTTTCTTTTTGGATGCTTTTCCTTTCTTGTGATTACTCTTGGCCTTCAGAGTCTTAGAATAGTGCAGCCAGATTTCCCTACTGTTTGTTGAGTCAGTGAGAGAAGTGGTTTGAGAGGTTGTGTCTCTGTACCATGGTGATACAAAGTACACATGTGTGATGATACCTTCCTGGCAGGTAAGAAACAGTCCAGGGGTCTGCATAGCCGAGGAATGTAGTGCAATGGAAGGATGAGGCTACACAGCCAGGTCACCCAGGTTCAGGTTTAACCAATGTATTTGTCACTTTTCTGTCACTAGGACAAGATACTGGACATCCACATCTTAAAAGGAGGAGATGTTTATTTTGGTTCACAATTTCAGTGGATTCAGTCCATGGCTGGCACCAAGGCAGAACTGGCATGGCAGAACCACGTGGTAGTGAGAAAGCAGAGAGAGAAAGGAGGAGTTTGGGACAAGAATATATCCTCGGGTATATTATACCCTGGGTCACACCTCAGGGACCCACCCCTTCAACCAAGGCCCTACCTCCGATCATCACAGCCACTATGAACTTATAATAGCCTAATTCACTGATGAAATTAGTATCCTCATGGTATAATAACCCTCCAAAAGCTTCATCTCTGAACATCAGACTTTTGGGAGACATTTGTTTGGGTATAAGATTTTTGTACACCATGGATAATGACTCAATGACTGTTATGAAAATGCATTTGTTCAATAAAATCTTGTTGAGTACTTTTTCTGTATTAAGTACTCTGCTAGGTATGAGGGTAAAAAATAAATCCAAAATGCGGCCTATGATAGCTTTGATTAGAGTCTTAGGAGGAAGCTGAGGGTATGCCGGAGAGAGCAAGGCTGCTAGGCTCAGAGAGCCTGTGATGTGACTCTTCACTCCTTAGGGGAATGGTAGAGGGCTAGTGAATATTCTCACTTGTGGTGTTCTTACCGGCTTTGATTGTTATGCAAAGAAATAAAGACTATAGAGTGTGCGCATAGTAGGAACTCAATAAGTATAATCTGAAACTTATGTGCACATGTCTTTATTTGTATTGAGACATTTGGAGAAGGAAGAGAAGGATTATGGTATAAGGTGGCCATCTTTGTATTAGATCTGTTTCAATTGAAGTCTAAGTCCAATGGAAGGGTCCAAAGCCTGCCCCCCATGTCCCAGGAGATGGAGAGGGGCAGAGTTCACAGCAACAACTTCCTCTTCTGAAGAGCAGGAAGCCTAGTGACAACCAAGAGTGCAAACAGAGCCCAGGAGACCGGAGGACTGGTGAATTGGGGACAATGGAGAATTTAGTATTGCACAACATAAATCTGAGGCAGAAAAGTGGCAGGAAATGCTGCAAAAGAGGCAGGGACTAGCTCGCATCCTTGTCAAAATGTTGATGTCTCAAATGAGCTTTCCTCGGCCAACCTATTTAAATTGATCCCCACCCCTAGCATTTCCCAGCATCTTGCCTTATTTTAATTTGCTCTAAGTTACTTTCTTCCCCTTCTCAATGTAAAGATATGGATAGACATATGTAGCTCTAAATGTGTATGTGTGTGTCCTGTGCCTTCTTTTGTTTGTTGTCTTTGTTACGTTACTACAGGGGAAGTTCTATGAGAACAGGGATTCTGTTCATTGCTGTTTCCCCAACACATAGACCAGTACATGAAGCAGCAACTCAAGGAACAAAAATTGAAATGAATAAGTGATAGCATAACTTTCTAAAGCAGGCAGGAATGGTGACTTAATCTTTTGATCAAAGCAATCTTGGAGAAGTCCAAGTGAAAGAAGGTGTGTTGTGCTCTGGAGGAACTGCTGAGGTCAGAACTGTGAGGAATCCTTTCACTAGCCTCAGCTAGCTGCAGGAAAGCCTGACCCATGGAGGAAAAGATGTGGGTAACCAGTTGTGAGGCTTGGAAGGCACTGCTGGCAAAGCAAGATGAGAAATTAGCAGGACAAAGGGAGTGAGCGGGTAAGATTCTTCTAGATATCTACTTTGAGCAGCTGAGTGAGTCAAGGAAGTGAAGAAAATACAAAAGAATTCATGCTGTTGCTCCAAGAAAGACCAAGGACCTCATAGATGTTTCATAGCTCATGATTAATTAATTGACTGATATAAAACTTTTATGGAAAGAAATGGGATTGTAGAATCCTATTGATCCTATTGACTATTAAATCTGAAGCTTCCTGAGTTACTTGTGATCTAAGAAAGGTGATAAAACTTGAGCAATTGTCTTACTTAGGAATGGCAAGGATTAACAAAAAGATCTGTGAGGAGCAAGTAAACAGAGCATTTCATTTTCCACTATGATTTGATTTAACAAATATACTTTGCTTTCACAAAACTTGTCTTCACAGTTACAGGTTCTGTATTTTATCCCTGTTGACTGCCATCCACTACAAGCTAAAGATTCAGTGAAGCCAGGAACAAAAGCCACAGGGTTCCATCAGAATTCTTTGAATGCACTCAGTCGCATATGTGGCATTTGGGAGTTGCCAAACCTGCATAATTATCCAGCTAAACATAAATTCACAAAACAGCTTCCACATGTGATGCTAAGGGCCAGCTATCATCACTCAGTCCTGTTTGTGCTAAACTACTGGCCAAGTTGCCAAGCTGCTTCCAGTTTCTGAAGAGGGGTGGACCCCCAGGAGGCTATGTGTTTGTTGTGGCTGGGTGAGATGTCCTTCAAGGCTGTTCCAAACTTTGCGATCCAGTGGTCCCAGGCCACGCCAGGCCCAGTGCCACCCACTCTGACTGGCCTGACAGATACTCATGGAGGGACCCAGTACCTGGCATTTTCACATGGTAAGTGGGCCTTCTTAGAGATCAGCTGTTGCCAAGAGCAAAGGAGGCTTCTCTCCTGGTGAGGAGATCATGGATATTTCAGTATTTACTTTAAAATGAGGTTAAGAACAGCTACTATGCAATGCACAGGAGAATTAACTATAATAAGATCATCAAATAGTCAGCCAATACCTGAATTGGACGGGGTGTGATCAATGGTCATGAATTTTGCAGCCCTGTTGGTGTTTAGCCCTCTTTCTTTATACCAGAGGTACTAAAACATATACAAGTGCTAAGGGAGTTGCATAGAAATAAGCTCTTAAGTCAAAAAAGTAGAAAAATGAAAACATATTATGCTGAATTTGAAGATGGTTTGAGTCTCATAAAATGGTTTGGTCATTTTTCTACATTAACAGTCTTAACTGAAATGTAGGAGCAACTTTAAACCAATTCGAAATTTTATGACTTACCTTAGTATACACCAGTGTTGATATTTCGAAAACAACAGTGTATTATTGGAAGCGATTCTTTTCTTCTAAGTTGTGTTTTGGGAAATTTACTGTACTTTTAAATTATCTTTTACATAAAAGGGAGACACTGTTTCCTTAAGAAATCCTTGATTTTGCAGTGCAGATCAATAAAATATCCCATGATGCTTAACAGAAATACAATTTATGCTAAAAATTTAGGACCTTCCAAATTCAGTGGGAAGTTTCCATAAGCAAAACATAGTACATCTAGTGTTACTCTGAGTTTTTTCTCTGCTCAAACTTGCCAAGACTTAATATTTTGAAACAACTCATATGTGTCATGATTTGTAGTTTAGAAAATTATATCTTATTTTTAGTCATTGAACTTATCACTTCTAAGGCCTTTCCTCCCATCTGTTTCCCAGAGTTGTTTTCTTTTATGTTACTTTTCCTCTATATTGTAATTTGCTTCTTATAATTCATTTCAGAATCACACATCAAACACAGATTATCTCCTATGGATTGCCATAGCAGGTAAATTTAGAATCTACCATGGTCTAAACATTCTTTTCTTTTCTTTCTTTCCTTTCTCCAATTCCCAAAGCAAAGAATCCAGAAGAGTGATGATTGCCAAGATTCTTGGTTGGAAATCAAGCTGCTGGAAAATGTTCTTCTCTTATTTCATTCCATTTGAATCGATGACTGTTGAAGTTTTCCATGTCCTTATATTGACTCAACAAATGTCTCAAGGGGTATTTCCATCCCCTATTAGCTCACTTTCTTTGCTTATTCATCCCCAGTTGCTTCGTGGACTGAGCCAGGATATCTGTAATTAATGACTCAGTACTATTTCAGGAATCCCCAACATTTTCCACTTGCTGACTCACCTAGCAGTTTTTGTGTTCACCTGTTGGGAGCATAGCTGTGGCACAACACAGGTGACCAGCAGCTCCTGAAACTCACATGCAATTGCAAAACTGTGATCTAAACAAAGGCCCTCTGCATGTTTCACTTTGAGTGACTGATTGGAGGACAGATATGGATTTATCGTAGTTGTCTTCAGATAGCCAATGACTGTCCCGGTACCTGGGGTACCATAAACCATCTGTAAGTGATAAATATTGAATGATGGAGTAATATAGTCTTGAGGTACCTTAAAGACTGTGTATTTTGCAAGTTGTTGTCATTTTTAAGTATTGAAAACTCATTTTAGGAAGAAACAAGCTTAGGCCAATAGCCAAGGATGTATTTAAGTGCCTTATAAGGAATGAGTATGATCAGAAAATAATGACAGAAGGTAGTTGAATAAAGCCTGCAGAGGATGTCATCATCACAGCCTCATTGTGGATCACTGTCTGAAGCTTCTCTTTCCTACTTCCATCCCTGGTGTCTTTCTGACATTAGCATTCAACCCAATTCTGTTGCTCATACTAACCTCTTCCATCAAATACATGACAGAATTCCGTGAGCTAAGTACTTGTGTTGTGTCAAGGATCTCCAAGAACTCTGGAGACTCAGTGATTCACTAGAAAGAGTGAGAAGGCTAGGCAGATAGCTGTACAGCTACAATTAGTTGTAGTGCAAGGATAACAAGAAGAATCAGCAAAGTGAAAAGGTACATAAGGTAAAGTCCCAGAGAAGCCAGTTACAATCCCTGAGAAATCCTCTCTTCCAGCACTGCCACACATGATTAATTCTCTAGCATCTAATTGTGACAACAGGTGTGAACTATTGCCTATGGAAGAAGCTCTTCAGTGACTTAACACCCAAGGTATTGACTTGAACTGGTCACAAAGGCACTCTGTCCCTAACACACAACTCCATACTCCTGGAAGGAAAGCTGGTGTTGAGCATACATCATATTATGTCTACAAACATCTGAGGCACAGTAATCATCCTCTCAGAAAATGGTGGAACACTGAAATTCAGATTACTAGATGCCAGCTGAAAACCTACTTACTAATAGACCTTTCTAAAGACCATAGTTCTAGGTGTGCTATGTCACTTCTTTTCCACACTCGTGTGGAAAACAAGCTCATAATCTTTCCCCACTTTGGAACAGTCTCTCTTCCCAGTACCAGCTCTGCATGGAGGATTTCCTGAGCTAATTTAATTCAGCTCATAAGCCCAGTGTAGGAAGATGTTTAAATTGGGAAAACTTGAATCCATTAGTAGTCTGAAGTGTAAAACCCAACTGAGAAGGAGACCTTGGAGATATGGGAGGGAGCAAGGATGATGAATGAAAGACTTGCGGGGAGAGGAAAGAGGCACAAAGATGTGATTTCTGAACTCTACAAGGAACAAAATGCTTCATGGTCTGAAATGAGACTAATGGACAGCCGGCTGGGTGCACATAAACACGTTTACAACAAAGTTGTGGAGCATACTGACTAGTCACTTAATTTTTTCATTAAATTGGCAAGTTTTCCTACCAACACTGAGGTGTTTGTGTGAGAAAGTCCTTAACAGTGATGGAGATTTTCTCATAGACAGTGAAGGATACTGGAAAGTTAGTTGCTGACCAATAAGAAAAGCATTGGTAGGTAATATTAGAAACCTACTGGGGAGGTGAAATCACAATTTTTCCCTAACAACGTTCAGATCCCTTTGTGCCAGATCCAAAAGGATGGCTTGAAGCGTTGATGCTATGCTGTAATTTATTGAAAGCATGTTATGAAACACAGAAGGGAGGGAAGCTGAGGATCTTAGTGATATTAATGACAAGATCTAAGGGAGAAGAAGGGGTAAGGGACAGCTGACTGTGAAAGGAAAGAGACACAGTAAGTTTGAAGAGTAGAGAGTGTAAAGTGGTGGTAAAATAAACTGAACTCTTCATCACAATAGATCATTCATGTTTAGAAATTTAAGGAAGGAGAACTCCAGGGGTCTGCCTTCAGAAGGAGTACCTGAAAGGAATATAGAAGAAAACCAGTGAAGTGACAGATGAAGTGGAGAGAAGGACAGCAGTGAGGTTGCTGTCCCTGTGAATTCCAAAGTCACTGGGGAAAATGTGCTTCAGGTGAAGAGAAAATGCTACCCCAGGTGCCAGATTCTTCAAGAGATGTATTTAATTGGCTTCAAAAACAGCAGACAATTGAAACAAACAAACAGTAGGAAGGATGTGGCGAGGAGAAATTTGCCCCAGTGGAGCAATGATATCTAGAGAGTATTTGGGGAAATGTTCTGAGAGCCTCAATGGAAAGCTAAGAATGTACTTAATCTGATATGTGGCACCTATGTCCTGAAAGAATGAACAACATTTCTTCAAGGGCTGGAGGGAAATGGTACAGTTGGGTACCTTTAATTGTTTTTGTGTTGTGTTATGTTATCAACTGTATTGCATTAAGAAATGCCTAGCAAGTTAGTAAAGAACAAGTCCAGGGGTATCAGAAGGTGTGACCTTGGGTACTATATCTGGTCCCTCATTCCTACCTCTCTGGCACTGTTGCACTGCTCTGCTTTCAGTCACCATGAACTAAACATCTTTGCTCTGCCATGCCTTTCTGCCATGGAGCCACCTGACCATGGACTGACCCCTTCGAAACCATGAAGTTGTGAGCATCTGGTATCATGGTCGTCACAGGAAAGTTGAGGAGTACAGAATCCCTTACCAAATGTTTGCACTCAAGAGTGTTGTGGAGTTTAGAATTTGTTTGGAGATATTTGCACATAAGTAATAATGTGTCTTGAGGACCAACCCAACTCTAAACACAAAATTCATGTATATTTCATATATACCATATATAAATAGCCTGAAGGTAATTTTATTCAATATTTTAAGGCACCTGTGTCTGCAACTCATCACATAAAATCAGGTATGGAATTTTCCACTTGTGGTACCATATCAGCACCCAGGCTGTTCTGAATTTTGAAGCATTATGGATTTCAGATTTTTGGAGTACAGATAACTTGTATAAGGTTCGGAGAGAAAAGCAGGCCAGGCAACCAAACTTAAGTCACATTTTACCCCTTAGAGTCATTTTCACTGTGATATAAATTGACTACCTACATTTATCTGTCCCTCTCTTTATCACATTTAGCAACTACATTAGAAACTTTTAACAACAATCAGTGTATAGTTGTATTTAAGCTAACATGACATAGCCAAGTTCACATTTTTGAAATCTATTCATTTTAAAACAATGAAATTAACCAGTCTTGACAGTTAATTTCAAATTATGATTCAAAGCTACTTTCTAGTGAAAATATATAGGTGCTTCATAAAGTTTTGCCTGAAGTTAAACATATTCACTTGCCATGGTTTTGAGGTGAGCAGTTTGCTGTGTAGATAACTTTATTCTGGGAAAAATGTATACATACCATAAGTAGCATAAAGCCTATCACCAACAATAGTACACACTAATACATATTAAAATCAAGTTGTCACATAAGATTAATGAATGGTTATTTAGGCCTGAACACATGTTAAAACCATTGGGCCACAAAGTAGCCCATTAAAATAGCACAGATACGAAAACATAACACAACACAGAAGTAGTTCAGCTGTGGAAATATTTAATCTGTCCATCACTTCAAAATATTCAGTATTTATAATTCTCATGTTTTATGCTGAAATCAGCTATCTCAAGGAACCGGTATGAGAGTACTAAATAGTTTCATATGCTCTCCAGGTGTCTTTTTCAGAATTACTCTCCTCAAACATTTTCAAGTGATATTATTGTAGAAAAGCAATGATCACTGTAAGAAATGTAGTAACTGACAGGTATGTTACTCCTACTGGCATTATGATTTCTGTTGAACATATGGAGTCATTTAGGGGCTTTTTCAATTTCTCCAGAGACATAATATCATGCAGTCATAAGAGATAATATAAATAATCATCGAAGCTAATAATTTTAGCACTTAATATGTCCCTGACATTATATCAAGTAGCTTTGTTTTAGTTAACACTTCTGAAACATTATTGAAAACTGTAAGATAAACAATTTTACTTTCCATTTTACAAATGAAGAAACTAAAGGTTAGATGATTGAACAACCCAGTTCACAAAGCTGTGGAAGGCCAGACTGGGATTGGAACCAGATTCTGCTTCTACACTCTATGCACACCCATCTCTGCCATACTTAAAACCCTAGTAGCCATGGCCATACCCTCAGCCAAGGAGGGTTGAAGGACCTGCTGACCTTTCTGGGCTTCCAAGGTATTACCCATAAATTACAGTTGCAGATCAACCTCCCTTAAAAGGCAGTCAGCATGAGGGAATTTTTAATTCATTAACAAATGACTTTTTTGACATCTCCTTAATGAGTTGCCTACGTTTCTGGACATTAGACAATGTGAGAAAAGGAAAGAAAGTTAGAGTTCATGGTGCCCAGCCTTCCATTCTGTGCAGGAATCTCTGTTTGGCCCTTTTCAACATGGAAGACTGGTTTTGGATTAAATTTCACTGTCTACTAGCGCATGCCAACTCCTAGCTTCTCTCCTCTGCTGAGGGTATTCACTACATTCCCAGCTCCTGACCTTGCCCCTCTTAGCCTTTCTGTACCTCATAGAACTGTTCTTGAACTCTCCCAAGGCCAACGAAGGCGAGACTCCTCGGTGAAGCTGAAAACAGCGTGGAACATCTTCATGTGAACTAGAACTTCACCTGACCTTTACAGGCTTCAGATAAGCAGCAGCAGCCAGGAGACAATGACTCATTTCTGAATAAACAAGGGTAACTCTCACACCTGTCTTTGAAAAAATTTGCCCCGGGAGTCTAGAGTCCCAGTGAGCAATCCGATTCTGAAATCCCTTCAAAGCAAACAGGGGCCATCATGCAGCCCAAGGGGCATCAGTTTCACGGAAAAAACATGGAATTTTAATCTTGCGCTAGAGCTCCATTGGTGGCCAATGTGTGTATGTGAACCTGAACCCCCGCCCCCAGTAGTGAATGGAGCTGTCTAGAAACAAAACTTTAAAATGTGAAATTTCCCCTGGAGTATAAATTGAAACACTAAATTTATCATCTATCTATCTATCTATCTATCTATCTACTATCATCTATCTATATCTACCTATCTCTCTGTCTCTCTATCTTCATCATCATCTATGTACATATCTCTGTATGTAGCTACACTATACATCTGTATGTGGTTATGTACATATGATATGATGGCTATTTAGAACGGTTGCTGTGTGTATAAAAGTACACTCAAAAGTTTTGGGTATACATAAGCATACAGACAAATTACTCTTTTATACCTCTGTAATGTCCATTTTTCTTTAAGAAAATGTGAGTAATGCTTGATTTCAAAATTGCCTTGAGATCTAGAGATACATAGTTTGGCTATATAGTGTCTATCAAGCTAAACCAAGAAATAATTATTTATGTGTTTGTGAGCAATGTTCCTGAAGCACCTCTGATTTTCTTAGGTAGTCCTTTTCTCAACATTCAAATGTTTTCCACTCTGTGAATACTTCAACTGTGAAATGAGCCTATCCCCAGCCTCCACTGAGTAAGACCAGGTGTTTTGCAGTGTTTTCCCTTTTACCTACAGGAACACTCCCTTAGGGAAGAGGGGAGGAAGTGAGATTTCTGACATTTGTGCCGTGAAAAAGTGTCAGTAGACTATCCAAAAAAGACCAGAGGCATTCTGCTGAGACCCAGTGAACATGATCTAATAAGCACTCACTTTTTAAATGTAATACAAGACTCATCTCCCTTTCTCGCTTAAAACAAAAAGTGCCTCCCCACCCTTCGTACTTAAACAACAACTATCTCAGATTTAACGATTGCACCATTGGACAAAGTTCAAACAATCCAGGCAAGAAAGAATGTACAGCTGTCAAGGAACCAACCCGGTCAGAAGTGCTCCAGACAAATCGTTGTACATCATCGGCTGGTTTTAATTAACAGCCGATTTTGCACTGTTTTTTCTTCTCCCCTCTTTCTTTGGTAACTTTAAACAAAGTGATTTGTAGTGTTCTGTCTCATATGCTATCTACCCCAGTGGAAGCAGAGGATGTCCATGGAAATAACTTGAGCCAAAGTTCAAAGCAGATTACAGCATCTGAAGGATACCTGGAGATTTTTATCTTGGTCTTGGAGTAATGAGAAGTTAAGTTTATTCATTTTTCTTGCTAAAGGGCTGAGTCTTTTGTGAAGCAAGTTTGTACTGTGATTATTATCCTAGGTTGTTATTAATGTGATCTCATTTTAAGCACATTTTTATCCTGTAGTTAATGAAGAAATACTTTAGGTTGCAAGCAGCTCAGTTGAGAGATATTTTTAAAGCTTTATTTAGTGAAAGGCTTCCCTTTGTGAGTAAAGACATATCTCAATGATTAAATATTGTGGTGAGCATAGAGTTATAAAAGTTTAGTTATTGGAAGATATCTTAGAGATATGCAGGCTGACCCTTGATTATATAATGAGAAGATATTATTACTCTATATTACTACTTATAGAATAAATGAATAAGACTGATCTCCAGGGATAGTGTCTCCTGAAGTCAAGGGACTTTGTACGAGAGGGTCACAGGCTGCATGCATATGACTTCCTGGCAAGAAGGTGCTCAAAGAGATTAGGAAACATTTAATATATTGACATGAAAGATTATGTTAAGAACTCACAATATTCTTTTACACTTGAAAATTTTAAGTACAGTATTGTGGATTGACAACTGGTGGTCAACTTATAACCCCCAGCTGAACTGAGTAAGCATGGTGCTGGGTGTGGGAGGCCCACCTGAGGATTGCTGCCAGCAGCATAAGAGGCACAACTGCAGAAGAAGTTAGGCTGTTGGAAGCTGGTAGACGCTGTGAGGAGCCAACGGTTGTTTTGGAAAAGCTCGTCATATGGCTTTCCTGCTGAACTTGGCTGTTTTCATCCTCCAAGGAGCTTGGGACCTTGTTGACACTGAGAATCGCTTCAGTTTACTTTGGAGGAGCTCTGGTTTTCACTCTGACCATCGCTTCCTGGCTCCAGAGGGGAAGATGGTGCACTACCGGTCTCTTGGAGAAGCTTGCTGCATTGGCTTCCCTGATGGGATCTCGGCCATTTTGATCACTGGAGGAGCTAGGGACCTCACTGTTGCTGAGGATGGCTGTGGTACCTTCCAGGGGAGCTCATTGCTTCCTGGCTCCCGTACAGATCCCTCAGCCTGCTAGCACAGATTCTTTATATTGCTGGCACAGACTTTCTAGCTTCCACCAGTCCTTTGGGCCTTCCCAGAGCAGATCCAGGCCTGCAAGAGATATTGTTATGGGCTCTGGACCTCCAGTTGGATTCGTGGGAGGCATTATTATGAGCTCTAGGCCTTCAGCTGGACTCACATAGAACATTTCCATGAGATCCAGGTCCTCAGCTCTATTCCTTGGTCTTAGTGTGTGGACAGACTTCCTGCACTCTTTTGTATATTGTTCTTTGGGTGACTATTATAAATAATCTTATAAAATATGTGTCCTATTTTATATTGTTCCCCTTGCAAAATACCCCCCAAACCAACACAAGTATAATGCTCACTGCCACAGTGATCAACTAGCAGAATTAGAGCCCAGTATCCCCCAACTACCTTGAATAACTTTGAACCACTTTATTCAGTGCACTCAATTCAGGAATGAAATCCTACCCATCCCATAGCAGCAGTGGTCCTCCATAGGCCCACCATATTCTGGCTCAAGGAAAGACAGTGCAATACAGTGGTCAGAGGCTCTAAACTCAGCCTCAGGGTCCAAATCTTGGACTTACTTCCTACTTTTTTCTTAAACTTAAATATGTCACCTAGATCTCTGTGCCTGATTTCTCCCCACCAAAGGGGGGGCAAAACTATTACCACCTTCCTAGAGTGACTGTGAGAATTAAATGTTTCTATGCATCTAGCTCAGACCTGTGCTTGGTGTGCAATAAGATCTATAGACACCCGGGCAATTATCAGTGATACAGGCCATTGCCCTTCCTGATCCAGTTTCCAACAACATGATGCCAAAGATTCACGGCATCCTCCTGGGTCTTTATCACTTTGTAAATTATCTTGGATCCAATACTTTCTGTTATAGTTTTTTGGTATCTTTTTGAGAAAAAGGAAGCTTGGACAGATTGTATTTTCACGAGCACAATAGGGGCTGAGTGTGACATTGCCTTCCCTTCAAGGAGGCATTTGGAATTTCCTCACATGACTCTTATTCTATGCTGGGATTACTTCAGAGATAAGCTTACGAAGTTATGGAAAGATACATCCCAACTCATCTTCTTATTTTAGCATACTCCCATTGCTTCAGAATATTGCAAATGAGATATGGGGAATCACATAATTTGCAGAGGTCACATATCTATTATAATTAGTATGTCAATTGATGAATTCCCGTTCATTTGAAAACTATAATCCATGAACCATTCTGGCCAATACCTTGTTTTCCAATGGTCTCATAGGCTAAGAATACTTTTTACATTTCAAGACGTTGTAAGGGTAGTAAGACTTGGGTTGTTTCCAAGATTTAGCTATTACAAATTGTGCTGCTATAAACATTAGTACACATATATGGCTGTAGTATGTTTTTAATTCTTCTGGGAAGATACCAAGAAGGAGAGTAGCTGGGTTCCATCAACTGAGGAATGGATAAAAAACATGTGATTTTTTTATACAATGGAGTACTAATCAGCCACAAAGAAGGACAAACTTGAAACTTTTATAGGTAAATGGATACAACTTGATACCATACTCATAAGTGAAATAAATCAAACTCACATGTGCAAACATCATATTGTCTCCCTGGTGTGAGAAACTGAAAGAGTAAATAACATCTAAAATGTACAATAGATATTGTAAAATGAGAAGAAATTGTTCAAAAGGAAAAAAGAACTAGGTAAGGAGGAAAGGAAGGAAGGGAAAAGGAAAAAATGCAAGTTAGTTATACTGCTGATGTCTCTTAGACCATTGAAAAGAAAACTTGGTGCTAATATTGATTGGAGAAATTTTTATGCCCATATCTTGTACTCTGAGTAACTATTTTAAAGATACTGATATGCAATGTATTAACTATTGTTATTCTTCTATTATTTTATTACAAAATTTTGTTTTATTTGTTTTCCGTAAATTAAAAAAGAGTAATAAGACTATATAATGGAGGCTACCTGAAGTCTAAAATGTCTAAAATATTTACTATTTGGCTTTTTACAGAAAAGTATACTGACCACTGAGTTAAGCTACAAGATAAATTTAACAAAAGCTTCGTGGAGCATAATTTCATCTTTTACAATTCAGAAGGCATTTCTGACTCTTGTAATATCCCAGAGTCAAGATTGTGAGCATCAGTTATGATCATACTGTGTGGTTAAAAGTGTGAATACCAATATCAGATCATTTAGAATGACTCTAGACTCTACCACTTATCCAGTATGTGACCCTGATAGGGTTACTTAATCATTGTAAACCTGTGTCTTAGTTACTTTTCTCTCCATGCTGAAACAAAATACCTGACACCTAAAATTAAGGACGGAAAGGTTTATTTAGCTCACAGTTTGTAGAGGTTTCACTACATACTTGGCTGGCTCCAAGGCAGAGTGGCACATGGCAGAGGGCAACAGTCATGGCAGCAGAAGATAGCAAAAGCAGCAAGAGCAAAAAGGGGAGGAGTGGTAGTGGGGAAAACAAGTCTCTTTCCCCCCCTTATATTGTACACAGGCTCCCTGCCCTAGCACTCACACCCAGAATCCCAGCATTGGATCATGGATTAATCAAAGACTCTAGAAGCCCACCCCGTGATGACATGAGGCTTTGGGGGACATCTAGACACAGACTATAACACCTTGACTTCTTCACTTATGAAAAGTGAGCTTTCTATTTTCACCTATTCCTGTTGAAGTGAGGATTAAAGGGGCAATGGATACAAAGCACTCTGCAATGGAAAGTGTCCATCAAACATTACTTGTTGTTATTATCCTAGCGAATCAGGGTGGGTTCTAAGAGCTTCCTGCTTATTTGCACATTGTGCAGTTTGAAATTGACAAGCATGTCCTCCTGGCCAGAATGACCTCACCAGTTTCCTGGCTCTAATTGGTGTCCATACGTTAAACACATCAGCTTTAGAGGTGCTACCTGTGGCTGTCGCCACAATTGAAGTATGAGAAGACTGAAGGAGGAGGGTAATCCAGGGTCATACTCTGTACTTACATTTACATTGTCCTGCCATTCATCCATCCTAGTCTTGGCTACACAATCTGCACCTTCTACGACCTTTGGAGCCCTTGGTGGCTTCAAAGTTGCGGCTTTGGCCCTAGAATTGTCCAGTAGTCATGAAGGAAGCATAACACCAGGTTCACATCACCTGCAACTTTTGGCTAACACCATCAGCAAGAGGCTGCTCCTCATGGAGATCCTGGTATGGGAGAAATCTGTGCAACATATAACACAAGTGGATTATGAGCCTTGGTGTTAATAAGCCCCTCAGATTTGGGAGGTGATTATATGTTACTACACTATAACTTGCAACCTCTGATTCATAAAATGACCTAATAGGAAAATCTATTTCTGTAGGGTTTTCTAATAAATCTAGATTCCTCACATGAGGATTATCACTTGACCCTATTTCTAAAAGCAAACATTTTTTACAGAGGAAAATCCTGGAGCTTTGTTATTTGAATATATGAGGTCTATTAAGAAAGAATAAATGAAAAGTTCTAAGTGGTGCTGGAAAGTATTTTTTTTGTTCACATTTGAATTCTTTCACAGGCTTATGTCTGTTCCTTTATGGGTCAAAGAGGTATGAATTTTCCTTTAGGCTTACATGACAAGTATTTCCTTTTAACTATACAAATATATAGCAATTTTCCACACATCTAAAAGGCTGACAAGCAAGACAGAATTTCCACCAATATTGGCGGTAGGTCTCCCAGATGGAGCACAGAGTTAGGGTGAAGAAAACAGTTCTTTTTTTACAAGGTTTGGAAGCCCAATCAAATTTCTTCATTTCTCAGAGCAGTTTTTGACCAGTGGTAAAAATGTCCCTGTGCTATTGAAAGAAGGCATTGCCATGACTTAGAGGAGCATTGGCATAAACAATCCGAGCTTCAAGTACTCTTAAGTACAACATCAAAGCTCTTTCATATTTCAGAGAAGATAAAGCAACATTTCCTCCCGTTTGCCTTATCAAGGGAAACATATAACTATATTCTCTAACATTCCACCATACAACTTTAGTTAATGTGCAAAATCTTAATGTCAATATTTTTCCCATTAATTCAAAGCTGTCATCTTATAAATTGATTTGAATCACTCAGATCATCTTGGGTACCAAGAACCCACAGCTTGGATCATAAATATGGACTTCCTGAAGTGGTTGTTCAGCTTCTTTCTCAGCAAAATTCCTCATGAGAAACATTTTTGTTCACGCCTTCCTACTAAGATGTTAAAGGGAATTTTTTTTTTTTTTGCACGTTACATGCTTGTTAGTATATGCAGTAAGTGCAGTAAAGTGCTTATTTTCCATTTCATCAGAAGGTTGCTACAAGCACGTAGTATGGCCTGATTAGTACCATTAAAAGATTTTATCTTTATGCATAAAATAAATTAATAAAATGGATGTAAATTTTGAACCATTTAAGTACTCACTCTCCAAACTCAGCTAGAGAGGAAAATTGTGAAGAGTACAGTTTGGGGGGCTCTGTACGTCACACTGAGATTCCTAATTGTTTGGTCACCATGCACTTCTGTAAACGTATGGGTCTGCTTTGCATTGTTTAACCCAAAATGCTCTCCTTTGAACTAGCAGTGAGATATATCCATAAGCTTTATCTAACCTAGTTCATCCTCTAGCCAGAATTCCAAATGTGAGTGGCAATGAATATTGATGGAGATATAAAATATTTCTTTAACTACCAGTACTGGTTCTGTGCAAATACTGACTTTAACTGGAACGTGTATTTCTTCGTGGAGCCCCTGGGGAGCCCTGGGGTCCCAGCTGTCCCGTGGGGATTACTATCAGCTCACAGCTTTTGTTTCTCCTCAGGTCTCTCAGGACTGGAGCAGATGCTCCTCCAGATAATTCTCAAGAAGTTTTTTGTGTGGCTGGGTCCTCCCACTTCAGTGACTTCTAATTCTGCCTTCTTAGAACCCAGCAATGAGGACTTTGATTCCTGAATGAGAGCAGTAATGTTTCCATCCTTCTCAATTGTGAGCTGGTTCAGTAGAGCATGGCCGAGGCTGAGAGCTTTTTAAATCATCTTCTGTTTGTTTTGGTCTCAGGTAACCACTTGCCAGAAACATTACATATTTTTCAATATGTAACTCTCACGACTACTCTTAAGGGAAGTGCTACTATTACCCTTATTATGAACACAGCAAAAACTGGGGCTCAGAGAGGTTTAACATCTGTCTGAAGATAATACAGGCAGTCAGCAAAAAATAGCTGTCTGATTCCAAAACTGCTAATGTACATTGCATCTTCCTGCAGCTCCTTTCTGGAGGAAATAATTTTCTCCATTTTAATGCCTTCCCTTACATTATTTTGATCTCTAACAGATCTGCTTATTTTGAGTCAGTCTCTTCCCTCTTTTCCAAAGGGTCTCTAATAAATCTCACTTTCATTTATTATTTAGATGATAATGATGATGATGATGATAATGATGGTGACAGGGCCTTCCTATGTAATTCAGGCAGGCTTTGAACTCACTATGTAGTCCAGGCTGTCTTCAAACTCCTGGAAACCCTCCTTCCTCAGTCTCTCAAGGGCTGGAATTAGAGGTGTGCACCGTTATGCCCAGCTAGCCAAATATTATTTATAAATAACTACTTTGTACAGCACACTCCAAATATAATTCTCTGTTTTGAAAGTCAGATGTTGACAGACACTCATTTCAAGGGGAGAATCAAGATGTGGGCTTTAGGAAATGTTGGTCAAAGTGTCAGTACTTTCTATTGTAAGATGAATAAGTCCTGGCAAGCTAATGTACAGCATAATAAAGATAGTCAGTATACTTGAAATGTTCTGAGAGTAGATTTTGTATTCTTAACACTTTCAGTTAAGTACTTAAGATGACGGATATGCTAATTACTTTTATTATGACACCTACATCTTGTTACGTATATGAGAATACCGAATGTGCACCTTGAATATATACAATTTTATTTGTCAATTATACTTCAGTAAAGTTGGAGGAAAATAATACAGTGTTCAATTTTTTAAAAGACATACGGCTTTCTCAAGAAATCAACCAATAACAAATGCTAGAGGGACTGTGGGGGAAAAGGAACCCTTCCCCACTGTTGGTGGGAGTGTAGACTGGTGCAGCCACTGTGGAAATCAGTCTGGAGATTCCTCAGTAAACTAGGATTAGAGGTCCCATTCAACCCAGCTATTACCCTCCTGGGTATTTTTCCAGAAGAACTGGAAACATCATGCCAGAGCAATATATGTGCACACATGCATACAGCAGCCCAATTTGTAATAGCTACATCTTGGAAACAACACAAATGCCCATTAACTGAGGAATGGATAAAAAAAGTGTGGTATTTTTATACAACGGAGTATTAGTCAGCTATAAAGAAAGATACATTCGAGGCTTTTATAGGTAAATGGATGCAACTAGAGACCATACTCGTAAGTGAAATAAATCAGACTCACATGTGTAAACATCATATTGTCTCCCTAGTGTAAGAACCTGAACAAGTAAATAAAATCTGAAAGGTACAATAGATATTGTGAAGGAGAAAGAAACTGCTCAAAAGGAAAGGACAACTGGGATGAGGGAAAAGAGAAAAGAAAGAAAGAAGGAAGTGAAAAAAATACATATATATACACAAGATAGCTAGGATAATTGTACTACTGATTTCTATCGGTTTATTGAAAGAAACAGTTAATGTTTAATTGTTTGATCAATCTTACATGCCTATATCTGGTAATTTGAGCAACTACTTTGAAGATAATATGTAATACAATAAACATTGTTAATTTTTTATCACCTTGTTTTGAAATTCTGTATAGTTTTTATTGTTGTTTTGTTTATGTCTTTGTTTTTGTTATTTTGTTTTTGTTCTTTTCTTTTTAAAGTAAAAAAAGACATATGGCTTTCAAACTACAGACATTATACAAAAGACAAAAACTAAACTCAGATTTTTTTCACCATATTCTTAAGAAGCTTCCAGTGTGGGACTGCATAATTTTCTCTGTTCCATGCATGGGATTTCCAGTGTGTGTCCATATTCCACAAATAGGTCCCACCTAGACCATCTGTGACTTCCGTGAAGTTAATGAATTGGAAGCAGGGGTAGGATGGCAGGTGGTTCTACCAGGGTTAGGGACTAAATCAATCGTTAGCCCTAAAGTGCTTCTTTAGAGTAGCTTCATGTACTTTTGCAGTTTTGCACCCCTCCTGTCTCTTCTTGCATAAATAAATACCTGCTGATTCCCCAGGCACTAGTTTTTGTTTTAGGGGGTTTTTGTTGTTGTTTGTTTGTTTTACTGTTTATTTCTAGGGAATTTGATTTGCCTTTGGGTCACCTGTGACTTACCTAATTAGGCATCCTACATTTTCAAAAACAATATTCTGACTATTTTTTTGTCTTTTTGAGACAGGGTCTTGCTACGCAGTTCAGGTTGGCCTTGAGCTCACTTTGTAGCCCAGGCTGGTCTCAAACTCACAACAATTTTCCTGCCTCAGCCTCCCAAGTGCTGGAATTACAGGCATGAGCCACCACAACTATTTTGATAATTTTTACAGCTCGATGGCACTTAGGTTGAAGTACCCTCAACCCTAAGAGAAGCCCTACCATTGCTTTTTTCAGTTTCTTTTAGGTTTTTTTCCCCAGCATTTCTAAAATTTTCAAATATATGAAAAATAGAAAAGGTTATACAGAAAATATCCATACCTACTCCCTAGAATGTACAACCAATAGTCAGTGATACTCACTTTATACTAGATCTGTCTACTCATATTTATAACCATTCATAATTCCATCTTATTTTTGATGTCTTTTGAGGTAATTCGCAGACATTGGTAGATTTGATCTGTAAATACTTCCATATGCTTGTCATTAGCAAGAGTTCAATATTTGTTTATGTATTACTTTATGAAAAAAACTGCCTGCAGTGAAATGCATAGATCTGACATGTACCATTCTGGAAACTTTGATAAATGCATAGATGTATATATTTCAACCCTTATCAGGCTATGGGACAAGATGATCAGTTCAGATAGCGCTCTTGTGTTCTTTCCCAGGCAATCCCCACCCACTCAGAGGCAATCATTTGTTCTTTCACTTTTAATTATTTATGGAATGTTGTTTTCCAGATAGAAAGTAACTCAAGGTTTTCATATACAGTGCTGTTAGAATTTGGAGGCACAGCTCTCCTAAATAGGAGCCTTATAACTTCCCTCTCATCACAATTAACTCCACTAGTCCTTTCTCTGTTTTCTCCTCCACTGGCGAATGGTTGATCCATGTTTCTGTAACTTCCTGAACTTGTTGAATAAAGTTAATTTAAGACATGCATACAGTGCTTCTCCTGTTTGGCCTGTACAGCTTCTGCTTTTCAACCCAAGTTCTGTTTGGCTTTGGACATGGGCTCACTACGGGGTGCTGAGAGTGTACCCAGTACAGAAACAGCTCACAGCAGACAGACGCTAGAGATTTTTCTGCAGTCATTTACCAAGGGTTCTTGGCAGCATTTGGCATTGCCCATTGGACACGGGGTCTTGTGGAGTGACAGGGACACCTGCTGAGACTACAGTGCACAATGCTCAATTCAGGTCGCACCATTAGTCACATGGCACATGCTTCTGACTAAGCTGATTTTGTGTGTGTGTGACAGGATGCCACGCAGCGAACTGACCTTTTCCAACATGAGCTGGTACATTCCACTGCAATCAGTGAGTTTTTGTTGGATTTGCTACTTTAGGAACCCGCCTAGGGAAAGTTGCAGGGGGGAGCGGGGAAAATCTGTAATGAAGTGCTCCCAGTGCTGTGGACAGAGTTGGATGACGTACTTCAAACTTGGAAGTAAACTGTATATTGCTGAGATGGCCTTGAGCATAAGTATGACATTTTTATGACCTATATCTCACCAGCAAACAGAGAGAAAAAAGTGCAACATGTCGCAACTTGTTCTCAGAGTCCTCAGGCTCTTTCAGAGGTTTATTTTCCATGAGAGTGGTGCAAACTAAAAGTTTGCATTCTATCATTCTTACCATGACCTGAAGATAGGCTCTGGGTCTTTGTTGGGTGTTATGATCATAGGTGAAGAAAAAAACAACAATGATGAAAATATTTGCTAATATTTGTTTGTGCTTACCATACATAGCTGTCAGGCTCCTCACTTGAAACAAATGTTCAGCCACCAAGTTGTGGCTATTAGAGATAATTTAATGAAAGGAACTCTTTTCGGATGCATAAGCTTGGGGAACTAGTAAGGAATGGCAAACATGCAGGGACTAGCCATCTCTAGGTCTGAAAATGTACGTGGGAAAGAGTGCTGTCTTCCAAGCCTATTGAGAGGTAGGGCTGCAGAAGAAGGGAAGAGAGTTAAACAAAAGCTAGAACAACTGGACCCAGTCCTGGTGGAAGAACCAGAGGGAGGCAGATGGGAGAGAATGTTTTGTTTGAGTTGATTGTGTTAATGGGACACCCATAGTGATGCTTTTCAGGTCACTGGAACAAAAGTCCAGAACTCTTTGAAACACTTAGAGATGAAAGTATGGGGCTCATCATATTGAAGAGAGGAGATTGCTAAAGTCCCTGGAACAAGTAACAATATCTAGGGAGACAGAAAAGATGAGAACAGTGGCCAGAAATGTGGGCGGACAAGAAACACATGGGCACTAAGGATGAGCCGAGTCTCAGCAAAAGAGGCACCCAGGACCAAAGAATGGCAAAGAGAACAGCTTTGCCAGGAAAAGATGAGGAGAGAAAGAACATGTACTGAGCTCTTAGTCTGTATATTCTCCATGCTAAGCTAGCTCCTGTACTCCTACTACAATTCACAGGAAGGGAGTCATTCATATTTTGCTGTGGAAAGCAATTCAGTTGAGATAATTTAACTTTTAAAAATTGAAGAATGATGAATCCAGGTTTAGCTAAATCCACATTTAACTCCTACTGATTAGACTTTGTGCTCTGCAAATTAGGGGACAGATGAAGTGGGGTGAAAGCGGTGGGAGGAGAGTGGTGGACGGACTAAAGGATGTGGTCTCAGAGTACGTTTTCAGGGTGTAATTTCCTGCTGGGCACTGGTTCCAGAAGATGCCACTTCCCTTTGGAAATGCATGTTTGCACCTACAGAGATATGTATGGTAGACAGATTAATTTCCTAGAACCTGCCAGTGTGTTATCTGACATGGCAGAAGGGACCTTGTAGATAGGATTGAGGTAAAGATCTTGAGATAAGGATAATCCTACCTTATCTGGGTGGCTCCAATGTAATCACACAGGTTCTTATAAGAGAGGGACTGGAGGATCTGACTCAGAGTTGTTACAGTGGAAGTAGAGCTGGGAATTCAGTACTCCATTCACTTCTCTCCTGAACCGAGGAATACGAGCAATTTCTGGAAGCTGGAAAGACAAAGAAATAAATGGCTCCTCTGCTAGAGCCTCCATGAAGAATACAGGCCTGCTACTACCTTTAATTTAGGCCCCTAAGACCAATTTAGAATTCCTGACCTTCAGAATTATAAGATAATAAGTTTAGATTATTTTAAACTGTTAGGTTTGGGGTAATCTGTTGTGGCAGCAATAAGAACCTAATTCAACATGTGTTTCAGGGCACATGAGAAGTTTACCCATTTGGATAGCCACTCTATCTTCTTAGCAGTATCTCTAATTTCTTCCCCTAATGGTCCCAGAGGAAAATTTGCTCTTCCGTGCAGTTTTCCCCTCATGTACCAGGGACCCATGTCTGAGCAGCTAGCACCCCCTCATATTTTATTCCTCCTTATTTGTCTTGCTAATCCCTGTTCATTCTTACCCTTGTACATTAGGAGCCTCCCACTGAACAAGAACACCAGTCCCGTGCAGCCCAGTGGAGGCTGGCATCTGATTCTTCATAGTACCCTTGCTCTGGCAGGGGCATTCCATAGTGTCACTCAAGGTTTATAGTTCAGTGCTGTGTGGACCAGCTAGAGAGGCTGGCATGAGGTTGTCAAACGGCTAACAGCTAATATAGTCCCTCAGTTTTGGAGCATGACTTCTCTCTTAATGACTACAGACCAATACCTAATTTCCGACCTTTATAGTTTCCATGGCTGCCTGCCAGCTACAGAGCAACTTCACCTTCCAACTGGAGATAAATAACACACTTGAAATAGGGCATGCTGGAGAGCTCCAAAGCCAATCCAAGCGAGCAGAGCTTGCCATTCCACATGAGTCGTGGTGCACAGCGGTCAGGAGCCTGAGCAGCAGGATCCCATCCGTGTCAGTGTGACCTAAGGGGAGGAGGGGCTGACACCTTCTTCGTCTGCTCCCAGAGACACAGTTGCCACTTGATACAGCCAGATGTTTACACAGTCTTGCTCACTAATAATAGTGCAAGAGCCAAAATTTGGGAATAATTTACTGAAAAAAATCCATAGAGCAGAATCAAGAGCACCACTGTAGTAATTTTTTCCCAAAAAACACTTGCATTTAAAGCTGGCATTCCTGTATGGATGGCCACATTGGTTCTCTAGTGCTGCTGTAATACACTTCTACAAATTTGGTCTGTGGTGGTTACTTTTCTCTCATTGCTGAGACAAAATACCCAATGCTCAACATTAAGGAAGGAAAGGTTTATTTAGTTCACAGTTTGTGGAGGTTTCAGCCTGTAATCAGCTGGTTCCAAGGCAGAGTGGCACATGGCAGAGGGCAACAGTTCATGTCCAGGGGCAGGGGGAGCAGCAAAAGCAGCAAGAGCAGAAGGGGGGAGGAGCAAGCCTCTTTTCCTTCCTTACACTGTATATCTGCTGTCCGCCCATGCCCACACCATCTCCATGCCCTTCTCTTGCACGGGCTCCGGATGAATACAAACTGAGGACTCTGGCCTCCTGCTGAATCACACAGTTAACCTTCTAAACTTCTCCAGTTGACACAATGAACAACCTCCCAGGGCATAAGGGCATTTCCTTTTCACCCCAGGATGCAGAACTGCTGATTCACTTAGTTAGGCATCTAGACTCCTCAAGTTGACACAATGTGTCAAACATAACATGGCAGTTTGGTTTAAAATAACAAAATTTATTTTCTTAGAGTTCTCGAGACCAGTAGTTCAAAATGAAGGTATTAGCAGTGCCATTCTTTCTCTGTAAAGCTTCTAAGGATGGATCCTTTCTTGCCTCCTCCAGATTCTAGGAGTGGCAGACATTTCTGGCTTGTGTTTGCGTCACTTCAATTTCTACCCCTCCTTACCTTCCTTCTCCTATATTCCCCGTGTGTCTGCTCCTGGTCTCTTCTGTGCATGCCTGTCTTTGTAGCTTGTCTCTTGGATCAGGACCCACCTAAATGAATGCCTTTTAGGAACCTGATTATCTCTGTGAAAGACTCAAGTCTTGGTCTTCTCGGTTGTTATAACCAAACACCATAGGCTGAGGAGATTCAACAGTATAGATTTATTTTTCACAGTTCTGAAGGCTGAAAATAAAGATCAAAGTTTGACAGATTTAGTTCCTGTTGAGTACTCTTTCCTTCCTGCTATGTCCTTATATAGTGAAAATAGAGATCTTATATAACACCCTCTTCCTTTTGTTTTAAAGCCTGAGTACTATAGGATTGAAGCTCCACCTTTATGGCTTCATTTAACTGTAATCACCTTTTAGATCTTAATTTCCAGATCCATATGCATTATATGAAAGGGAGAGACCCAATTCAGTCCATTAAAACCTATTTCCAAATAAGGTCATATTTATAGGTTCCAGAGGTTTGGATCTACACTTATCTCTTGGGGACCCAATCATGGCAAGAGGCCACTAAAGTGAGGGTTCTGGGATGGGCACTGTCTGCTAGAGGGCGACTCTGCTGGAGAACTCCTGTCTGTGAGTACACTGGTGGGGGCCACTGAGAACAGAGACTCTTCCTCCAGTCTCTGCAAGGATCCTGAAGCTGGATGAACCTCTGAGCAGAAAGGCAGCTGTAGCTAGCCGAGCATGGGAAGGGGGTTACCCTCTCTGCCTACACTTCCCACACTGCTCAGGATGGATCCCGGCTGGCCCTGGGAGCCCAGGCTACAACAGCCCTCAGTGGGGCTGGGAGAGGTAGATCTCACCATGTGGACTCAAGCTGCCGCCTCTGGCCTGCGGCACTGGGGGCTTTCACACCTCTTTCTTCTGCTGCTCAGATACCTTCCACATGCTGTACACATGGGGGGCCTGCACCGTTTCCTTCTGTTTTCCTACACTGATTGGTTACACATGCTCCCTACGTGTGGGTCTGAGCTGTCTAAGCATCTGACACACCCGCAGCCCATCTGCATGGGCTTGGCAAGGGCGGAGACTTGGAAGTCACACACTCCAGGACTACACTGGCTCAGAGAGACCAGAATGGTTCCCTGCTCCCAAGCAGGAAGTGCCCTTCATTGGGAACCCTGCTTTCCTTAGGGATATGACTGTCATATGCCTCAGAGTTAGGAAGATGTTCTTTATAGTCTTAGGACTTACATGATGTTGGGCAAGTTGCTTAAAGTCCCCATGTCTCACCTTTCACACCTGTAAAATGGGCTAATACCAGAAGCTAGCACAAAGAATGACTATTAGGACCAAATGAGACAATGGAGTTAATGTGCTTTGTGTATCACATCTATGGTGGTTCCATTAATTGTCCCATAATGAACAATCATGTTTTACACGCGTGCCTAGTGATATGTGTTCACCCAAAAAAGCACTTTGCTGAGCACCCAGGGCAAAAGCAAAGCAAGGAGAGGGAGGCCTTATCCATTTTGCTTGAGGCCCAGCTGCACAGTTCCTCACATCTCTCTTACCCACCAGTCTGCTTCCTTAGCTGGGGCAGTGAGAGGCAAACATCAGATGTTCAGGGCGTGTCGAGTTCCTCCACCACCCAGGCAGCACCATCCTGGGTTGATTTAGGGAAGGTCTTTAACGTGGCCTCCAAGATCTCTAAACTCTTTACAGGGCAGATTCATTTGTGTCTCTGTTCTCATCCCTCTTTTAACTCCAAGCTTGAGTTTTATTCATTTCCCCAGACTTGCCAACTTAGCTTTGAGATGGGGAAGGAAGCTTTGACTGATGTGAGCTACAAACAGTGTACAAGGAATCGACTACGACTTGATTATTGAAGCCAGCTGGGCCCAAACTTAGTGCTAATAGAACACAGAGCAGAATCCTTACCTAGTAACTCAGTGTCATTGTGGTGTTAGAAGTATCCCTATTACCAACCATTCAGAAGAAAGCTTATACGTTGAAGAAAAGTGTGTTCCTTGATTTGCTTCTGCTAGATGAGGAAACTAATGTTCATGGAGTGTTAATGACATTGAAGTTAATAAAATGGGAACTTGAAGCTAGCATTTACCTATATGAATTCGACAATTTCACCTTTTATCTAAACCTCCACTTGTTGACCTGGGGAGGCAATATATCTTCTTTGAGGTCATTGCACAGGTGAATTTAGGAAGCATCTATAAACCACAGAGCTTGGTATATTGTAGACAGTCTCACCTAAATCACTGAGAACAGCACTGACACTGTAGAACAGATACCGAGTAAATTCCCTGTCCTTTATAACCCCATGACCTGCACAGGTGTCAGCACATTTCTTTTTTCTGTCAAGGACCAGATAACTTGTGTTTTTTACTTTGCAAAACTCATGGACTCTTGCAACTATTGACTTCTGCCACTGTGGTCCCAAAGCAACTATAGATCATACATAATGAATAACCTGACTGTGTTCCAATAAAACTTTTTTATATATAAAAACAGAGACTGGGCCCAAACAGATGCTTTGACCCATGGTCTATAGTCTAATGGCTCTTGACTAGAATAAAAAACTTGATATGATGGCATAAACGACAAGCTCTAGCAAGTAAAGCATACTCATCCTTTAATATTTTAGTTTCAGCCCTTCTTTGTGGAAATTTCTCTCCCTAATGATGCTTGGATGTCTTGAGGCTCCCATGAACTCTGCTGTTTGGCCATGTGACATGACACTCACCCTCTCACTGTGCGGAGAAGGCAAGACATTTCCTGGTGGTCTGTGAGCTTCTAGAAGTCAGTGGCTATGGCTTTTCATTTTTCACAAATGTTTTTAAAATGAACAATAATACTGCTCATGTCCCCAGATGATAAAAAAAATAAAATGCTTAAACTACATTTGGAGGAATGTAGCCTAATCAGTGATTCTCAACCAGGGGTGATTGTTACCTCCAGGGAACATTTGGCAATGATTGGAAATAGTTAAAGGTTTCAGACCTAGGGCTGCTATTGGCATTTATAGGGCAGAGAATCAGAGGTGTTGCTAAACAGCCCATAATGCACAGGACACCTCCTGCCAGGAGAGAATTATCTGGCCCCAGCTACAACTGTGCTTATGTTGAGGAACCATGAACTAGTAAAAACAAAGCGTTTTATAGGCTAATCATGTAAATCGCTGGAGTTTGCAATTGGTACAGTGTGACCTACTCTGTTGCCTCAGAGGAATGGCAGGAGAATTAAATGAGCGGGTGCAAGTAAAGACAGTCTGCATTAACAGTTGTTCACTGTGCAAAAGTGAAGTCTTTACTGCTTGGAAAATAATCCCAGAGGACCTAAATCATGCAGGCGAACTCTGGAAAGTGCTTCCATTCATCCTGCCCCAATACCCCATTCAGTTTAAGCCTCTCTTTCCCACCACTCTCTTCTCAGTAGGAAGAGGAGTGTCTTTGGCCACCTGGCAAATGTGGGGGAGCTGCCTAGCCACACCTCAGTCTCCTTGTCTTTAGGGAAAATTATCAAATTCCTTTCTGCTTTTCCCTTACATCCTATTTTTGAAGCCTTTAAAGACTCCCCTGTAGATTTTCTCATTTGCCCTATATGCCTCCCATGCTCCAGTCAATCTCCTACTTGGACAGAATAACCCAACCATTTCTGCAGACCATCATGGTTCTTCCTGCATGTTCATAATATGTGTGACTTCAGCGATAGTTTGTTTATCTGTTGACTTTGATCCACTTCCCTCCTTAATGTGGTGAGCAAGAAAAGTGAAAGTATACAGGGGTGGTTGTTTGGGGGGATTGCTCTAAAACATCCAGCTAATGGTACAATTTCTGTTGAGTATCCACCCATCTAAAGACATTATGTGGGACACAGATATCAGTTTCTATTTTTTGGTCACCTTGAGTTGAATTATGTCCGCTATCTCACCTCAAAAAAAACAAAAAAAAACTAGTATTGGAGACCTAACCCTTAGAAATTCAGTATGAGTTTATTGAATGGGGTCTTTATAGAGATCATCAAGTTAAAGTGATTTCCTGGTATAAATTCCAATTCAAAATGATGAATGTCTTTATAAAAAGGAAAAATTTGGGCAGACATGCATGAGGGAAAGATGGACAATCTTAAAACACAGGGAGAAGAAGGCCATTTCCAAGCCAAGGATGCATGAGGCTACCAGATGTCAGGAGGAAAGAGAATTGGGTCAGATTCTTCCCTCAGGTCATTAGCGGGAGCTTGATTTTGTCACACTTCTATCTTCCAGAAATGTGATGCAATAAGTTACCTGGCTTGGGATGATGTATTAAAGCAGCCCTGAGAAACTAGTATGGTCACTGCTGCACCAGCTGAGTTTCACGATCCTCTTGGAACATTTCTGCCAAGGACTGTTGACCATCATTCTTCCTTTGAACAGATGTCATGTGTGGCCCACCCATTTCCTTGTGTTCTGTCTCAGAGGTTACCTGCCCCCTGCTCACACCTTATTGTCTCTCCTGAGTGACCCTGGACACAAACCCACATACAGAACTGATAGGATCCCCATAATTTCCAGAGTGACCTTCAATAATGAGTGGCTGTAACAGTGAATAAGTACATTATTGTCTTTGCCTCTGAAAGGATCATGTACGTTTTGTTTATTAAAACTGTTCAGGGACCCTAGCAGGGTCTGAAACTACATCCTATTATAATGAAACCAACTAATTGAGATATTTCTTCTTCGCTTTCCACCTCACCTTCTTTTCCACTTCCCTACTCTTTTACAATGTTTACTGAAATCACCTCCCTAATAAAATGCTTGTGCCAAATCTTCTCTCTTCAGATCTGTTCAGAGCAACTCAAACTGTGGCACCTGCATTGGGAATATAGATGCTTGGAGTTGGTATTGAACAGCTAGCACCATTCTCATAGCCAAAATCAAGGGACAGGTAAAACAGTTCGGTGCCTGGAGTCCAAAAAAGAGTCACTTATATATCAACCAGAGGTTGGCTTAGAAGTCAAAGTCCAAATGGTTTCAGACAATTGAAAGACATAGAGGTCCTGATCATGGCTACGTCTGAGCATGAATGGTTCAACATTGCTGCAGGTTAGGCAGGAAGCCATTCTCATGTTTGACCATGAGCAACCCATGTGCCAGACCTGAGGCAAGGAGTGATGGGCACAGAAGGAGATAAGACACATTCTCTAAACTTGAGGAGCTCACCTTATTGTAAGAAGACCCAGGATGTAAAAAAATGTGATTTAAATATTGTTATGGTTTGGATCTAGATTGTTCCCTGAAACTCTCATGTATTCAGAGGCAGGGCTTATGGAGGACAGTTGAATCATGGGGACACTGTAGTCATTGGTAGATTTATCTCCTGGTGAGTTAAGCATCTGAGTGTGCTACTGGGAGATGGTGCCAGATTGGAAAAGGTGAGTCACTGGAGCAATGACCTGGTGGGGCACCTTTAATCTTAGTATTCCACCGTGAATCAATCCCAGCTTACGTCCTGACTCCCAGCATCATACCCTAAATCCAGCCAGCTCTGAAAGGCTCCCCTTATGACCACATGAGGCTTTGGAGGGATATATTTTTCATTAAGAAAATAAGACATATTTGGTACTAGAGAAGTGGGGTCATTGCTGTGACACTACCTGACCATGTGGTTTAGAAGCTTTTGAATCTGGTATGCAGAAGTTTGGAAAGGTTTTCACATGCTGACTTGAGAAGCTAGAGAATGCTGTAAGTTGAGCTTGATGGGAAATTCTGGAGACCACAGTGTACGGATAGGTATGCAGACAGTAAAAAACAGGCTCAGGAGGTTTCAGCTCTGAACATGGACTCCATTGCCAGTGGACACAAGACCATTTGCAATGCACTCTGGCAGACAATTTGTCTATATTTTGTCCATGTCCTGAAACTTTCAGGGAGACTGGGATTAAAGGTAGTGGATTAATTAATCTGGAAAAGGAAACTTCAACACAGGCTGAAGTTCAGGCTGTCACAGAGGTGCTGCTAGCAACTTTTATCTGTTTTATATTAAAAATCAGGAGCAAACACATTTGAAAAGTTTAGTTTCACCAGAAAGGAAGCACTTGTAAAGTTAGAGCAGAGAAGGGGATGGTTGCTGACAAGATTGGAATTAAAAAGAAGTCAAATACTTTGCAACAGGATGATAGGAAATATTCCTTGAAGCGATTTGGGGTCTGTGAGAACCCACCCTTCATATACTTATAAGTGCAAAAGCGCAAGACTTGATTTGGAAGAGAGAGCCCTGGAATGCTCTGCTCAAGAAGGGGTGCCTAGGCAATTGAGTCTCAGGATTCAGTTTACAGTACCAGCCATGCACGTACACTATGCAGCAGCAGTCATTACCCAAAGGTACCTGGCTACTGCTTGAGCTGCCAGCAGACCTTAACATCATCCATGTGGTGCTGGTTTGAGGTACATGCAGAATAAAAGTGTTGTGGGATCAGGAAGGCTTCCACCCAGATTTCAGAAGAAAGCCTGAGTGTGGTCCTGAGAAGGCAGCATGTAAAGCTGTGAAAGTGAAGCCAAAACTGCAGTGGAGACCTAGGAATTTGAAGATGCCATGTTGCCATGGGTTGCAGCCTTCCTGTGACTATGTTTTGTCCTTATATTACCCAATATTTTCCCCAGTGTCTACACATCACACACACACACACACACACACACACACACACACACACACACACACAAACCATGGTCCTAGCATTTACAGCATCCTTACCTGCATCTCCAAGGAGGCTTGATTGGTCTGAGAATAATCCCTACTCTTTTGCAATTATTGGTGTAAGAATAAGCATATGATTCAGTTCTGACCAATGAGAGATGAGACGTGGAGGAGGAGGTATTCAGAGAAAAGTTTCTATCTCTCAAGAAAGATTCACTAGGTGGTTATAAAATCACAGTTTCAGAGATATATATACTCTCCTGTGCATTGCAACAATATCAGTAATAGCCAAGATACAGAATCAAACTAAGTGTTCATCAGTCCATCAACAGATGAATGAAGAAAATATGGTACATATACAGACACACTCACACACACTCAGAGTGACACCCACTGGAATACTATTCAGCTTTCAAAATAATAAACCTTGTCAAAACAACATGGATGAACCTTGCAAAGATTATACTCACTGAAATAGTCAGGCATAGAAAGACAAATTCTACATGGTCTAGCTTATTTGTGGAATCCAAAACAGCAGAATACATAGAAGCAGAGAGAAGAATGGCAGTCACCAGGGACTGAGGACAGGAGGACTTGGGAGATGTTGGTGACAGGATACAAAGCTTCAGTTACACAGGAGTAATAAATTTTGGAAATGTATCCCTCACCACAGTTACTAGAGTTAGTAACAATGGGTTGTTTACTTGAAAGTTGCTGAGATAGATTTGAAGTGTTTTTTTTATTACTAAGAAAGTGAGGTAATACACGTTAGTAGCACAATCTAAACATTCCCCAAGGTGCACATATGTCAAAAGATCATGTGATACAAAATAAATATATACAATTGTATGTGGCACTTAGTGAAAAATAAACAAGTAGATGAAAAGAAAGTGTCACTAGAAGTTTCAGGTTCACTCTGACCTATCTACATAGTCTTTCATCCGCAAAGTTTCCAAACAACTGAGCAATCCTAAGTAAATCACTACAAATTTATGTATTTTTACACATACGATCTCATTTTTCTTCAGCTAATGTGAAATTCACAAATATCAAATTTACCACTTTAAAATGAAGTTTTGAGTGCTATTTATACATTTTCAGTGTTGTACAAACAGCATCTCTATCTAACTCTCAGACATTTCATCACCTTAAAAGAAAGAGAACAAACAAGTAGCCTAATGCTTCATCTCAAACTTTTAGAAAAAGAAGAACAAGTCAGGCCCAAAGCCCAAAGAAGGGAGGAGATGA
>NW_004955407.1:34380993-34433463 GCF_000276665.1 Chinchilla lanigera | reverse complement strand
GTTTGGAACTCTGTATTGTCTGTATTGTGCTTGTGATATGTTGTAAAATGTTGTATGTCTGTTAATGTTTCCCTCCTTTTATCCTTAAAATAAAAAAAAAAAAAAAAAAAAGAAAATTATGTGCCCATTAAACATTTTTCTCCATGTCTCCTTCCCTAGACTCCTGGGGAACCACTGATCTACTTTCTCTTTCTATAGATTTACTATTCTGAGTATTGTATATAAATAGAGTCATATGGTGGGCATGGTGGCATACACCTGTAAGACGAACACTTGGGAGACTGAGGCAGGAGGATTGCCATGAGTCTGAGGCCACCCTCAGCTACATAGAGTTCAAGGCCACTCTGCACTGCATAGGGAAACCCTGTGTCAAAAAATCCCAAATAAATAAATAAATAATTGAATCATATAACTCAGCCTTTGCCTCTGGCTCCTTTCACTTTGGAGGTATCTTGTGTTGTAGCACGCATTAAGACTTGTATTCTTTTTTAAGGCTAAATGATACTCCACTGTCTACATATACTATGTCTGGGTTTATCCATTTACCTGCTGAAGGGCCTTTGGGTTGTTTTCAACTATTACTGTGAATAATGCTGCTATAAACACAGTATAACTGTTGGGTAATAGGATGATTTTAACTTTTTGAGGAATTGTTCAAATGTACTCCACAAGAGCCCTGCCATTGCACATTCCAATTAGCAGTGTACACACACTATCTAGTTTGATTATGACACAACCCAACAAGGTCAGAATAGAGACAGATCCTGAGACTCAGAGATATAAAATCATTTCCCCATCTCAGTGTTGATTACCAGAATTTGATTCCACATCTTTACTGCAAGTCTTATTCCTTTCCAGTGTTTAGAAACCTCAGGTTTTCAGCTTCCACTTTGGAAAGAAAAAAACCTAAAACACAGATCTATGATACATAAGCTTATCCAGATGTTGACTAAGAATTATGGGAAAATCCCAGTTAAGGCATCAGGTGTTTAATATTATGTTAATACAAACATACATGTTTACTTTGTAAACCCAGAAACTAGAATCAGCTAGTCCATAGCAAATCCTCAGGAAATATTTGTTGAATGAATGAATCTCATGAATTTATCTTTTATGTCTCTGGTAGCTAATAATCCCTATGCTATCTTTTCCTTGGCATAACTTTTTGGCTTCCTCTAGAAGAAAAATGCACCAAATCCACTAGGTGGGATATGCTTCTGACAGTACTAGGATGTTACTGCTCTATGTTAAGTTGAAAATATGTTTTTATCAAAAGTATCACTAGTCTACTTCAAATATAGTGGCAATGTGCCTTTTGTCGCTTGACTTGTCACTGTCATCTAATGTTTAATCTATACACACATATCACTGATGTAGTTTAACTAACATATTCATGATTTATTTATAAATCTATTTTCATCCTCTAGGACTTTGATGTTTTATTGTCAAGAAGTAACTAGCACCAATCCAAAATAATGAATATGTTTTGTACTTAATAAAATTCCTCCCAGATCAATACAGTTAATGAGTGATACTGTCACTCGAGCATGTTAATAAACTTTTTTAAAAAATAGGCTGGGCTAACTGAAAAGCTAGAACTGGAAATAGATTATAGCATTTTGCCCCAAGGCTTTGGCAGCAATTGAAACAAAGTGTTTCGAAAGAACTCAAATTGGCATTTCTCTGACTTCTAATGTTCGGTCTCTCCAAGCAGGACACCTGGTTCAACGACTCAAACATCCACTTAGAATTATAGTCTGGGCTTTTGTTATGCGGGAGGTGAATGAGGGCAGTCTGGACTCTTCCAGGAAAAGTTGTTTTTATTTTTTCCCTAGGGAGAGCTCTCGGTGGTGAGGATGGGGGTGGTAGTTGTAGGGAATGGAAAAAGAGGGGAAAAGCAAAGCAAAAAGAAAACTGGGATGACAGGAAATCAGGGATCTCAAGGACGGCTAGGTTCTAAAATTATATTCTAAAAGAAAACTTCAGGCAATACTACAAAATGTTCTCATTGTCCATGAATTACACTGAAGTCCAAGTCTTCCTTTTTGGGGAATGTTAAGTTGTCTTGAAAGGTTTTGAAGAGCTTCAGGCCTGTTCTCCCCCATTCTCAATCTGAATGGAGTTAGTTGTGTTGGTCAAACCTGCATTTATATTCTTGCAGTTGAGACCACGTGTAAACGAATAGATGTGTACAAACTAGACGCTGGGTTCATGGACACTCTCTGGCACTGACTCCCACTACTACAAACAGCACAACTGTAATACAACTAGCAGCCAAGCAGAAAGGACACTTTCCTGGTGAGGGCTCACTCTTTCCTCACATTTCCAATCCACTGTGGGAAAACACAGGTGCCATCTCCCTGTTGGGCCACAAGCCTCTGAAAGTCAGTGACATGCCTTCTCCTCTCAGTCCTTTTTCAAGCACACATAATCCCTTTGGAGGATCATTTTAAGGGAACAGATTCACTCCCTAACTTTGAAGTGCTAAGATCTTTTCAACTCCGTCTCATCATTTCCCTCAACAGCTCCCCAGATGTCATCTTCATGTGCGGGATGCCGCTTCACCTCCAAGATCCTCATCCCTGACCTCAGCCTCCATGGCCACTTTAGCAGCTCTCCTCCCCATCAGACCCTGGCCTGAGTTTGCCGCATTTGGTGACTCCATTCTCCATAGGATTCTCCTCCTCCTGTCTTTTTGCTTCCCTCCCTGACTCATCTTTCTTGGCTCCGCTCTTACACATTAGTGTTCCCCTGGGTTTTATCCTCAAAGCTCCTCACATCTCAAGTCTAGACATCCTCCTAGGAAATCTCCTTTATTCCCATAGCCTTAACTATCACTTCCATGTAGATGACTCATGCATTCATTTTCCCAGACCCAGTATCTCTCTTAAGCGCCAGACCTTTATGTTCTGCCTCTAACTTGACCTTTCCTTCATTAAAGCTGTCTCCACCAAGCCTTCACCTGAGCTAGAAATTTGGAAGGCATACACACTTGATTCTTTTCTTTCTCTTACTTTCCAACTTCAGATGGGTCATGGTATCTTTGTGATTTCATTGTCTTCTTCAGTGTACCATCCCCTGCTTTGTCTTTCAACTATCATGCTCTTGCCCTTCTTAAAAATTATTAATGTTTGGATGGGGATGTAGCTCAATGGTAGAGCACTAGGCTAACATGCACCAAGCCCTTGGTTCAACACCCAACATGGCCAAAAGAAATTATTTATGTCTCTCATTTACCAGTGATTAATCCTAAGTTCAACCTCCATAGCACCCTACTTTCCAGCAAGACTCTCATCACCCTGATAATGCATGTTTCTGCTCCATACAGACTCATTATGATCTCTCAAATGCACATGTCCCTTTGGTTTACTTTCTTCTCTAATTGTGGGACTCCCATTTCTTTAGCCACCTTCTTTTATAGTCAGTCCTTTCTCTTTTTCCCTCTCTACTTTGTAAAACCGTCCCATTCTTACATAACATTTTAAGATGCACTTGTATCCACAAAACCATCATCCTTGTGCCACCAAGGTTCTCCTTCCCATTTTCTGTGCTCCCATAACCTTTTTACATACCTGTCTCTCCTGCTTCCTTAAGTTCCTTTATTGCTGTAACCACCTCTCATCCATGCACGAATCCTTAAGTTGGCTGGTAGTAGTCCTGATATTTACTTTATGCTCTGAAAAACAGTAGTTGAACTAATGAACAATGAATAGTTGTTCTCTGCATTTACCTCTGGTAGAATGTCTCATTCTGAGATCACAGGAAAACTCTGACGTCACAGTAAGGCTCATGGTGAAATGTGGCAATGAGGGTATAATTCCTTCAATAGACCCAGATTCCATAGAACATTTGGGGAATAGAAAAAAGAAGGGATACATTTTCATAGAAATCTCACATCTCAGGTCCAAAATACTAGAGAAATAGTTAAGCAAGTGTGGGGAAAAAGTAGAATAATAGTATTAGTACCATGGAAGCCTATTACAAATGGTCTGTTAGGGAAAATACAGAAGCTGTTGCCCCATTCTACTTTAAGTTATGATGCTGATTAGGGATGTGAAATATCTAGTATTTTTTTTTTTTTTTTTTTTTTTTGAGACAAGATCTCACTGTGCAGTTCATGTTTTATGTTGCAAAAAGTGAACAGTTGAGGTTTCTCCGTCCCTCGTTTTATGGCTTTTTTTTTTTTTTTTTTTTTTTTTTGGTGCCGGGAAGTGAACTCAGGACCTTGCGCTTGTCAGGTAGGTGCTTATGCTATTGAGCTACATCCCTGGCTATCTAGTATTTTTTGAAGGCTATACTTTGTTGAATGTAATTATATTAAGATATAATTATCAGAATAGTTTTTAAAATTTAACATTTTGAACATTTATGCTTCTGAGTTAATTTACTAAATACCAAGGTCTATTGCAGAGACAAACAAAGCAGCTGACCAAGCTATAAGAAGGATTATGATTATCAGCTTGATTATAGTGAGTTGTTTCCATCATAGAAGGGGCAGCATTTTGTTCTTACTAGAATAGTCACATGGATATAGATTTGGGCCTCTCTGCATGCAATATTTCTGGCAAAAACTACCAGCTATGGACTCATAAAATATATTCTCCACCATCATTGTACTCCATTTAGCATTGCTTCTGATCAAGGCACTTACTTCACAGCAAATATAATGCTGTCATCCCAGGTCTATGGGACACAACCTCTTTCTCACTATCCTGAAGCAACTGCTTTAATGGAATGGTGAAGTGGGCTTTTGTGAGCTCAGTTATAGCATCTCAGTGGCAATACTTTGTGGGTCTGGAGTAAGATTTTCTAGAATGCTGTTCAGTTAAAAGTAGTGGCCAATATAGGATCCTATTCCTCTCATAGCCGGGATCCATGGATCTAGGAATTAAAGGGTGGAAACAGTGGTGAGACCATGCAACATTATCCCTTGTGATCCCTTAGCAAAATGTTTGCTTCCTGTTCCCATGACCTTGTAGCCTTTGGCCTAGAGGTCCTGGCTCCAAAGGGAGGCCTGCTTTCACTAGGACATACACAATCATACTTTAGAGCAGAAAGTTAAGACTTCCAGTCTCCCACTTTGCATTTCTTAAGCCTTTGAATCAACAGAAAAGAAAAGGATTCTTGTGCTGGTTCGGGGATTGGTCTTGAATATGAAGGCAAAAATGGACTACAGCTCCATGATAGATGGGGCATGGTTTGTCTGGCATACAGGCTATCCTTAGGGTACCTCTCTGTATTACCTTCTTTGTGCTAAAGCTCAATAGATTTCTACAGGAATGCAATTCCAGCAGAACTAGTAATGACCCACATTCTTCAGAGCCAAAAGTTTGAGTCACCGTACTAAGTAAAGTGTACAACAAGCTGAGGTAGCTTCTGAAGGCAGAGGGACTACAGAATGGTTTGTAAAGGAAGGCAGTTGAAACTAGTAGCTACAACCATGTGCCCAGTAGCTAAAACGAAGACTGTAACCTCCATGAATATTTCTGTCTTAGTTTGTTCTACATATACATATTTGTGTGTGTGCAAGTATGTAATACATGTCCTTATTTTCTTCCCTCTTTTTCTCTTATCATGCAATCTAAGATATATTGATTTTACATCATAGCTCCATATACTGGTCCTATTGTTAAGAACTGTTAATTTCACATCATCAAATTTCAGGTCAAAAATATCAAAAAGTGTGAACATCACTCAAAGATTTTATTGCTTCTTCGGAAAGATTGGTACATTTTAGGCTGTGTGCAGGATAGTTGTATCATGTCAGGTAGCAGTACTCTCTAACTTGACTACTGTCTTCATCCAGAGGTTAAGTGCTGTTTAAGGAAATTCTTATGGGTGCTAAGTTGGCAGAAGGTGGATTTGAGATGATTAATTTTATACATCAACTTGACTGGACCATAGGATAGCCAGATATGAGGTCAAGCATTATTTTGAGTATATCTATGGCAGTATTCTTGGATGGGTTAACATTTAAATTGATAGACCGTAAGCAGATTACTCTCGCTGCTATAGTAGGAATCTGGAACGTTCCTAAAATGCCCAAGTGGTAAAAGCTTGGTTTCCCAGTAGTGCTAGTAATGAAACTGTTAAATAGTGGAAGTTAGGTCACTGGGGATGTCCCTTGAGGGGTATATTGAAACCTCAGCCCCTCCACGTTTTCTTTGTTCCTTATCATGAGGTGAGCAACTTGCTGTGTCACAGACTCGTGCCATGACGTACTGCCTTGCTACAGGAACAAAAGCAACAGGGCCAACTAAACATGGACTGAAGTCTCTCCTCTTTGTAAGTTGATTTATCCCAGGTATTCATTACAGATCTGGAAAACTAACTCACCCCCTAACATGGTGGTCCTCTTCCAGCTGGAGACCTGAGTCGAGCAAAAGTCTGACCCTCTGTTGATGAAAGGGCCTTACTCCCACATGTCTGTCCTTACACTGGGACATTGTTTTCCCCTCTACTTTCAGACTTGAACAGAAATAACAGCTTTTCTTGGATCTTAAGTCTGTTGGGCTTTGGGCTGAAATGCCACTGTCAGCTCTTCTTCAATTTCCAACTTGCTGACTTTCTGTTCTCTGGGGAACCCTAATACTGGTATCCAAATACTGATTTTTTTACAAAAGTTATAAATAGTATGAGTTGTGGTCCTTCATAAACTCATTAAATAAGAAGACCTAATGTCAAGGAGAATAGGGAAGAGGGGTTATAAATATTTGTGATGATTATATCATATGCTAGTTTCCATGCTGCATTAGTTAATATGGTAAATTTTATTACACAGATATGTACACAGATTGAGCTTCCCTAATCTCAAAGTCTGAAATCCAAAATATTCTAAAATCCAGCTGGGCATACTGACACATGTCTGTTATCCTAGCACTCTGTAGGCTGAGGCAAGAGGATCATTGTGAGTTTAAGGCCAGCCTGAGCTACATAGTGAGATCCTGTCTCAAAAAAACCAAAAACAAAAAAAAAAAAAACTAAGTTCAAACTTTCTTGAACACTGAAATGGCACTGCAAGTGAAAAATTCCATACCATGAAATTGTTTCATATACGGAATTATTAAAAATATTTCATACAATTGCCCTCAGTCTAGGTATATAAAGTGTGTAAGAATCACAGATAAACTTCCTGTTTAGACTTGAGTCTCATGGCTACAGTATCTCATTATGTATATGCAAATATTCCAAAAACAAAAACAAAAACAAAACCCCACTAAACTATTCCTGGCCTCAAGCATTTCAGATAAATGATAGTCAACCTGAAAACCTGAAAACATAAAAGTTTTTGTTTCTCAATATTCTTTCTTTTCCCTCAATATTCTTTTAATGGCCACATATTATCCTACCAACTGGAGATGTCATCACTGACAACACAGTCTCCCACTCTGACCTTCTCTCTATTACTATCCATCCCCTTTTATTCCCTGGATTTACTTTGTTTTGGGGTGATTTGCTATAGTGCAAATGCTATATCAAAGAATGAAACTTCCCAAGGCTATTGGTACAAAAGGCAACCAAATTACCCTTATTGTGTTTTTTAATTTTAAATTTTAATATATTGGTGGCTTTGTTATCTCATCCTGTGAAAACCCCTGAAGTCTCAAATTATGTATTTTCTTTGATGTCAGACAGTGACTCTGGATCTTTCCCGGGGTACTGCAGGGGAGTCAGAACCACATAGTACAAAGTGGCAGTTAAAAACTAAGAGTTGACACCAAAGGCAAGGTTGCTAATTCCAGCTCCTCTCCCCCTCCACTGTGTGATTCTGGGCCAGTTACTGAAACTCTCATTGATAAAATGGGAATAATAACAGCTCTGACTACACATAGACTTTACCATCCTATTATTCCTTTCTCCTTGTTCTCCCTGGTTTTACTTGCTATTCTTCTACATCCCTGAATTATTTTACTTTCATGGAGTAAAATTTTTACTGTTGCTGCCCCCTATTACCTTGGGGATGTTCTCCTTCACTCTTGACAGCTTGTTTAGACATTAGAGCTGACCTTCTTGACTTACCCAAATACAATATAAATTAATACTTCTCTCTTCACCTCACATAATTCAAGAATTTCTTTTCACTCCTTTTCAAATTATTTTCTATGACTGTCATCTATCTTCATGTTTTACATACTTCATATTCTGCTCAAATATTGTTATGTATCTGGATGGTCAAGATGCACTTCAGTTTATAAAAACATTTTATCTTTCTCATTTTTCCTCCTTCCTGCTTTGCCAAGACTCCATTCTGGAGTTCCTTCTAAAGAATATGTTTAATATTTTCTTCAGTACAGGAGATTAATAGCAAATTTTCTTTTTTTTTAGTTTGTCTGAAAATGCCTTCAGCTTATCTTCATCCTTAAAGGATAATTTCACTAAATATAGAATTCTAGGTTGAAAATAAGCTTCCAGGGTTTCTTTTATTATCATCAGGTTTCCATTATTGTTTTAAAAATTTATCATTATGAGCATCCTTGTTTTCAGGGTAACAAGGATGAATCTAAGTTTCCTTTTCTGAAATTAATGTCTCATGGGGCTGGGGATTTAGCTCAGTGGCAAAGCACCTGCCTGGCAAGTGCAAGGTCATGAGTTCAATTCCTGGTACCAGAAGAAAAGATAAATAAATAAATAAATAAATAAATAAATAAATAAATAAAATTGTCTCCTTTCTCCTCTGGTTCCTTTTAAACATTTTTTTCACTGCCTTTGGTTTTTGTCCATTTCCTGTCATGTGATTTTTTTCTCACTTTATCTGTTGCAGTTATTTTCTTCTTATTCTCCTCTATGACTCAATATTTTTGCTTGACTGTCTCTCCATGTGAAAAAGTATGTAAAAATAACTTAAGAGTTTATCTTCCTAGAGAGATGACTTGGTGATTTACTTCTGTTTGAAGCAGAGCCCCAGAAACCCTAGCATCCTAGGATCAATCTCAAGGATTGAGATGACCCTAAAACTGACTTCATTTCCCATAGAGCTATTTTACTTCCCATATACCTTCACCCTGGGATAGAGTAGTGTTTGGTGATCTCAATTCAAAACATAAACAGTCTTCTAGAAATTTCTTTCTGGTGGGCTTTCTGGTGGACTTTTACTTTCCTCCCAGTTAACTGGTGAGGCTAGCAAAAGCTCTGAGTATCTTTGCAGGTGTCTGATCCCCCTTTCCAGGAGTGGCATTTACCTCTATGGTAAAAGCAACCCCAAATGCTGGTACTCTTCTTGTGTTTCTGTCTTCTAGATCTTAGCCTGGTAGCTGTTCATCACATCAAGAGGTCCCTAGGGCCTTCTATTGATGATAATGATGATGATAATGATAATGATGGTGATAATGACAAGGGTGCATATATGTGTTTAGCCCAACTCTCTAGTTGTTTTCAGCCATAGTTAGTGCAAATCACCTGGGCACCTTAGTCACTATTTCAGGAAATAGAAGTCTGGAGTCTATCTTTCAAAAGTACATGTATTTAAAAATTATTACTGTGAAAAGAGATCCATGAAAATTATGTTTAATGTCAGCATTTCCAAACTCATTTTACTACAGACTCTTTTGTTTTCATGAAGCAGCACAAGGAACAAATGTTGGGTGGCATCTCGACTTACAAAAGGTTTGGATTTCAAAAGACTCTGCCTAAGAGCTGTGCTTTTAAATTCAGAGTGGTGTTAAACAAGGAACCATTGTGTTCACATTTATGCAAAGTTAAGTAACAAGCTGAGAGCTGTGTTCGATGGTTTTGTTGTGACTCATCCCACTCAGTGTGACATTTGTCATTTTCCCACAACTTTCTTCTTTTTCTAATGTATTTCTACTTTTATTCTTCCTGTGACTGTGTACCCTGGGAAGGTAGGATAGCGCAAAGAAGCCCTTGGGATAGGTGTTTCATGACCTTTAAAAGTGTTTTATTTTAACATCGCTATAGATTCACAAGAAGTCACAAAAATAATATAGTCTAATGGACCCTTCACCCAGCTTCTCAATTTTGACATCTTGTATATGTGCATAATGCACTAACAAGATCAAGACACTGGTATTATTATAATATTTTTAACTATCAACTTCAGATTTTATCTAGTTTTTACCACTTTTTGCATGCATTTATTTGTGTGTGGGTGGGTTGTGCATAATTCTATGAAACTTTACCTAGTGTATACATATGTGTAACTACAAGCACAACTAAGAGACAGAACTTCTACAACACAGATAAATTCTTTCAAGGTACCTCCTTGAATCCACACCCCACCATCTTTGGTGCCCTGGCAACCACCAATCTGATCTCCATCTCTAAAATTTTATTCTTTCAAGAATGTTATAAAAATGGAATCAAGGTTGGGTGTGGTGGTACATGCCTATAATCCCAGGATTCAGGAGTCTGAGGTATGAGGCAGGAAGATCTCCATGAGTTTAAGACCAGTCTGCACTACATAGTGAGACTCTGTCTCAAAAAAAAAAATAAAGGAATCAAATAGTATGTAACCTTTTGCTGTTTACTTTTTCAATAAGCACAAAGCCCTAGAGGTCCATCACTAATGACATTTTTATTTATTATACATCGTTTCTGCTGTTTTTCCTCCTCAGAGAATGCCATTTTTTCACTTCCTTCATTTTACAAAATGAGAAAGTATGACTCCCCTGAAAGATCAGAAGCTATCTAAACTCATTTGTACAATGACAGATTTCCTGACATCTCGTTCAGAGTTTCTTGAAATAGATTTTGTCTCCCCACAAAAATCACTCTTTCTTTCTTCCTGGCTGAAGATCATGGTAGATAAACACAATCCATTGACTCCAGAAGTTGATGCCATGAAAATCAAATGTTTGACTTTGTCTACTGCAATATTCTGCATTAGGAAGAACTACACAGTGGAAAATTGGGAGATCACATCCACGTATAATGTTGAAAGAAGGCTTAAATCTGAATAAAATTTCTAGAGTCTTGACTCAAAAACTGATTACTTCAAAGATAAGCATGAAGGCATAGACCATCTCCAAGTGACGTTTCCTGGTTTTCTTCTTTATCTGCTCTCCTCTTTGGGAATTTGCATTAAGATCACCAAGTTCTGAATGAGCCTGATCACTGTTCAGCAGCTTTCTGCAGTGGCAGAGAATGTCTCTGGATAGGGAAAGGATGTTTTCAATAGCAGACATCAATCACCCGAAGTCTGTGTAATTTCATATGTAATCTTAAAATGTCTTTGCATAAAAGTACTGGCATAAAGAGGCCTGGCATTTCCCTATGTCCATGTCTTCTCAAATGACCTCCCCCCAGGGTGGTCCACAGTGTAGAGTGATGAGCTCTAATCTTCAGTGCTTGTAGGCTTTCCTTGCATGGGGTCAAGAGCACATCTGATGACCAAGAGACCCTTATAAGCTCCAGCTAAATGTTGAATAAACTGAGAGCTCTTGGAATGGGTAAACTTTAGAGGCAATAATGGAACAGACCTTACTGTTCAGTAGGTCACAACTGGTTTCCCCAACCAAACATCCCACAGGAGTTATGTTGCTGGGGAGAGCATGAAACTTTATTTTTGTCATAGCAAATGTAGCCAAATGATTTTAGCCGAATAAACCACAGCCAAGTTTCTAAAACTATTAATATCTCAGACACGTTCACCATCAGAAATGTGTTTAATTCTCTTGCTAGAGTTATTGTTCAGTTAAGGACCTCCCCTAGAGATAGGAGGGTTGATCTTGTATTTGGGAAATTATCACACACAAGTCATTCACATCTGTACCAACTGGTGAAGTGGTTTCCACTTAAAGTTTTGTTTTGTTTTAGGTTTTGATTGTTGTTGTGGTACTAGGGATTGAAACCAGGGCCTATATGCTGAACTACCTTCCCAGACATTTTTTGTTTTTAATGTTGAGAAAGGGTCTCTTTAATTTCCTAACTTGCCCAAGCTGTGCTCAAGCTTGTAGTCTCCTGCCTCAGCCTTCCAAAGTGCTGAGAATACGTGTGAATCCCCCAGTTTTCCATTTAATGTTTTTAAAATTTGTTTAGTTTTTTATTCCTAGTAACTGAACTTTACACTCACCTTTGGTTGGCTTTGGATATTTCCCTTGTAGGATATTACTATTGTCTTAAACATTGCATGCATTAGAACGATTTAGAATAGTTTTGAAAGCTAGAAGATGCCTATCAAAACTGGACCATATTTTGAAGATCTTGTTGTTCTCCCTTTAATGCACAATGATGGATTTTTCAATCAAATGTGCAAGACCGTGTTACATTTCCCAAGTGAGGTGAAGCAGCTATTAGGAAAGGAAGGTCTTTTTTTGATATTCCCAATTTGCAGTTCAGAGAACTGAGACAATTTAAGACGTGGAAATTTAAAGTTGTGGAAAATAGGCTAAAAATGTTGGATACTCAAGATAATGTGCCCTTGGCAAGGGCAGCATCCTTTTTCTAGGAAAAGAGCTTAAACAAGGCTTGTAAAAATAATTGGGTATATTGGACATCAAATACCTTTTAACTAACATTTAGGTGAGATAACTGTAAAGGTGCCAGTTGTGTATTAAACTTTCCTCCAAATAAGAAATCCATGGTCATAAAAATAAGGGGGAAAATTCACAGCCTTTTCTCACACTATCAGGGAGGCCACCCACTCCGTCTGTGGGTCCTATTCACATTCGAACAGATCAAAGAAGCTTAAAAGCTAAATGCTGAGAATCTTGGGATATTTTTTTAGACCCAGTGGAAAAAATTCATTTCAGTACTCCCATCATGTATGAAAAGGTGATTAATTATATTGAGAAGAGGGGAAACATAATATTCAATGAAACCATACAAAACACATGTATTATTCCTCATTTTGTACCTAGAGTAATGGCTAAAGTGCTACACAGAAAAGCTTCATGGGAAGGAAGTAGCATGGGACATTGGTATTTTTAAGAATGCATTACTGAAGCTTATAATTTGAAAATATTTACTAATTTCTTAATAGTGGCAAAGTCTTTAAAGGCAAATCAGTTCTTATCCGTTCTACTCAATGACTATCTACGCACTTCAGAAATCTCACGCGGTAAAAAAATAGTGTTGCCCTGAGAGACCGTCTACAGTGAGTCTGTCTTGCAGCGCCCTACCTCTCAAATAATGCAATCATTTTATCAACTTTTCCCTTGGAATGCGCTTTCCAAAAATGGGGTGTCCTGACTTGTAGGAACAATAAACAATCTTGAGAGATTAAAATAAATGACTGCAGGCTTCTTTTAATTTTCAGCAAATCCTTTGTGAGAATAAAAGAATCACTATCCTTAAATAACTGTAGGATTACATCACTGATCAGCTATGTCCCCAGTGGATAGACCTCAAGGTGAGGCTTGCTGTATGAAACAAATTATTTCTTCAGTAAAACCCCTTGATAATTAAAAATTCCAGACAAAAGACTTTCTTTTTCTCCCTCCTGCACGAGCTCACCCCACTTCAACCTACAGCTCCTTAACCGAAAGGAAAAAAAAAAAAACCTGAGAATTTGGTTGAGGAAGTCTGACATAGGTTTGTATATTTTTTCTCTCTTTCTAAAGTTAACAATGAAAATATCATTTATGTGTTGGAAGCACTTTTGGAGGAAGCATTTTCTGACATAAAAATGTGGATTCCTTGGGGTAAAGTTCATTTTATTTAACCTAAAATGTATTTGGAGTACCTTTCTCTCCTGCTATTTTACAATGTGGATTTTGATTCATTCTGGTGACACTGCTGGGGTTGTTTTCTTGCTGAAGTTTCTGAGGCCCACTCCAGAGCTGCAACTATGATAGGAAAGACAGACACTGAGGGTGTGGTCTGCTCAGTGGACAATGACCATCCAGGGCTCCAACTTGGTAGTTGGCAGTCTAGACAGCTTTTCTCCGGATTGTAAAAAAATGCACAACAACCAATCAACATGGTTTGTTAGGATTTGATATGAACAACAACAACAACAAAAAAGTGGTTAAATTGTGCTTCTGTAACAATTTACTACATGTGCCACTTTGGAAGATGATGTGACTATTTTATATTTCCAAGTCAGGAACCTTTCATCATTCTGTTATCTAAACTTGGAGTCACGGTGGTGCTTTCTGTTGCTGCTGCAGATGATGATATATTAATATAATGGGAAAAGTGATAACTTAGTCTATGGCAGGTCTTTCTCCCTGCATTTGGTGTGCAATTCCCAGGTATACTTTTCAACAGTTGTCCCTGATAAAAACAATCTCACTGCTATAAAATACTTCAACCACCATAGTCATAGAACCAGAAAGTGGTACCACTGAGATTATCTTTGCTCCATTCGCACTATTATGAGCTTTCTCCTTATTTGGGGGAAAAAAGTTTTCCCAGATAATTCTACATTTTGTTTTGTTTTGTTTTGTTTTTCCGGTACTGAGAATCGAACTCATGACCTCGTGCTTGCCAGGCAGGTGCTGTGCTGCTGAGCTAAATCCTCAGCCCTTACATTTTTATGTTTGAAAAAACTCTCTCCAAAACCACTTTGTATAACACAGCAATTGTTATATGAAGGCCTGATATAAATTTTTTCTCTCTGATAAGCAAGTGAAAAAATCCAGATGAAATATGCGGAAGGCCCCAGGATCAGCCTTCCATTCCATGTTCCTCCTAATTTACAGCTGTGACTCCAGAGAGGGTGTGTTATCTCTGCTCACCTTTTCAGCTGTGACTCTTCCTTCCCATGAGACACCTCCTCCTTGCCCATGATGATCCTGAAACAAACCAAGCAAATTTGTTGCACAGAAATCTCAGCCTTTGCTGAGAAACTTCCGCCAGGGAGGCTCCCCACCACACACGCTCCAGCAGTTGCCTGGTGAATGGGATTCTTCCACTAAAACATGTCTTTATCACACAGTTCTTTAAAAGGCATCACCATTTAGTCTCATCAGAGTTATGTAAAGATGATCAGTAGTGAAGTTTCCAAGGGAAGAGTTTTCAAACCGAATTTATCCAGGGTTGAAAAATTGTTCCTAAGCTGCATCCTTATTTTGGGAACAGAGAAATTCTGTAATTCCATACTTAGGTCTGATAGGCCTCAAATCCATACAGTGGGGATGGTTACTATTTCCACAAAGGCGGAGAGTAAAGTTTTTATTTGCTCGTCTACCTTTTCTATTGTAAGATATTAAGGTAGGAGAGGGAGACATTGTTTGTGGTACCCCTGCTTTTGCAAGCATCCCTTGGTGTCTATTCATCCTTTGTAATAAACAACAATGGTTCATGTTCTATGGAAACACTTCTTTAAAATTATTTTCCATTTTCTTCATGCTAAAATAGACCATGATGATGGAATTATTGGAGTAGAAACCACTTTTACTTTTGTCATAAAAATTATGGATAAGCATTCTAAAGAAATATCAAAAAAGAAAATTTTAAATGCTTATACTCCACCACCCATATAGAAATATTATCAACATAAAAGGGATATAAATTCTCTAGTCACAGATACTTCAGATCTGTGATTTTAAGAACAGACTGTATACAAGAAGATGAACTGTATCCAAATCACTCATTAGAGGCAAGGCCATGATCATTAGTTGAAACTGCTCATGTTATCCCAGATTTAAGAGAAATTCTGGATCCCAGAAATTTCCACAGCCTCTACAAAACCTGGGCAGCCTGTCACGTGAGGTAAAACCAGGACCTTACCCCAAGCCTAGGTCTGTGCATTCATTACTCATGAATGTTAAAAAAAGAACTCTTGTGATCTGTAGTTTGATAACTTTCTCTAGTCACTATATATATGTCAACAAATGTAATTATGCAATATAATTTTAATAGTTGCATATTATTCCATTGTATGAAGTTGTCAAAGTTTATCGCACCAATCTTCTAATGATGGATGTTCAGACTACTTTCAAACACTTGATGTCATAAATGACTGTATGATGCATATCTACTCACACATATCTTAACATTCGTACCTCCTAAGACAGTTTGTTTAAAGTAAAATTACTAGGTTAAAGAGAATGCTCATATTTTAGGGTCTTTGGTATATAAAGCCAAATTGTTCTGCAGAAAGATTCTTCCAATTTACCTTTTCAACAGTAGTCAGTTAGCTCCCCAATAATAGATATTATCAATCTTTAATCATTTCTAATTCAAGGAAAGGATATCAATATTTAACTGATATTTTAATTTCTATTTAATTATTAAAGGAGTCAAACACACTTTTATGACTTTTCTGGTCATTTGACTTTCTTTTCTGGTGAATTTCATATTCATAAATTTTGATCATTCTTCTATTGGGTTATTCATCTTTTTACTGATTTCTAAAAGTTCTTCATATAATCATTTATATTTCAAGTATTTTTCGAGTTTATGTCTGTTTTTGAAACTACATTCGTGCTGTTGGTGGTGGGACAGGGCCATACAGGAAATTTTTATTTCTAGAGAGTCAAATGTTTGGTTTAATTCTAAATTTTCAATATTTTTCTTAAGCTAATGCAATTTTTTCCATATAATAAAAAACAAGCCTTGATACCCACACCAGTTAGGTGTTAGGGGAGTAGCATAGTGCAGTAGACACAGTGAAAGGAGGTCAGGGGTCTGGGTCTGCTTTGTTCTCAAGCAGTGGAGAGCTTGGACACAGCTTTTGCCTCTGTGATATCATCCCCTTCCGTCCTGCTCACTTATTCCGCACCATGCGAGAGCTCAACTTTGGCTGCCAATCAAAGTCACTTGGGAAGATATTAAAATTCCAGACATCCAACGTACACACCAGACCATAATTTTAAATCAAATTTTCTAGGGTGTCACACAGGGAACTCTACTTTCCATGGCTACCTGGTGACTCTAAGCTCAAGACCAGTCTGGATGCTGTGTTTTCCATATTGCCTGATGATTTCATTCACTGCTGCCCGGGTCTCTACCCTGAGAACTCAGAGATAAGCAATCTGGATCTCAAGTACCTGTGTCATTAGGAGGCATGTCAACAGCTCTGATCATTAAGCTTTTGGGGGCACACTGATATTTGAAGTTCCTTCCAACCAAAAGTCCTTCTTTCAGTTATTCTTTTAGTTTTTTTATTTGTTCTTATTGCAAAAATGTGACTGTAATGCTGAAGTTATTAGTGAAGACTTGAATTATGTCCCAGGAATTATCACTCTGACATTCCCAGTTTTCTTGATACCATCACAGGTTATTAATACTATGTGTGCCATTCAAGATCACCCACTCCATATTCCAAAAGAAGAAGGGAGATTAGGAGGAGGAGGAAAGGGAGGAAATGAAGGAGGAGAGAACACACAGGCTTTGAATGGCAAAAGTAGAGATAGAATCCAGGCACCTGGCTCCTGGTCCAGTACCATTTTCCTAGCAGTCTGCCTTTCCACACCTCCATTTCTCCATCTGTGAATTGGGAGCAAGAGCCTCCCCTTCCCTCACTTTGAGGATGTTCTGAAATGGGTGAGGTAATGTCCGCAGGACTTATGAGCGATTTAGATGAAAGGCACTGTAGTAAGTACAAAGTACTATTTTTCATGGTATATTTTAAAGCTCTGTAAATGTTGAAAGGACCCTTTTATATAAACATGCAGGAACAGCAGTAAAAAGGCAGCAGCCCCTTTATGTCCCTTTACCTAGCCCCAGACTCCCTTTTACCATTAATCTTTGCCTGTGCTGCACCAACAGTGTGTTCACCTGGCGGGGAGCTGAAGGAAAAGGCTCTGTGCAGCTGCAGATGATGAAGCACTGTTGTAACACTCTGCAAAGCAGGTGTTATTAGCTCCACTCTGTGTAAATCACAGCTTCAGATGATAAGTAGCACAAGCTCACATAGTGAAAACTTTAACCTACTCTTTGCCTCCTAAATTCCTGTTCTTTTGTAACTTTGCACAGCCTGCCTATAATGTGAACAGGTCTATTTCTTGCCAGAACATTTCTCTTGCTCCTAAGTCTCAAAAGACGAAGTGATTTAGTGCTTGCAGACAGGCGATGGTCAAAACATCTAACAGGTCATGTAGTACAGCCCAGCCGGTGTGACAAACACTAGCTGCTACACTACAAGTTCCTTCCACAGGGTTTCCGGATGAACTACAGGGTCTGACTTTGAATTTCAGAGAAACAACAAATAATTTTTTAGTGTAATCAATATGTAGGGAATATGAATACTTAAAACAAAGTTTATATGCAAAGTTGGACAATCTGGGAGTCTAGTCTGACCTCAGACACATAAGGTTCTCTAGCTAGGAGCAGGTCACCCAACCTGCTGTCTCAGGGGTTGATCTCCTGTGCAAATGTAAGAAAATACATGGGACAGTACTGACTAAAGTCAGTGCTTAAAAATGATTTGTTTTAGTTTCAAAGCCTGGAAAGTGGTGTTTGGGGCAAGAATCGCACCTTCATACTATGTCTCCCATTCTATTGTGAATCTTGTACAATCTATTAGGATTTTATATTTATGATTAGTGAATTTTCTTCCCTAGATAACACTAACTACCTTAACTAAGGGGCAAAACGATGTAAGTTTGAAAACTTAATTAAAACATCAGCATTACAAAAACACATGCTTATGTTAAAAAATGCATCCTGTACCGACCATCACGGTATTATTTATATCAAATGGGACTAGAATATTCATATTATATTTGTATTCTCATAGTAAGTACATATTAAAACCATCCAAATGCCCAACAATAAAGTTTTTCCTGTATTATGGACCTATTGTTACTTTTCTTCTTTTCATACTTTTATGTATAATTTCTACATATTTTTCTATAGTGAGTGTATGTTGCTTTTATAATCAGAAAAAAAAGGTTAAAAATTAATTTTAAAGTTTAACCCTGACCGAGAACTTGACTGCAAGACCAGAAAGACAGATCATGGCAGGCAATAAGACTAAAAACGAATCTTCCTCCTGAGGAGCAGCAACATTTGTGGAAAAATTCGGCCGCGAAATTCAGAGTGGAAATGCCAGCAACGGTTCACTATGGAGTGGAAATAATCAGTCAACCAACCCAGTGTTTTGTCTACATGACATAAATAACTGTTTGGGCTGTTAGGCTTTGTTTTGTTTTCCACTCCACTGGCCAAATTGGGCATCCTGTGAACAGAATATTTTGATTAATTTAGACTGTTTCCAAAACTCCACTTTAGCACAACGCATGGCTTAACATTTGCTGTTAGTATTCTTGAATCTCCACCTGCACACACACCCGACCCCGGGCCACAAAAGCCCCACATATATGCTGCCCTGAGCCTCCCTTCTGCACTTTGTACCCATGGATCTGACCTCATAAGTAAAACATTGGGGTGTTTGCTCTTTCAGAGAAAAGTCACAGGGCAAGGGTGTGTTGTCTCCCCCTTGAAAACATTTGTTCGTGATGGGATAAGAGTTTTTAATATATATGCAAAGGATGATAATGAAATGTGTCTGGCCAGAACATAATCAAACAAGATTCCATCTAGTTTCAACAATTCAGCGCGCCAGGCTGAAGACATTTTTACCGTAACTCATATTTTCAGCCCTGTGAAGTTACCGCCCACACAGGAAATGGCTTGGAACAGGTGGTCCATGGAGCTTGCTGGTCTTGTCTGGCTCCACGGGTAATGCTTGTGGGCTCCTGAGTCACTGAATAATTATGAGCCTGAACAAAAGGCTCTCAGATAAGCCTGAAGTCAAGACACAGGGGAAGTCGAGGTGGAGGAGGTGACTGTCTCAGCGTGCTCACTGTTCAAATCGACTTGATGAATGAGGTTCCTGGGGAGACAATGTCCCCTTGGTTTGGGCTCCTCGTGGCTCCCCATACACCCGGAGGCATAAGGAGAAAGCGCAGGTGGAGGAAGAGTCCTTGCACACTCCAGATTTTCCTAAACTTAAATGCACTAGAAAGCGTCTGACTTAGGATCGGGTCTCAGAGACACTTAGGGAGCAACTACTGTTCCGTATGCACAGCCCCGTGCTAAGCTCATCCATTCTGTATCTTCTCTGATTTCTTTCCAGAGTGGGAGGTGGGCAAATAACTCCTTCCATAGCACAGGTAAAGGAACTGAGATTCAAGGGCTTATATGTTTAGCTTTGTCTTGCAATAAGGGATGACAGATGGTGTCACGGGTGTGAGTTGAATTGTATCCCTCCAGAAAATGTATGCTGAAGTCTTAACCCCCAGTACTTCAGCGTGTGTCTTTATTTGGAAACAGAGTCTTTGCAGGTGTAGTTAGTTAAGATGAGTGGGTCTCTAATCCAATAGGCTGGGAGTTTTCCTTATAAAGAAAAGAACCAGATTAAGAGACAGAGATGCAAGAAGAGGCCCACATAAAAACAGAGAATGGGAGTCAGGCATCAACCAGCCGAGGAATGACCGATTGCCGGCTACCACCAGAAGCTAGGATGGAAGAAAGGAAGGATCCTCTTCTACAGATTTCAAAAGGAACGTGCTCCTGCCAGACCTTGATTTTGAACTTTCAGCTTCCAGAATTGTATAGAATAGATTTCTGTTGTTTTTAGTGACCTAGTATGTGGTACTTTGCTAAGACAGCTCCAAAACCTAATAAAGACAGCAACTAACATTACTAAGGGTCTGTTGTGCAAGTCCCAATAGGATCTTTAAAAAGAAACATTTTATCAGGGATGGGGAGATAGCTCAGTGGTAGAGCACTGGCCTAGTGTACCTGAGGCAAACAAACAAAAACACTTTATCAGCTACACACAAAAAGACATTGCCAACTTTTACAGAAACAGGCAAAATAAAATAATGTAAGTGGGTAATGTAGAGCTAGTAGTTAAGATTAAGAGTAAGTGACTTTGTGAAAAAGCAAGGAAAATGAGGAAGAAAAGGGTCTTCGTGGGACTCCTATAATACTATACTCTGTTACAGACAATGAGTTAGATGCTAACAGGTGAAACACCTGCCACTCCCAACTGCAAAGTTAGAGGGACAGTGTCTATAAGATCACGCTTATATATGACATCAATTATAAGTTAAAGGAGTTCCCCATCCTCAGGTTTGATAGATCGCTGGAAGGACCGTGGAAGTCACCGAAAGGAGTTGGAAAAGGAACTGTTATTACAACTACCATTTCTTACAGGGAAGGATAGAGATCAACACCAGTCCAGGGTAGAAGCACAGAGAATAAAATCCCTCGGAGGGTTGTCTTCTCCTGGGAGAGGCCAGCAGGACAGCACTGGCATGTGACTATACTCCAAGCAAGGAAGAGCACCAGGGCCTTTGTACTGAGATCTTTATGAGGCTTTATCACACGCAGGCACAGCTGGCTACCTGTGTAGTTGACCTTAGTTCCCAGCCCCTTCTGAGGTCAAGCTAGTGCCCATGACCTGAAGCCCCCACCTTAAAGCCTTTTGGTGCAGGACTCAAGGCTGCACTCAAACTCTTATTGTACCTACAGGCTGGCCCAAGGGTTTGGGCAAACAAAGCCACTCCTATCATGCCTGACATTCCAAAGGCTTAGATTTCATTTCCCAAAAGCCTAGGGCAAGGGGCAGAGCTCTCTTGGGGCAAGTATAAATTCATTATTAGACTCTTAAGTTAGATACAGACCTCCGCTTTTCTACCTGACCATCTCCACAACTCCATTTTCCACATAGACCTGGGGGATGGGAGAACACACGGCCACCTGCTCTCCCATGGGCCTTCTCCTTCTGTGTTTAGAGCAAAATTGCTCTGACTCTCCTGCCACATTGGGTCTCTGTGTGGTTGGATCCTCCCAGTACCCATTCTGTGCTTGTTCCCTGGGCCTCTTGTGCCCAGGAGCAAGACAAGGCTGGCCCAGGAGGAGGGAGGAATGCCTGCAAGCTGGCTCGGTTGGGCTGGATGTGAGGCATGGGATGAGGATCTAGATCTTGGAGAATGAAAGATGATAGGCCTGCAGCAGCAAGACTCCTAGTAGGAGGGTCAGAGAGCATGACTTTGCAGCTGTTCCTGGGCTGGAGATGTTTGAAGGCAAAGAAATATGCTCTGAGGACATGTGAGATGGGGCTTTTATTCTCTTCCTCATGATCCTGATTCTATGCAAAATATAATATACGTGGCTGTCCTCAGAAGTTGCCTTCTGTAACCAAATTAGCTAAAAGGGTGGGAGACAATGATGCTTCTGACATTTTTTCTCTTCCTTCTGGTTCTAGTTTGGGCGCCTTCCCCCTTTCCTGAACATTCGCTGCATTTAGAAAGTAGCTGTTTCCCTTCTGCCCAAGTGAACACACAAGCAACTGCATAATTTCTTGCACTTTACCATCAAACAGTATACTCTATTTTCACATTTGCATGTAGTGGGCAAACATGTGTTGAGCATTTTAATATTCTTAACACACAGAGGAAAAAAATAGAGAGGGAAAACATGGCCTAAGTAGTACTCCTGTGAAAGTGGGTTTTCTACCCTCTGCACATTTTGGATGCAAAATGTGCTGGAGGTGAAAGGAGCAACCCAAAATAAAGTAGAAAGAAAACAGGAAATTAGGGTAATCATTCACAGCCAGCATGAACTTTTTTCTTCCCCCATAACTTTACAGGATTTAAAGAGATTCATTGCATGGTAAATGACTGAAATAAAAATATATTTTATTGGAACTCTATGGGCAACTTATCTGTAACTGAAAGTGGAGTTAAAGTTATCAAAATTATTTCCATAGATGCATGAGACCTACAGGATGGAATAAATATGTTTCAGATCTTGAGTTTTGACCCATCATTTGAAATTCATTTTCTCTGACTTTTCCATAAGCCATGCCAGAGAAAATAAAAGAACCAGCCCTCATCCAGGCACTGAGCTCCCCCTTAGCCTGCCAGGCACACCAGCTTTCTGATATTGCCATGTGGCATTTCAGGGTCCTGAGGATTCCGATGAATATAGAGCAAGCTGTCCAGGCGTCTGGTTTTCATTGACAAGAGCAGAAAATTAGCATCACCTTCAGCCAGATTTTGCCTGTACTCCATAATGTATCACGGGCCCCTTTCTGATTTTTTTTTTTTTTTCACATCTTGGCTTGATAGCACCATTTCCCTTAACTTCAAAGGTTGTTCTCTGGCTGAATAACTTATCCAAGCTTGGAGAATAAGAAATGGGCCTTTATTGTAGATGGGAATTTACCTCCCTCTTTCAAACTAGTAAGAGTCACAAAATGGCAAAACATTTGATAAATGTAATACAATAGAATAAAGCCTTAATCAAACACTCAGTGTGAAAATGCTTTCTTTAATTGGGAAAAATCCAGATTTGGTCACATTCTTACATGATGATGAATTATTTTAGGCTCCCTAAGATAAGTTACTGCAATCCTTAATACTCAGAGCTCACAATTTTTGCTTATAATCCATAAAGAATATTAGCAGAATTCAGGCTTTGCAGGATATGTTTGTGCTTTATAGTGTATTAACATCATGCATAATGTCAACATTTGGAAAAGGTTCATGACTGACGGGGCCGAAAAGGCATATTTCTTCAACAGCCTGTTTCTATAATTGAAGTCATTCTTCAAGACACAGACCACCATATGCTTCTACTTTGCCTCCCCCCTGTTTTATCAAGGGACCTCTGCACATTGATTTCAGTATAAATTTCAAATATATTCAGACAGTTCCAAAAACTCAATCCAGCTCAAACTCAGCTGCTTATATTCCTCTCTCATGAGGATTTGTTGAGGTCTTGGACTCATCTCAGCTGTAGCTGGGGTCAGCCCTAATAATAGTAATAGCTGAAGTTTACTGAGTGTTTACTATATACCATGCACTGTGCTAGGATTTTATATGTGTTAGGATAGTTAGTCCTCCCAAGAACTTTACAGAGGATCAGATGAGAACCGTGCCATTGAGAAAGATTAAGCAACTTGACCAAGACCCAGCACCAGTGTCGAATGCCAGCCCCATGTCCTTTATTTTCATCATATTGACCCACACTAGCAAAGAACAATGCCTACTTGCCATGCTCATGCACAGATATGCACCCACACGCATCCCAACACACACTTGCCTTTTAAAATGTTTTTTAGGGGTTCTGGCTTCTACTACTAAGGGAGCAACGCTTGCTTCCACTCTAATCACCAGAAGGAAGAGGTTCTCTTTCCTGGGCTGAGGTCCATCATTGTGAAATGCATTCAGCCTACATCCAATTTCTTCCTCATGCCACCCACTGAGGTGACAGAAAAATAGCCCATGCAGTGAATATTGTTAAGTATCTATTATACATAAAACATATATTATTTTGATGGAGGTATAAATGTTCAGAGATTCTTGTCCTCAAAATTACTTCCCACATCACACACACACACACACACACACACACACACATTTCAAAGTTTGACCTGCTGATCCCTAAGCTTGCATGTAGTCTTTAAGGATCATGATAAAGAAAACTGGAAAAAACTAAAGGAGGACAAGTTGCTTGGATTAGAAAGGACTCTGAGTTATTCACCATAAAGGAAAACAGATCTTCAAAACAATGGGAGGTCCTCGAGAAAGTGAAGGACAGACCTAGGGGAGAGGGTATTTTGAGAAGAGCCTGATGTAAAAAGCAATCTTAGAATTTCTAACTCTATCTGTCCATGGGTGTATAGCAGTGTGTTTTCTGTTACTGTAACAAATTATCTGAGGCTGGGTACTTATAAGGAAAAGGGGTTTATATATCTCACAGTTTCTATTCAGCTTCTGGTGAGGGCTGCTATGCCTACATGCAATAGAAAAGCAAAGCAGAAAGGGAATGGCCACTGGTAAAAGGGACAATACATAGAGTGGCTTCACTTTATAAAAACCTACTCTCTAGAGAATTTAAATCACTGTGCAAGACCATCCTTAATGCCTTCCAAGGGTGGTGCTCCCATTGATCTAATCACTTCTCACAAAGACCCACTGTTAAAAGATGCTACCACCTGCCAACATCTCACACTGAGGACAAAGTTTCCAGCACATGAACACTTGAGGGACACATTCAAACCATATGCAAACCATAGGAAAGTATTACCCTCCGCCCCCCACATCTGCTTTGTCAGTAAACTTAAATAAACCCTCTTGCAACTGGAATTACCTCTCTTTCAAAGGTGCACCTGTTATGGTTTGTATCTAGATGCCCCTCTCCACAAAACCCCATGAAGCATTTGAGAGATGGCTGGATCTAGGATGTGTGATACTGGGATTAAGGCTGTGTGATTATCAAATCAGCACACATGTTGGTTTAGCATAATTCTAGGGTGGATAATGGGAAGGCCCACCCTGGCTGTGGGTAGTGCCACCCAAAAGGCCCATATCCTGGAAGGGATTTATTTATTTATTTATTTATTTATTTATTTATTTATTTATTTGTACCGGGAATCAAACTCAGGAACTTGCACTTGCCAAGCAGGCGCTTATGCTGCTGAGCTATATCCCCAGCTCCTAGAAGGGATTTTAAAAAAGAAGGCAGGCTACTGCTGCTGCTGCTGCTGCTGCTGCTTGTAGATTTACTGTCTTCTAACTACTTGGCGTGGACTACTTCTCCTCTGTGATACCCCTCTGCCAAGCCACCTTGTCTTGGAGCCAATCAAATATGGACTGAAACCTCTGCAAACTGTGAGCTGAAATAAACCTTTTCTCCTTTAATTTTGGATTATGTATTCTGTCTCAGCAATGAGAAAAGTAACTAAGATGGCAACTATGCCATATTGGACCAGAGGCTGTCATCACCAAGGAAGGCAGGCTAGGTACTAGTTACTAGGTCCCAGGTACTAGGATGCAGGTAAGGATGACCTCTGGCCTTAGAGAGGTTACAGCCTTATGTGCTATTTAAAGCAAATGCCAAGCAAATACAGAATAAAACAGAATAAAGGAATTATCAGTTCAAGGCTAAACCAGCAATGAAAAGAGATCAAAGGCAGGGTGAGGAGTGAAGACCTTGGAAGATAACAGTTGAACATGAGAGCTCTTGAAAGGTGTTGCCAGTGTGAGGAGGGGAGGCTTGGCTTCTTTTATACAAAGTAACCATCCTGTCCTATGTCCTGGAAAACCCACAAGTCCTGGACAAACTCTGCTGGTTGGTCACCTCTCTCCAAGTATTAAATACAAGCTAAATGTCTCATCAAATATAAACATTAAATACAAGCTATAGGTCTCATTTCTGTGAATGAGTCTGACCTCATTTGCATTTCTTAGGCCTCATTTTTAAACAAGGAAACTGTAGATCAAAGAAGAAAAAATATTTGCTCAAGATGACAAAGCTCACAGTGGCTCAGGTTGGGACTTGAATCTAGATCTTATGATTCCTAAAAATACTACGTTGTCTCCCACTATTTGCTTTTGAAGGCCTCAACATTGTTCTTCTAAATATTTTAAAATTTCTATATCCTTCTATTTCTCTACTTGCTCTTTACACCCTAGATATTACTGGACATCTAAACTGTTGTTGAGTAACTGTTACAAATGTTACTAAGTAACATGGAAAGTATGTTTGTAGCAGTCACTCTTAACAGTAAGGTTTCCCTATTAGAGGGAATGCTGTTCATGTGGATTTTGATTTTTATCACTTTATAGAAAGTTAGGGCTGGATTTAAAATTTATTGAAAAGAGTGTGGATGGTACTAGAGTGTGGGAAACACTTGGAGAAGATGGACAATAATAAATGATGAGAAAGTTATTTTTAAAATAAAGTATAAATATTAATATGGAAAATCACACTAAAGCATTACTCTAAAAGTCTTGTGAATGCTCCAGGATTCTAATATTCATTTTCCTTTGAATTGAAGTCATTTATAAAATCTGGGAAACAAGTTTATGTAACTAATAAAGACACCAACCCTATTTTACTGATGGATGTCTATGAAAATCAGATAAGACAATAAATGGGAAAATGTTTTGAAAAATTATAAAGCATTTTATAATTTATCACCTATTTCTATAATGTGACATTATTATTTCTGTTAAGATTTTTTATTTTAAAGAGAGTAATAATAAAAAAGAAAAATAGCAAAATACCAACAACATAGACAAAAGCAAAACAAAGCAAAAACAATAAAAATGATATGGGGTTTCAGAACAAAATGATAGGAGTTAACAGTGGTTGTTATATTACATATTGTTATCTTCAGTGAAGTTGCCCAGATTGCCAGATATAAGAATGCAAGGTTGATCAAACTATTAAAGAGAATAAAAAGTTTTTAAAAAACATTAGAAATGATACAGAGTTTCACTAGACAAGATGGTAGGAATTCACCAGTGATTGTTATATTGCAGATTGTGTCCTGAAGATTAATTGCTCAGATTACCAGATATAGGTGTGCAAAATTGGTAAAAAAAAAAAAAAAAAAATTTAGCATTAACTATTCCTTTCAGTAAACCATTAGACATTAGCAGTAGAGTTGTCCCAGCTATCTTTCTATATACATATACATGTATATATTGCCTTAATACTTTTTTTTTCTTCTTTTCCTCATCCAAATTGGCCCTTCCTTTGAGCAATTTCTTTTCCTTTCATAATATCTATTGTAAGTTTTGGGTTTTATTTACTCTTTCAGGTTCTTACATTAGGGAGACAATACGATGTTTACACCTGTTGTTCCGATTTATTTCACTTAGGAGTATGGGTTCTAGTTGCATCCATTTAACTTCGAAAACCTTGAGTTTATCTTACTTTACAGCTGAGTAATAATCTATTGTATAAAAATACCACATCTTTTTTATCTATTCCTCAGTTGATGGACATTTGGGTTGTTTCTAAGAGTTAGCTATGACAAACTGAACTGCTATAAACATGGGTGCACATATATCGCTGTGGTACGATGTTTTCAGTTCTTCAGGAGAAATACCCAGAAGGGAAATAGTTGGGTTAAGTGGGACTTCTAATCCTAATTTTGTGAGGAATCTCTACACTGATTTCCACAGTGGTTTCACCTATCTACATTTCCACCAGCAGTGGAGAAAGGTTCCTTTTTCCCCACAGCCTCTCCAACACTTGTCATTGGTTGATTTCTTAATGATAGTCATTCTTTCTGAGGTGAGATGGAATCTCAGTGTTATTTTAATTTTCATTTCTCAAATGACCAATGATGTTGAACATTTTTTCATATATTTGTTTGCTGTTAGTACTCCTTCATCTGAGAAGTGTGTATTCATTCCATTTTTGGATTAGGCCTTGTAATTTTGGGGACCTGATTTTTAAAAATTCTTTATATGTTTTAGATAGAAGTCCTTTGTCTGAGGGACAGTTAGTTAAATGTTTTTCCACATTCATGGGTTTTCTTTTTACTCTGTTGGTGATTTATTTTTCTGTGCAAAAACTTCAATAAGATGAGGTCCCAGTTGTTGATTCTTAGAAGTATTTTCCATGCAGTTTGGTTTTTGTTCATGAACTCTCTGCCTACCCCTATGTCTTCAAGATTTCTTCCTACTTCCTCTTCAAGTAGATTTAGTGTTTCTGTTTTAATATTTAGATCTTTGATCCATTTTGACTTTAGTTTAGTGCATGGTGATAGGCATGGGTCTAGTTTTAGTCTTTGGCATATAGAAAGCCAGTTTTTCCAGCACCATTTGTTAAAGAGGCTAACTTTCTTCCAGTGAACATGTTTGGCTCCCTTGTCAAAGACAAGGTGGCTGAGTGTGTTTGTGGCTGTGTCTGCATCTTCTAATCTGTTCCATTGATCTTTAGGTCTGTCTTTTTGCCAGTATCATGCTGATTTTATTACAGTAGCTTTGTAATATAATTTCAAGTCAGGGATTGTAATGCCTCCTGGCCTTCCTTTGCTGCCCAGGATTGCTTTTGCTATTCTAGGCCTCTTCTGGTTCCAGATGAATTTTAGGAATATTTTCTCTGGATCTGTGAGGTATACTAATGGTATTTTAATTGGGATTGTGTTGAATCTGTACAACAATTTTGGGAGTATGGCCATTTTCACAATGTTAGTTCTTCCTACCCATGAGCAAGGAATATCTTCACATTTTCTGAAATCCTCCTTGATCTCTTCAGAGTACTGTAATTTTCATGGTATAAAACTTTTACTTCCTTTGTCAGACTGATTACTAAGTATTCAATTTTTTAGATGCTATTATAACAGGTGTGGTTTCCCTAATTTCTCTCTCAGTTTGTTTGTTGTTTGTGTACAGGAATGCTATTGATTTTGGGGTGTTGATTTTGTATCCAGCTACACTACTGAATTTGGTTAATAGACTTATAACCCTTTTGGTGGAGTTTTTCAGGTCTTCTATGTAGAGTATATCATCTGCAAATAATGATAATTTCACTTCTTCCTTTCCTGTCCTTATTCCTTTTATTTCTCTCTCTTCTCAAATTGCTCCAGCTAATATTTACTGTACTATATTCAATAGTAGTGGTGACAGTGGACATCCTTGTCTTGTTCCTGATTTTAAACTGAAAGCTCTCAGTTTTTGTCCATTTAGTATGATACTGGCTCTTGGTTTGTCATAGATGGCTTTGATCAGAGTGAGGTAAAGATCATCTATTCCTATTTTCTGTAAGGTTTTTATTATGAATGAAGGTTGGACTTTATCAAAAGCTTTTTCTGCATCTATTGAGAAAATCATGTGATTTTTATGTTTGGCTCTGTTGATATGGTGTATTACATCAATTGATTTGCATATATTGCACCATCCTTGCATTCCTGGGATTAATCTCACTTGGTCATGGTGTATAATCTTCTTGATGGTTTTGTTGCATTCTGTTTGCTAATATTTTATTGAGAATTTTTGCATCTATATTCATTAGGGAGATTGGCCTATAGTTCTCTTTTTTGGTTGGATCTTTCTCTCTTTTGGTATCAGAGTAGTACTTGCCTCCAGGAATGAGTTTGGGAGAATTCCTTCCCTTTCAATTTCATTAAAGAGTCTGAGAAGAATTGGCATTAAATATTCTCTATATTTCTTGCAGATTTCAGCTGTGAATCCATCAGGACCTGGGCTTTTCTTTGTTGATAAGTTTTTTATTTATTTCTGTTAAGATTTTATGTGACATGCCACTCTTTTACCTTAACAACTTCCTAGAATTATATTGTTCAAAAGTTGAAGTTTTAAAATTAACAAAGGGTGTTGCTACTTAAAGGATTATGGGATTTTCATCTTCTCTTATCAGACCAACTGTGTCAATTCTAAGACATCATGGAAATAAGTTCCTTGTCTGCTCTGCCTATGCACAAAGCTACACATGAAATGCCCCAACACCAGGAGTAACTATTGAGGAATAAAAGGGTAGATGGATGGGACTGAAAATGAGTGGGGATAGAAGAGTGGATGGGAACAAGTGTGGAAAAGACTTGGAGAAGATGAATGGGTGGATGCATTGTTAGATGGATGGATGGATGGATGATGGATGGATGGATGGATGATGATTGAACGCATGCTTTGGGTGGATGAGATACGCTTCTTAATCTTGATCATGATCCCCTGAGCACATACTGGTCAAGTTATTTGCTATTATCTCACAGTCTAGTGATCCACAGACTCATCCCCTCTCAGTGAAGACTGCTGTGGCCTCTTGCTTATTAATAGGTATCACCTTGAAAGGAAAAGACTTTTGGGCTATCTGAGTGCATGCATACAAACTCTTTATCCCTTAACTCCTTCAGGGAATAAACCAAGTAAGCAGGCCTACCATGGGACCCTGTAGCAGAGAGTACCCCAGGACCTGCATACGTGTAAAGCATTGTGCCTCATCTTCTTGGCTCTTAAGTGGCCCTAGATATGCATCAGCTATTGGCATGATCATTAGTATTCTTAGTGGGAGTCAAGGCTGGGAGTCGAAGTAAAGGCCAGCCTGCCCCTTAGGCGTGGGGAAACACCACTGACTTTATGGCTCCCTGATGAGGCTTATCCCATAGAACCGCATGATTCTCCTTGGAAAGGGTTGTGCCTGTCCCCTTATTGGCTAGAATACAGGAATGGCTCCCCAGTGGTAGCTCCCCAGTAATGGGCACACAGTGAGGCTCTGATGTGAATTAAGTCCTCCAATGCCTCTGTAGTTGGCAAGGGCTGCCAGCATGTGCTCTGGAGAGGCAGGCATGGTCAGCTTCATCTTTAGATACCAAATCAGAGTCTGACATGCCTTCCACCAATTTCTGGCATGCATTCAAGGAACTCCCCACTTCCAGATGTCAATGGGTGCTATAGAAACACACAAGCAGACAAGAAAGCTGGTCATGCTAGGGATAAAGCTCAAGGCCTGATCCTATCAATGTGATTCTGATTCAAGCAGAATGAAAGAAAAATTGAAAAGTAATGAGACTCTTTAGGGCTGTGACATGATAGCACAAAAGTGATTTGAAAGAACTATGATATGTGATTTTTTATGCTAAAAACATAAACACATGGAAAAAGAAAAGTCAATTAGTGCTTTGGAAAATATAGTTTATAACTAGTATAAGGCTTAAAGATAGAAATCATGAGCAAGAGAAAATAAGAGAGTTGGAAGACATAGCAAAAATATTAAGAGTTACAGAATGAGAAAACAGCTCTCATGGAAGGAAAATAAAGCAACAGTGAAAGAGCCAAGAAAATTAAGAAATCTCTGTGCAGTCTAGTAAACAAATGCCTTAGCCTTATCTATATGGTAAGAATTGATTGTATAGGTTTGGGGATCATTGTATGGAGTTATGATTTTCTTACCAATGCTTGCAGGGGTTTCCTGCAGATAGGAAAGGACACATGGGGACCGATAGAGGCAGGTACCAAGGAGATGAGATAGATCGTGTCATCTGTCTTTTGTGGTCTGGATTTCTGGTACAAAGTGATTCTCTCCACTGTGCAGCGGTGTAAAGGTGGTAGATGGGGCACAAGAGAGGTAAGAAGTACCAGGTGAGCTCAAGTTTCCCTGGGACTGATGCCAAGCAATTGAGTCTGCAGCATCTTCAGTCTTGTCATTCACATTTCCTTCATTTGTAAAATCCTCCCTTCACTTTCCTTATCTCTCCTCATGGCTTTTAGGAAAGCCATTTTGAATACTGCAAACTTGCTTAGGTATTTCAAAATATTTGATTAGTACCAGCAACCCTGTAGGTCAAAATAGATAGGACCAAATAGGGACGTTTCCACCTCCAACATCTGACCAACAAATGGGAAATGGCAAGAGACAAATCTGCTTGAAAGGAGATTATCTACTCTCCTGAAAGGAGAGTATCTAACTGAGCTTATCTTGTCATTTCCTCTTCTACTCTACCGATTTTGGTCCCGTTTCTGAAAGACATATCTTTGAAAAGGTATTTCCTCTGTGAAAGATGTTTGGCAAATGAGCCTATTATAAGTCACCCTATTTAGAGACAAGACTTGTGAAGGCTGATATCTAAGAAGGATAGGGGTGACCCATGTATTGGTCATCTAACTCCTCTGGGAGGAAGGCCAACATCCCGCAATACCCTAACTCCAACGTCTTCTCAGACTCTAGCTTCTGGTCTTGGCAGGAGCCACCAACAACTGCACCCCTTTGGTGAGACTAACTTGTAAGTGGACAATGTAAAAGCTTTTCCAAAACATTAGACTTAATAATGTACAGTCAGCATGATGCAATAAATGGAACTTTTGTGTCCCCTCCAAATTTCTGCTACAATCCTAACCTCAAGATGATGATATTAAGAGATGGGGCCATTGTAAGGTCAGTAGGTCGTAGGGATTAAGATTTAATAAATAGGATTAGTGCCCTTATAAAAGGTTCCCAGAGTTTTCTCTCATCTCTTTCTACCACATGAAGCAACAAAAAGACAGCCACTTTGAACCAGGAATAGAGCTATCACCAAATGTTGAACCCTCTGGTACCTTCATTTTGGACTTCCTGACCTTTGGAACTGCATTGTTTAAACCAACCAATCTGTGGCATTCTATTAAAGCAGTCTAAAGATACACACAGGATGACCCTACATCCCCTCTTCAACCAGTCTTCTTGGTATCCATAACGTAGTCACTAGTCATGATAGTTAAGCTTAACTGTCAACTTGATTGGTTTGGCACCCACCTGGGTGAATAATAAAGAGCACTTCCGTGTGTGTCAGGGTAGATCACAGAGATGTGACTTTGAGTACTGTGGTGGATTGACAACTGGTGGTCAATTTGTAACACCCAGCTGAACTGAAAGAGTGTGGTGCTTGCTGGGTGAGAGAGGCCCACCTGAGAATTGTTGACAGCCACATAAGAGACAGAACTGGCAAAGAAGGAGAGAGGCTATTGGGAGCTGGTAGAAACTGTTGGGAGCCTGTTGGAAGACATTAGAAGCTGTAAGGAGCTATTGGTTCTCTTGGAGGAGCTTGTCATGCTGGCTTTCCGATGAACTTGGCTGTTCTCATTGTCCAAGGAGCTCAGGACCTTGTTGTCACTGAGAACAACTTCAGTTCACTTTGGGGGAGCTCTGGCCCTCACTTGGAGCATTGCTTCCTGGCTCTGGAGGGGAAGACAGTACACTGCTCAGTCTCTTAGAGAAGCTTGTTTCATTGGTTTTGCTCATGGGAACTTGGCTTTCCTGATCATCAGAGGAGCTTGGGACCTCACTGTTATCAGAACTCTCCTGTGATACTTTTCAGGAGAGCTCTGGTTCTTATTTTGAGTGTTGCTTCCTCTCTTCAGTGCAGATTCCTCAGCCTGCTAGCACAGGTCCTTTGTCCTGCTGGCATAGACTTTCTAGCTTCCACCGCTGACTTTTGGGCCTTCTCTGTGTAGATCTGTGAAACAGGCCTGCATGAGACATTGCTGGGGACTCTAGACCTCCAGCTGGACTTGTGGAAGGCATTGTTATGGGCTCTAGGTCTTCAGCTGGACTCATGTAGGGCATCACCATGGGAACCAGGCCCTCGGCTATTCTTAGGTCTTTAATTTGTGGACAGATTTCTTGTATTCTTTGTATATGATTCTTTGGGTGATACATTATAAAATAATCTTATAAAATATGTGTCCTGCATTATATTGTTCCCCTAGAAAAAACCCCAAACTACAAAAGGTACTGTATATTTTCTCTCACTTCTTCTCTGGCACTCTTCCAGTGCTCTGCTTCCTAGCTGCCACAAACTAAGAATCTTTGATCTACCGTACCTTTCTGCTATGATTTTACTGCCTTAGAGTATGTTAACCATGCACTGAATCCCCTGAAACCATGAGCCAAGTTAAACGTTTTAAAGTTGCAGGTATCAAGTATTTTGTCTCAGCAAAGGGGCAGTTGATCAAAACCCTAGTGTTGTACTGACTCTGATTCAAGGAAATAAAATGTGGAAAAGTTAAACAATCATTTGGATTTTTTATAATGTGACCCTATCTCTAGGTGTTTAGCATCATGAAAATGAAAACCCTGGTTCTTTAATATCTGGAAACCTGACCTTAAACAAGTAAATGGAATAGTAGTACATTTTGTGTCTTGTATCCAAGGACAATAGAATGTTCCAGAATAATCTGAATGGAAGTCCTATAAAACCAAGAGTTAGTACTTTATTCAGTAAAATAAGAAATGGTCTAAGTTTTCATTCCTTATATAAGAAATTTGACTGGTAATTTGAAGTATTAAAAATAGCTTCAAAATCCTTGGCCAACACACATTTCAACGCAGCTCGCTTCAGGGCACTGCCATTTCCTTTGGATTCATTGGAGGTTTAAGTCCCTCAATCCAGTTGATGATGTTGGTCAAGGAGATTTTCCTGCCTGCCTGAGTACATGTCTAGGAGGTGAGCTGAGAAGTTTCTAGCACATGAAATATTCTCAATCATTCTGCTCTAAATCAAGGGCACAGGCTTTGAGCTCCAAGGAATCTTGGGCTGTTCCATTCATAACCAGTGTTCCTGATTCTGTTGTTTGGGATTCCCACAAATATGTGAAGGCCAAGCTTGAAAGGCTCCAGCAAGATTTGCTTAAACATTAGGTCAAGGAGCAAATTAGCTCCCAAAGACCTCCTTTAATTCATTGATTGGTAGTTTGATAAATCTCAAGGAAAGAAACCTATGAAAAGGTAAAATTTGGTTTAATTAGACAAAAAAGTAGGATATATGTCAATGGATTTAAATCTTTCTGAGTTTGGGAAATCAAACTTTAGCATCTGTAGCTGCGCATTTTCACAGCTCACTTAAGATTTATACTCATGGTTTTATTGTAATCATTAATCTGGATGATCTAAGATTGTGTTATTGTATTAAAAGCTAGCGTGATGAAAAGATCAAGGGATTTAATGAAGTGCAAAATTTATTTCGCTTAGAAAAGCAATGCTTCGTTCCCAAGGGGAAAACTCAGCAGAAAACAATACTTTTGCATGAGTGTTGTTTTTGTTTAAAATTTTGGATGATGGGATAAATTTGTGTCATTTTCACACATAAATAGCAACAAGTGGCAATGAGGCAATTGAATTCCTTGGCACTCGCTCTCACATTCCTTCCTTAGTTTAATGAGATAGATCAATAGAAGATTGCCTTGTAAATAAAAGACAGAGGAAAAGAATACTAAGACCTTCCTGGGGTTGGCTGAGGAGGAAAAACAACTCCCTGGGGCACAGAAGTCCAGGCTTAATGCAATTCTTGTTCTTCTTTGATTTTTTGTTTTTGAATTTTCTATGTAGTCATAACTAAACTTCTATTTTTTTGAAATATATACATATAGTTTATCTTAAATAATTTGTTAATAGCAAAGATTTAGATAAAAATTAAAACTCAACTACTCATCCTATGAGTAGTGGGATGGATTCAGAATTCTTCTAAAGTAGGAATCTTGACACATTTATTCACTTTTTCTTTCTTTGGTAATGAAAACAGACTGTAGTCCAACAAACCCATCCGACACCAAAAGAGAGGACAGTGGATAGCACAGGCTATGCTCAGAAAGGGTTGCTCAATTAAATAGCAGCCAGTCGGAGTATTGGGTGAACTCTTCTCCAGGTCCTGAAATTCTACATTTCCTAAGAACTCGCACTTCATGCCCACCATCCACCACCTCCAGAAATAGTTGAACATACTACATTTACATCTCTGTGGCATAGTGACACTATTTTTCAAATTCTTGGGTCTTTTCAGATGTATCAATATTTTTTCATCTTTCTCATCTATTAGCTTACAAAAGGCAAGATTTATGCTGTGTTCACACATGTGATGAATGTAAAAATATCATTATTTTTCATCAGACTTCAGGGGCTGTAAAAGTCACAGTGGTATGTTTCTGGCAATGAATTGTATAACCAGCTTAGCAGCACATCCGGGATCAGGAAAGATGATCACAAAGAAGGTGAGTTGGGTGGTCTCTGCTGTAGCTCCAACTGCAGACATGAAGAAGAAGAGCCTGAGGATTAGTTCTTGTCCTCCCCACAAGAGCAAACTGGGAAATGAGACACCCCCCCAATAAGGTTTGCTAGCATAGAAAGTCACAGAGGACTGGGGCAGGCATTTGGAAACACCCCATGAGCTTTGAGTTAAAGCACAGTGGGAAATGAAGATTTGCTGGTACAAAGTGAAGGATCCTAACATCTCTACGGTTTCCAGTTTTCAGACCCTAATAGGTGCTGAAAAATGTGGTGTCACTCTTAAGGCGCAAATGCTTCAGAGCAGATGTCTCTGCAGGAAGGGACCCACCCAGCAAGGGGGAAGGAGCCCAGAAGTGAGAACCAGGAGCTGCCTGATCAAGGCTTGCCTCTGACACTAATTGGTTTTGGAAGCTCAAACAAGGACATAAATTCAGTGGCTCTCAACTCCCTGTAAAGCAAGGCCATGTGGGCGCTAAAGGGACTCGCCAGCTCCTACAGAGCAGTGTAAATCACAAAGAAAAAACTCGGGCCATGACTTTAGTCATATACATTATTTGTAGCCTGAAAACCTTACAATAGAATACTCCCTTTACAGACCCACAGGGATGAAAGATGTGTGTGGGCTCATCTTTCATCATGTCTGGATCTATCACTTGTCCACAAAGCCCCCAATATCTATGAGTGTCTTCAGGCTTATTTGAAACTTACTAGGCAAGATGAACTTATTTAAGTTCTCTTAACTACCCATTTGACTCTAAACCTATTCCCTAATTCCATATCCTCTTTATAAGGCGCTGGTTGTAATCAAGTTACAACAAGTAGAGAAGTTATCACACACAGAAAATTGTCCAGTGTCTAACTTGCTTAACCAGATCTGCCCTGTGCTTTTATAAGAAGAAGAATCCCAGCAGAAAAGCTTATGGGGAGAAAACTCTCACCTAGAAAGGAAAATCTGTCCTTATTCTTAGATAATTAGTAGAGTGAGTCAATACCTCTAAACATATTAAAGACTATTTAGTAGAAAGATTTCCTTATCCGCATTATCTTTTAGCAGCATCTTTAAAACAAATGCAAGCATGATTTTTTTTCTCTTTTTTTCATATCTTGGATATCGTAGGATTTACCATGTATCTTGATAAGTTGTTGTGTACTGTACGTCGGATGCTTATATTCTGTTGACACAAAATCAGAGTATGATTTCAAGTCCTGGTTTTGGGATTTGGGGAAGCAAAATGATCTTGTGCTATTACTAAGGTGATATAGAGAGGCCAGCTGGACTTAGGAAATCTGAGAAGCCGAGACATACACTTCTCACATCTCATCTTTACAAGTATCCATATATTTACAAATATCGCAGTTGTCACCCTCAAATATCAACTCATCTTATCCTCATTGTCGCTGGCTATTTTGTTACCTCAATTTTATAGAGAGAAAACTGAGACACAGACAAGAAGCTTGCTGGAAGCCGCATAGCCAGCCAAAGCCAGAATCAGGCTGCTACCCCAAGGAGGCTAGCAGGAGAGTACACGCTCTTTAACACCACAGTAGGGTCTTCTCAGAGACAGCCTGTGCATAGGGAGGGTGGCTGGAGGGAAAAGAGAAAGTGTTTCCCTTGTGCCTTGTGGGGAGCTTTCCCTCGCTCCCTCCATCCCACCTGGGCCACCAGGACCCCCTGCTATTGCCATACCTCCTCTTATCTCCCCTCAGTGAGGCCCCAGGGGATGTCACACTACAAGTGGACTCCAGCCCTGAGTCTGTCTGCCTGGGGCAGCACTTGCATCCCTGAATTCTACCTCCATAAGTCTAGTGGGTGTAAGTGAGAAATACTCCAGCCTGTGATGAAGACTCCATTGTTAGTCATCACAGGGCACCTGCCAATCAAGGACCTTACCTGTGGTTCTCAGTGAGGTCCCCTCTCCTGATGAGCTGCCTCAGTTCCCAGTTCTTCTCCCTACTTGTACCTCTACTCCACATGCCCATCCCCCAGTCTTTGTTGTCCCAGTCTGTAAGGTTACCAAGTTTCTCCACAGCGGTACAAATGACTTGTACCAGATAATACCAGATGATTTGTCGATTTAGGGTACTGTCTTGTGCAATGTGGGGTGGCAGCAGCATCCCTTACCTCTACCCACCAGATGCCAGTAGCTTCCATTGTGACACCCCGAAATGTCTGCAGAAATTGCCAAATAGTTCTCAGTTGAGAGTGAATGGGCTGGCTTAGACCTTAACCCCTGCTGGACTGCAGGTGAACCCTTCCCAATCACAGTCCTTCTTTTCTCTGTTCTGTCCCTAAGCTTGGATCCTGCTGTCCTTGAGTAGATGTCCCTGGTGACCATCACCTCACACTCCAGTCCTGGCCCCCATTTGATTCCTCACATCTGCCATTTACTTCAAGATTGGTCACACTGTGAGATACAAGCAGTTAGGACTTCCACATGTGAATTTGGGAGAAACATAATTCAACCCATAACAAACTCTATATAACTGAAAGGAAACTTCAAAGTCCTCTCCCAAAATAAACTCCCATCACTGACAAGACAGGTTCAGAGGGATGGCCTGACCCACCGGGACCACCAGGAAATCAGTGGTAGATGCAGGAATCAACCTTGAGTAGATGACCCCAGGAATTGTTAACTCCATTCCTCACATTGCAGTTCGCTAATTCCTCACACTCTCGGGCAAGCACAAGCCATTAAACAACTCAGCCTCTGAATATTCTCAGTGTGAGCAAACAGGGTTGAGTTCACACCCTCCCCTCCACAGAGACTGCCAGTCCTCTGAGAAGAGGAAGGAAAGTTTCTCAGTGTTTCAGCTGGAAGGAGGAAATCATTTCTGTCTCAAGCCAAAATGTCACTCTATGATGTTATTGTGTTTAAACTCAAGCATATTAAAGTACTTGATCAAATATTAATACAAAAATCCACACGCAGGGGAAGTCTGGTAGGAAGTTAAACTTCATAGCTTATGCTCCATATGGCAGATACACAACTTAGTGCTTGTACAGAATTATTCAGCACAGTATATGTGCATCTTAGATCATTTAGTATTTTGAAATATTTTCCCAAGTGCTTAGCTCTAACCATCATAAAACAGAAGCCTGACTCTTTGTTTTAGGGGTATGGACAACCAGTAATGCCTCTCCACTTGGCACCAGTGAATGGAGAATCAGTAAAGTCTTTTGACTCCCTTGTCTCCCAGTATTTTGATCTAAAATATGGGAATAATTACAGCAATTCCTCAGTTCATGAATGCTTCTGTTCACAAATAATTCAGTTCACAAAAGAAGTTTACAGCAAAATTTTACTTCTGTTTGGAAACTCTGGATCAGGTGATGAACATGACCATAGCTATCTTCTCTAGAATCATGGAATGAATTAAGTTTGTGAATCGAGGTACCACTGTACCTCTATTTTTTCTCATCTCTTACAAGATGAGAAGATAAGAGTTCTAAGGGCTCTGAGCTTAGCAGATAATCCTGACATAAGCACAGCCAGTAGAATTAGGGTGGCTACATACTATTTCCTGTAGGCACAGCGAAGAGGAAAATTTTCAAAGTTTAATGTGGATGGAAAATGTGTGAAGAGACTCAAAGGTCAAAAAATGTGATGAAAATTGAGATGTCTTTTGCTAAATGCTTCCAGGAAAACTATAGTTGGTTTCAAATGAAGAGATTTGGAAATTTTTTCTTTGAACTTCATCATACATCACAACGGAGACTTACAAATGAAGCAGATTATGTACTGATGTATCAACCTTCACTTTTGGAAATGCATGTGCTGAGTTCCACTACAGAATCTCCAACCAGGTTACCATAACCAAAGGGGTAACGTCAGTGTCCAGGGTTCCCCTTTACTCCTTCCAGTTGGAGTCTATCAATTCACTGGCTAACAGAAAACCCCAGTGCATACATCTCGATAAGGCTCCCTGGGAATGTTAAAACCCTTTCTCTCCCCCAGTGCAGGTGAGATGAGTGTGAGAAAGTCCTCCTAATGTTTGTCAAGTACTCTCAATTCTCATCCTCCAAAGGAAAGCAACTGTGCCATCCCAAAGCCTTCGGGTGTGTAGAGATTCCTAAATTGTCTCCCTACTTGGAAGATCCTTTAGAAAGTTCTCACTGATCCCCCTTTTCTCCTGATTTTTGTCAGGCACATCCAGAGAACTCTTCATATCCATAGAAAGTGGGTATATGCCAGGCTTTGGAATAAGTAGTGATTCAGAACTGACCATGAGATGTGAAAGCAAAAAAACACTAGTGAGAAAGGTGTATGAGCTGGCCCCCATGGAACACTTAGTGGAGCAGCAAACTCATGCTGTGTCATCTGGTGGAATCTATCCATGACTCTGAGATGGAGACTGGATCCTGAGAGGCTCATTTGCCTGAGGAAGGAACTCCCTCTGTTCACCTTAACACTTGCTAAACACTGACTGTTCCAAGCACATTGGTATCCAAGAGACCTGCAGAGAAATTATGATGGGATTTGGATTCGTAGAGCGTAAGCTATGTGATGGGATTTTTGACACACATTACATGAAGAGCCTAATAGGCTAGAATTAGAACACCGCAAACTTTTAGGCCAAGTATCTACTCATAGGTTGGCACTTTAAAGTGGGTAGATGGAAAACGAACCAGCAAGCCATGCATTCTGTGCATCTCTCCAGGGGAGCATCACATTCTTCCAAATACACCTCTGAACGGCTTGTCATTGCTTCTTCCCAAGCCTTGGCTGTGGCCACTTGCCTGGTTCCGGGGAAGGGCCACCTCAGCCCGGGCCTCTAAATCACCCTGTATTCTTGCCCCTTCCTGCTGTGCTGACAATCGCCGGAAACTGCTTTGAGAGTCACAGACATGCTAACAACTCCAAAAGAGTTTCTTCCCCAACAGACAATTCAGAGTTGAAGAAATAAACATGTTGAAAACCCCATTCAAGGAAAGTTGTTAGTAAGTGTGAACAATGCTGGTGATAACAGTGCTTTTCTCAGAAGACCATTGGGAATGGCACTGCTGTTCGTGTTTATTTCCGGCCCGGCTCTTATCTCGCACAAGCCATGTGCTCCCACTTATCTTCCAGCGGTTGGACTCCACTAGAATCAACAGTGTAGGCCAGTTCAGTGTGGCTGGCCACCAAATGAGGATCAGGGATGGAAAAGGAGGTCTCTCTCCTGCATTTATTCCCTGCAGAACTGTGTACATAACTCCACAACAACAGCCAAAGTGTCTTCCTAAAACCACCGTAGTTATGTTTGTACTTGGGTTTTGATTTCCCTCAGCACTGTATCAGGTGCCTGTTTGGGACTAGCAGACGAGTTACCAATGTCCTTGGAATACTGGCGCCATGTATAATCTGAGCAACCAGCACTTCAGTGGCAGAGATTAGTTTTCTGAGATCCATCTGTACTTTGGATCAAATGGCTTCTGTAGTCAAGTAGGCAGCCACTAAGTTGACATTAGAGCATTGGGCAGTATTGAATTTGTGATATTAGATTAAAAGGCTGGTGTTCATCTTAGTGAGAAAATTGTCCTCTGTGTGTGTACACCCACACTTTCTAGTTTGTGTTTACATATGTAGGTCACATGTACATTCACATGTACAGTACAAAAAGATGTCTATACACAGAGCTTGGAGCTGTGGTTAGGAGCGCTGACTCTAAAGTGAGATGCCTGCGTTTGTACCCCAGCTTCTTTCAGTAAGAGTTGCGTGACCTTGAACTCAGTATTCAACCTCTGCGCTCCCAGATGTCCTCATCTACAAATGGCGATAGTAAGACCTATTGCAAAGTGTTCTTAAGAGAATTCTATGACCGGAAGTGTAAGGGATTTAGAGCAAGTGTTAGCCCTCAGGGAGAGCCATGCGTGTGCTTATGAACAGAAATCCCCCACTCTCTTCAGAGGGGAATGTAGTCTCTGTGTCCCTGCCTGAGCAGCCTTGCATCCATTGACCTGGAATTTCTACCTCCAAAGGTTTGAGTGTAGAGGTGCTGAGTGACCAGTAGTTTCCACCATGCCTCTATCACAGATCAAATTTTTATTTTTCTTTATGGAAATATTTATATTCCTCACTAAAAGGCAGACCTGACAAAATCAGAGTCAAGGTAAGTGGGTCCCCCTATTTTTCCCCAGCATACCACAGGGTGTTTGGCACATGGTAGGTGTTTACTATTTATTGAATGAATGGTAACTACTACCATTACTGCTAATCCTACTGCAGCTATCCCTCTCAGAACAGAGCCTGATTGTTTGTGTCATGCGTTTTCCTATGAAATATGGAACCATGTAGATCTCATGAACGTGACCTCCTGAAATATTCAAATACGAATTGTGTGTAAATGACACTGATAAAAGAGTGGTGTTCTAATAATAGTAACATAAACTTTGCTCTAAAAAAAATTCAATCAGAAAACTTTTTAAACATTTCAAAGTTAACATTAAAAAAATAAAGAATAAGAATAATTCTGGCTTTGTGCTACAAAAAGTATAAGCTCAAATACATAATGGGACTTTTCTGTAGTAAACAGAGAGAAATAATACCTGATACCAACAGGTTCATAGTCAAGAGTAGTCTGAAGGAAGGCTAGAATCAGTGCTTATGTCTGCATTCCAAAGTGGTAAGAATCAGTCACTAAATGAAAGATATTCTGGGTTGTAATGCAGGAGGGTAAACCCTGCTATGTGCCTTCACCAGGATTTAAAGAGGCAGGTTCCTCACTGGCCTAGGACACCAAGATCTTCAAAGTGCCTGTTTCCAAAGAATCAGGATCAAGAGCTAAGTCAGCCCAAACCAGGGACACCTGGAGGACTGTGTGGGATGGTGGTGATGTTCTGTGCAGTAAAGACTATGGTAAAAGATTAAAAGAGGCGGAGGGAGTGGGGATACACTGGAGACCACCCATCCAGAAGAGGAAGTGGTGATCTTTTCCAGACATGGATCAAACAGATGCTGGAGAGAGGCTGGGTGACAGCGGAGGGAGGAGCTGGCGGGGGAGGGCAGCAGGACAGCTGCTTGAACTCAACTTCAGTCAAAAGAGGAAGCGATGCACTGCAGCTCTGCTTCTCTGGATCTATTCTGATCAACAAGGACAGGGCCCTTGGGGACTTGGGCGGGTTGTTCCAGAGTCCACCACAGCCAGTGGTGAGCAAGCTGGGTGTTAACTGGGTGGCCCACTTTGGAGCAGGCAGAGTTCTACATGTTGAGGGCAGAGACTGGTGGCATTGTAAAACTTGAGGATGTAGTAGCAGGTGACTTTAAGAGGAATAATGTGTCCCTCAAAGAGTACAGTCCAGACTGGGAAGAAAATGGGGAAGTATCTAAAAGCAAGACCAAACAGGAAATCCTCTGGTGAAGTCAGAGGTTGATTTGTACAAAAATCAAATAAAATAAAGGAAGATGAATAGAAATAAGAGTAAGAAATCATGTCAGGGAGCTTTGTTCTTCAGAGGGGTTTGAAGATGTTAAGGCCAAACCGGAGTGTCAAGAAAAAGGAAACGGGAGGATAGATCCTCTGCAAACACAACTGGTACATAATATAAACAGACAATGAGGAGACTCCGGATAACAGCTCAACTCAGTTAAATCAAGCAAGTATTCACGGACTACCTTCTCTATAAACCACTGTCAGGCATGGGCTGTGACCCTGCTCACAAAGAACTCACAGGTCATAGAGGGAAAGTATACAGATAACTAAATTATGCATCAGGATCCTGAGTTTCGCTAATGTCTTGAAAGAGGAGAGTTCAATTCGCTAGGAATTTCATTGAAGAAAAACCTTACCAGGAAAAGAAGGCAGGGGAAGTCTTTGAATGACACTGACAGGGCCTCAGATTAAGAAACACACTGCAGGGGAGGGCAGAGCAAGAGAAGCGTGAGAAGAAGTGGTCAGGTAAGGAGATACAAGGAGAACCTTAGAAGGTTATGATGGAAGTCCAGGCAGGGGAAGAACTGAGGGATGTTAGCTGTGAGGTGGGTATCAGCTTCTCTTTGGAACTCTCAGGGCTCTGAAAATGGATCCACCTAACCATCAAGGTTTGGGCCAGAACACTGGAGATGTTACTTAGGTTGGTTTCCATTTATTAAACTATTAAAAAGAGATTACATCCCCTAAAAAGGGGAGGGGAGATAGCCCCAAGAGGAATTTGCGAATGATATAAATACACTCCTTTAGGTGAATGGAATGGGTGAGTATCGTGGGATTTGTAGAGGGAAGTTGGGTAAAGCTGAGTTCCTGATTCAAGATGGAGGTTATAGGTCTGCAGGGCACTAACCTACGTGGTGTGTGAATTTCACCAGTAGTTCAAGTGTAAACGTGGTGCACGGTTGTAAGAATTCAGAGAGGAAGTTTTCCTGTGCGTGTGAAGAATGAGAATGCATGGGAACAGAGGATGTAGGCAAGACCAAGGTTAAAGCGGTGGATAGTGAGATCGAGACCACTTTGCTGAGATGGGTGAGGGTAGCGAGGGATTAAAGAGCAATCAGAATCTCCAAGAGCAATCAGAGCACACAGAAGTTCTAGAGCAGGAGTAATGTGATACTGGGGACAGGGGTACCTAAGTACAAGTTTGCATAGAAGTAAGAACTCCAGACTATATCAAGTTCTAGGGCATGGCTTTGGGAATATGTGCTTGAACTCTAGGGCGGTAGAAATCAAGAGAGTTTAGCATGTCAAGAAAAGAGAGTTAATATTTAGATCTTTGATCCATTTTGACTTAAGTTTAGTGCATGGTGATAGACGTGAGTCTAATTTTCGTCTTTGGCATGTGGAAAGACAGGTTTTCCAGCACCATTTATTAAAGAGGCTATCTTTCTTCCAGTGAAGATAACAATATGCAATATAACAACCATTGCTGAATTCCTACCATCTTGTTTGGTGGAGCTCTGTGTGGTTCCTAATGTTTTATTTTATTATTTTTTATTCTCTTTAATTGTTTGATCAATCTTGCATTCTTACATCTGGTATTCTGAGCAACTTCGTTGAAGACGACAACATGTAATATAACAACAATTGTTAATTTCCTATCATCTTGTATCATTTTTATTGTTTTTGTGTTGTTTTTATTATATTTGTTGTTATTTTATTGTTATTTTGTTACTGCCTTTTTTCTCTTTAAAAGAAAAAAGAGTTAAATGGAAAATGTTCTCTTTTTAAATTACTGCTGTGCTCATTCAGACACAGGGAACCGTATAAACTGGTTGAAAGCTAAGGAAAGGACCTAGTAAAGAGATGAATGGGAGGCTACAGCAGAGAGATGAGAGGGTAAGGGCATAATATATGGAGGGAGTATGGACACAGCTGGGGGAGCTATCAATAGAGAAAAAAGGAGGAGTGCGAGTGAAAAGTGGGCCTGGGTGCAGATTCATTCTTGTGGGCATTTGAGGCAGGATTCTAGGTGTCCTCAGAAGTGAGAGAACCCACCGTGCAACCGGAAGTAATGAGGAGGAAGTGTGGACGTTTGGAATAGCCACCAGAGTTTCCCGGTGGGGCTAGTTGAAGGATCCTAGTGATTTTCTCCAACTGTGCTCAGCCACTCGGGCTTGAGAGTGAAGTTCAATAGTGGATGGGTTCGCAGGTGGTGCTTTGCTCACTGTGGGGGACAGGAACACAAAGGGACAAGGAGACGACCAGTGAAAAGTGACACACCAGCTATCGGAAGGAGCCTGGGCCAGATAAGGAAACAAGTAAAACGATGGGGATCCTGATGGACTGAAAGAAAATAGAGGACACAAAACTCTTTGGGGAACTCAGGAAACTGAACATGGGAGGAGTAAGAATGAAACCTAGAGAGAGTGGAAAATGAGAGGGGGATCTTTGAGGGGGATTTGGGCGTTGGACACTTCACTGAAAGCGTTCTGAGTCAACAAGGAGGTGAAACAGCTGGCAGGGGAGGTGGCCTCAGTAAACTGAATGGAGAGACACAAGCATCTTTCTCTTGTTTCATAGAGGTAGAGGATGGAAGACCACACAGTTCCACTACAACTTTGAGAGTCCACACTCCACCTCACCCAACACACAAAATACACACCAGTCAATAAGCACGTTTCCTAGCAACTCCTTCACTTTGTGTTCTGTGCTCTGCATACCGGATAAATATATGGTACTCTTTTAGAACATATGGCATCCTGGAGAAGGAAGAAGATATTCTATGTGGCCATTGGTTTTATGCATTGAAAGTAACCTCTGGGGATGAAAAGGCCAAAATAAACATCTTCTTCAGATGAGTCCTATAGGGATGAGTCGTTTAGTCCTTAGAATTAAGCCCTTTGATAACAATGGAATAAGAGGTTATTTTTGATACTGGACCACTTATTTTTTAATCACATCATAGGAAAAATAAAATTATCATAATCCAACACTTTTATTCAATTTAACCCAAAAGTATTGGATACAGTTTTTTTCTTTTTATTATGTTATAGGGTCAAACTCTCCATTTCTTTATAAAGAAGGGTTTTATTTGCAAACAGAATAATATACATAAAGGAAAAATATCTCAGTAGTGACCTGATGTCTTTTTAAAATTATATGTTTGTATTTGCTGTTTACCTCTAGGAATGACCTACACCTGTTACCTTTATGGCCAGACCTTAAAAACTCTTTAGCAATAGGCAAGCTCACCTGCTAAGCTGTTATCACCCTGGGGTTGTTTTCCTTAGCTGGAGAAGATTTTCAGCTGTGTAGATGACAAAGGAGGAGAATATTGCAGAGCCCCACCTTTCATTTACTGATGATATTTCTACCTTCCCCACACCCAGGATATTGCTATCTCAACATATTAGAAAGCGAATTTCTTTAGATCTACAGCTGAGGTTTAGACCAGTAATAAGCATCATAATCCAAGACAAAAGCAGGAGAAAATACTGTCATAATCTAATTTATAGAATAAAGATGAATCCTTTTAAAAGAATTTATAAAGATTATAAAATTTATAAAGATTACAAATCCTTGGGCGAACGAACAAATAAATGGGTATAGATTGCTCCATTTCCTGCTTCCTTAGCATAGTAACTCAAAAATAGCCATTCAAATAAAATTAAACCACATCTGCCTCAGGGGGGAAAAAAAAGAATCTTCTGCAAGAATCTCAGTAACAGGACAGATTCCCCTTTGGGAATCTTTGCTAAGGCCTCAGGAATGTAACTCATGATACTGAAAGGGACAAAAATATGCCAATCGAATATTTTAAATATTTGTATTTTAATGTACCTGATATACCTGCTAGATATAAATATGGATAAGATAAATCTTGTATGATTATACAATGTTGAAGATAAAAAGTAAAATATTGTACATTTCTGCCTTTGAGTGAAGCTCATTGGACAACATCTTTAAGGGATGGATATGTTCACTCTTATACAAATGGCTATATATATATTTTTTTTTTTTTTTGGTTTTTGGTTTTTCTCCGGTACCGGGAACCGAACTCACGACCTTGCGCTTGCCAGGCAGGCGCTTTGCCGCTGAGCTAAATCCCCAGCCCCACACTCTTATACAAATGGAACGTGGATATATTTGTAGTTTGGGGACATTGATGTTAACATAAGAGTGTGTAAAGTAACAAATCCCATGACACAAATAGGAAAAAATATCTTTCTGGCACTGTATGTGCTTCAGTCATTTCTTGGCTTCTTTGTGCATGAAATACTTATTATATGCTGACTAAAAATAGCAAACTCCCATCATAATGGTCTAAATTGCTAAAGTGATCTTTGAGGTCAAAAGTCAAAATGTTACAGTCCCTTTTACTAATGTTATTAAAAATAGTCTTTACAGAGTCCCAAATACGACCGTAGAAGGATTATTTTACTCAATTTATGGATTGTTCCAATGGGACCCTCCATGGCAAAAGTGAAAGATGACTTTGAAAGTGTTTTCTATGGGCACTGGGGAGGAGAGGAGAGAGCAAGCAGTCTAAGCCTGTGAACTTTTCCAGAAAATCAGAAGGAAGACTCTTCATAGTGCATGGCTTTCCCTGCTCTTTCATTGATATTCTCCACTGGGAGAGAAGGGACATAGCACAGAGGTGTGAGAGGGCTGTGTATCCAGCCTGCCTGGCATTGAACCTGAGCTCTACTTCTTGACACCTGAGTGATCACAGCCAGGTCATTTGACATCCCTAACCCTGAGTATATTTACTTGTTTTCCATAACCACAATGAAATACCAAAGATTGAGTAATTTATAAGAAAAGAGGTTTATTTAGCTCACAGTTTTGGAGGCTGAAAGCTCAAAATTAGACAGCCCTGTTGGCTTGGCCTCCACTGCATGCGTATGGCTAATGTCAACGATGACAAATGTCATCAAGGCAGGAGCAAGTACGAGAAAGAGAAATCACATCACCAGGCAAGGAGATGGACTGCCAATCACAGGCCAGGGTTACTCTTTTATAGTAATTCCCCATGAGAACTAAGTGGAATCCCAGAAAAACTACACTAACTCGTTCCAAGGGGAATGCACTTAATGGCCATCACCTTACACTGGGTTCCACACCCACTGACTTCCTTCATTAGCTAGATGCAGACAATAACAGCCTTTGCCTCGTAGGGCTATGGTGAGGATTAACTGAGAAATTGTCAACTGTCACCATAGTTAGCACTCAGGAAGCATTGCTAGAATTATAAACCTTTATGAGACACTAGGAACTCAAGTGTTTACTCCTTTAAAATGGTACAGAAAAAATTTTGGTGATTCCTTATTGGAATCGATATTCCAATAACAATTGTGGTTGTGGTTTCAAGAAGTGCTCAAAAGTACATGTGTCCTATCAGATCATAGCGAAATGGAAACTAGAAATAAATGACAAAGTAAACCACAGAAATTTTACAAACAACTAGACATTAAACTACAACATGTCTGTGCTCTGGTAGGGATAGAGACTCAAGGGTAAAGACTTCTTTGTGGTCTGAATCACTGGTTTTCCAGCAAAGGGTGAGACACTGGATGTAAGGAATGCTTAAATGAGGATAAAGGTGAGTAACCATGGAAAGGCCCCTTGACCTGTGACTGAGGAGGTTCTTGAACTCTGAGCCAGGAAATTTATGTTGTATGAGTGTGAGCAAAGGCTTAATTAACCAGTCTTCTAACCTGCTGTCAGAACTCGACCTTCACTTAGCTGTGTCCTCCTGGTACCTGAGAAGACTAAATGAAGATTCTGTTTCCGGGCAACATTCATTATGGTAAAGATGACCCTGATAGATAATTCACATAGGGACAAGGAGAAAGTATAAATGAGCCCAATTAAGATGTTCCGATTTGGAGCTTCTTAGGCATGCCCTTATAGGGACCATGGAGCTATACTTCTGGTGGTGTCACAAGATATATGGGTGAGCCTTAAGGGTATACGGCTTTGAGGCAGAGTAGATTCCATAGGAAACCAGTGTGGAGTCTTCTCCATGCTGTAATGACTGACATAAGAACTTTCACTGAGAGAAAGACTGGATGCTGCTAGGTTGGCCCACTGCCCCTCCCATGAGTCCCTGTACTCCCTGAGCGGATGGATAGCAGATATATCCTGGGATGACTCATGAGCCCATGTAGAGCTGAGCATACTGAAGGACTCTTGAAGACCTTGGCAATGGGTCACAGAGAGCCAGAGAGAGCAATTCAGCAGAACCATATAAAGACAAGTCTGACAACATTACTCTGAGTTATGTTTATTAGCACTGCTGGGGAGAGCTTTCTAGAACATAGAGTTTCCACGCTAAATTAAACCACTTATAGGACCACGTAGCGCTCCAGAAAACATTTCCTCACAATAAAATTTCAAGGGTGGTGATGACGGAAGGAATAATGGCAGCAAGGAAGGTTCCTATGACTCATGGAAACCAAAAAAAAACAAACTGCCGGTGATTGGGGAATCATTACGCTGGCCCAAAGAGTGTGTTACAGTGAGTTATTATAACCTGGTTCACCCCATATTTCTATAGAAATCAGATAAAAATCAGCACAGAATCTTGTACATATTTTAAACACTGGTGTTTTTTTTTCCCCACCACTATTTCTGGGTGAAAAGTGTGTCAAGCCGAAGCAGATTGTGCTAGCTCAGCAAACACGCACTAAGAATCCTCTGTGCTCCTAGCCCTCTGTGAGTGACCTCATCTACTCCCCACCAACCAGCCGAGGTCTGTCTGATTATAGAAATGGACACGGGAACAGTTAGCCACGTTTAATGTGTGGAGTGCCTGTAAGGAGCACTCCTACATCTGATCAGAGCACAGGAAAAGGAGCCATTAATTCAAACAGTGGGACCATGGAACACAGCATGGAGGCTGAATTGTTAGGAATAATGGCTTCTCGTGGGTCGTTATTTTAAAATACCATGAAATAGGTAGTTTATAAGCATCAGAAATTTATTTCTCATAGTTTTGAAGCTGGAAGTCCAACACCATGGTGCCAATAGAATCAATGTCTGGCAACATTATGGTGTCAGTAGATTCAGGTCTGTTTCCTGGTTCACAGATGGCACCTTTTTGCTCTGTTCCATGTGGTTGAAGGGATGAGGGTTGCTCTGGGGTCAGTTTTAAGAAAGTATTCATCTTAAGATCTGTACCTTCAGGACCTAATCACCTCCCAAAGGCCCTACTTCCTAATACCATCACCTTGGGGGTTAGGATTTCAACAAATGGATTTTGGAGGGAGGCAGACAATCAGATCTTAGCAAGTAAAGAGTAATTTCTAGGGGCTGGGGATTTAGCTCAGCGACAAAAGCGCCTGCCTGGCAAGTGCAAGGTCGTGAGTTCGGTTCCTGGTACCGAGAAAAACCAAAAAAAAGAGTAATTTCTAGGCGTGTGGATACTTGTGTGTGTGTATCTGTAAGGGTCAGTGAGAAGGATGGTGGAAGGAGAATAACAAAGAAGTTTCACATTGTAGCCAGACTGTTACTTGAGCATTGTGTTCTGCAGGATGGTCCTGCTCTGATGAGAGAAGAACTTTCCTGATCTCTTCTTTAGAAAAGCTCCTGGCCAGCTGAGGTTGAGTCTAAACATAGTTCTCCGTCCTTGGCTACAGCATGACATGTCTTCCATTGTCTTTACCCACGTTGTCTTCTGATAAATGACCTAAGTCACATATGGCTGAGGCTGCTGCCTGGGGGTCAAAACCTCAAGCTGCAGAAAAACAGGAGCCTTGTGAAATTAACCCACAGCCAGAAGAGGAGAGTGAGGGAGCAAAAGCAAACAAGGACTGGTAGAAGTGTTCTAATTTCACAGCTTTTTGCCAAGACTCGCCCAATCTTACATCTCAAAAACACATCTAAATTGCTCTTCAATAAACCTGATTTAAAAAAATAAGAAACATCAGACTTGTGGCAGGTAGACAAGCTAGGAAGATCCTGCTGAAGGGAAAATATCTGATGAGGGGAAGCCCGCTTAGAAAAAGGAACATGATTACAGACCCACTTCCTGGAAGCCCCAGAGCTTAGAACTATCAATGGCCAAGGAAAAATGATAAAATACATAACTGGTATAACAGTGAAACTCAAAGTATTCACTTTAGAGAGGCAAACACCAAGGTAAAGAGAAGGTCTTAGTAATTCTGCATGAGTGAAGGAGAAAGGCTCTCAGGAAAAAACTGCTCATTCATTCATTAACTCAGCCATGTGTCCATTTGTTTATGCAGGACATGTGCATACACAAAGCATTTTTATGTATCATAGTCAAGGGAAAATAAGAATATCAAGAGCTAGACCAAACCCTGTAGGAGCAGAATGCTTGGATGCAAAGTCTAGCTTCAGACTGGTCACATGGCTATATGTTTACTTCACAGCTAGCTGTTCCCTCCTAATTTTGTGTTTCAAATGTTAAACAGAGTTGCCTTCATTCCCAAAAAGTTAGGCCCATCCTGGTCTCAGAATGAATTCTGATTATGCTGAACCAACCATTAAAATCCTAACCTCTATCACTAGAGACCAGTAAGAGATGAGAACATATTTTAGTTCTGCCCAGTGAGATATAAATGGAAGCATAAAGGCATTTACTTTTTGAATTGAAAGACATCTTTTTGGGAAGAATATCTTTGGTGTCAGTTCCTTCCTTTTTGATTGTGTAGCTGGGATGAAAATGTGTCATCCTGAGCTACATCAGCCATCTTATGAGCACGAGATGATGAATATGAAATTGTATCTTCTGGTCCAGGTCATTAAAGTTCACAGACAGAACAAAAAACAAAAAAGTCCCAGTCTCGAATGACACAAACCATCTGCTTCACCAAAGGCAAAACCATCTACTCCCCAAATTTGTGAAGGACAAAAAATTACCATATTGCCTGAGTCATTGCTTTTTGTCCATTGCTACTGACCACTGATACAGAAGGCTGGTTTCAGTTCTCCGGGAGCTGCAGCGCTCCTGGGTCCGAGTGTGGGCCGGACTCATACCACCGCGATTCCCAGCCGAAAAGC
>NW_004955407.1:34341335-34374823 GCF_000276665.1 Chinchilla lanigera | reverse complement strand
AACTCTGTATTGTCTGTATTGTGCTTGTGATATGTTGTAAAATGTTGTATGTCTGTTAATGTTTCCCTCCTTTTATCCTTAAAATAAAAAAAAAAAAAAAAAACAGAAGGCTGGTTTCCAGCAGAAGGGATTCCAATCTGAGACTCAAGATCACCCTTTGCAGAGCAGAACCTAGCAATGGACTTCATGGCTAGACATGCAGCCTTCACCCATGAGGGTCATCAAAGAGATGGAAAGAAGACAGGAACTAAAAGGATATGTAGGAGAGAAAGACTCCACTGGTTTCCAGAAAAGGATTCCAATCCCTGAGAAGGGACTTGGTGGGAAAATGGCAGTGAGACAATGGCGGGATGAAAGATCTGTTCTGGTCTCTGAGGCAAAAGTGTGAGAAATTAGAGAGGAAGAACCTAAAAGGTAATAAAATAGAGGAAGGAAAGATTGAACCCCAAATGCCCCGAACAGTTCATCTTGTACTCATGAAGTCATCACAAACAAGGCAGGTTTGATCTCTGATCTCATCACTTCCTGCCACATTTAGGGGATGAGCTCTGAGATGGACAGCCAGGGAAACAGAAGTTCAGCTGGGTGCAGACAGCGAGTCAAGGCCCTGTGAAAACAGCCATGCATTCAGGCAGTTGAGGGTCTGAAAGTCTCTGCTGAAAGTTGAACTTGGACGCTGAGTTGAGGTGCTTACCCATCCTCCTTGTTTCTTGGTGTTCCCCGTGAAGCGCAGCACTCTCACAGGCAACTCTCTAGGTAAATTTTCAGAAAAAGAATGAGCAAGGAGGTGCAGAGAGGTCAGCAGAGTTAAGGTTTTGGTTTATGAAGCAATGAAACCTTTTAAAAAACAGATGTGTCATCCTGAGACTACATTTTCAGTATCATGTTATACATGGTTCTCATTTTCTGGACTAAAAAAATCAATGAGGAGTACAGTAAGGTGGAAATTGAAGGCGCAATCTTGGCTGCATCCAGATCTCCAGCCATTTGGACTCAGCCTTGTCCAATTACACAAGTTTGCTTTTGATCTCTGTTCTACCTCTACCGAAGGCAGAGCACAAACAGGGGCTTTGAAGCTTTCTCCACCCAAAATCAAGACAGAAAAGAGGCAAATACAAACCCAGGGAAATCACCAGCATCAGTCAGTGACACAGTATTTGCACCCTGGCCCTTGGTCTGTCCTTCACTAGATGTGAAATCTTGGAGAAGTAAGTTAATGCCTCACTGCATTGGTGTTCTCACTGCTGAGAGGAAGGACAGTCATTCTTTCCAACACTGCTTTGTGGAGCAATGATGGGGATGAATCAACATCAAATTCCCTCAAAATAAAGAGACTATATACTTTGGGCCATGGCAGGTTATGGAATTGTAAATCATTAATCTCATTATTACTGTCTCATATAACAAAATTCAGAAACAGTGAGAAAGCATTATAATGGATTGACTCCATTCTCTAAACAAAAAGTTTTTCCATACAGCCTATGAATTTATCTTTTCTAGTTTATTTCTATGCAGGAAAAGGCCAAATCAAGATAAAAAAGTAAAAGAATCATAACTATTTTTTATTTTACATGTTTTCGGCATGTTATTAACGGCTTCATGGAAGACATTTAAGTAAGTATCTGATAATTTTCACTTTGTAAAATAATTCAGTTGCAGCAATCTGAAAATTAAATCCAGGCTCAATATCCATTATTCTAAAAATTCCTTGATAAGAAGTTAGGCCTGCTGGAGTACGCCTATAATCCCAGCATCCTGGGAGGCTGAGGCATTAACAAACTTGAACAAACTTGAGCCAAGTCTATTGCACCTAGCAAGTTAGTGAGACCCTGTCTCAAATAAAAAATAAAAAAGGGCCTGGAGATGTACCTCAGTGGGAAAGCCCTGCTTCAATCCCCAGTACTCAAAAAACATCCACTGATAAGAATCATTCTAAGTGTGTTTATCCCATATAATTTTAGTATTTTAAGTGAATTTTTATTGAAGTATAGCACACAACCCAATTTTAACTGTAAAGCCTGATTCCTTTTTGTACAATAAACAGACTGATGGACCACCACATAAGGAAATCATGACCCCCAGTTATCTCCTTTAGTTCCACTAAGAGAACTATCTTCAGTGCCCACACACAGATAAAGTGTGCCTATCCTGCACGATACCCCAAAGAGAAAGAACATGTACAGTCCCATTTTGCTGATAAAATTGAACAAGATTCACATACTTGCCCAGAAATTCTCCTTGTGAACATGATGACTGTCCTATTCATTTTTACTGGCCTTTTACCTAATATAGTTTTACAAAAGTGTTCAGTACAGAAAATGCCTAAGGAATTTTTGAGATGACTGTTTGAATGAACAAGTGAATTCCTATGTATGAATCAGTGCACATAAGAAGGTAAGAAAGCAGGATGTTACAATTTCACAAGATACATCTGGCTTCAAGTCCTAGTTCCGCCACCATCTCTGTGTCCCTGAGTGTGTATCCTAATTTCTCTAGTTCTCTACATTCTGTACAGCAAAATGAGAAAAATGACACCTATTTCTAGTAACCACCAGGAGAATAAAATGAGTAGGATGTGTGTTGTAATTAGCCTAGTTTCTGGCACATATTAATATTCAAAACCAGCATCTATCATCATCATTCCCCCTCAAAAACTAGTGAGAAGAAACAAAAATAAATGTAGCAAAACAGGTGGGGATTGTCAATCTCTCTGAAAGCATTCTTATACTCCCTCCAGATTTATATCAGAGCCAAAGAAAATGAGTCTGGAGAATAAACCAAAGCTCGTTTCTGAAAAAGTAAGCCAAAGGTTGAAATAATTGAATCCATTAACACATTCAAGGAACTATGAAATTAAAATGAAGTGTTAATATGTTAATGTGTGTATTAGGCACACATGAGATATATTTGAAATTTGAGATTGAGAGGGATGAATGGGTAGAGGTTAGACTGTGAGTACAGGAATCCTTTTCAAAGAAATGAGCAAAGTTCTCTTGAATAGATTCACCTGGGTGCAAAGAAAAGCTCTTCTAAAGAAGGCATGGGGTCACTAAAAGGAAAGAGTCTCTTGCCTAGAAAAGTGTACAGTTATTCATGCTGGCAATGACATGAGACTTTGGAAGATTTCGTCTTAAGGACCTCATGGTATAAGCAAAGACTTCTGCCCATCAATGTTATAAAGACATTCCAGACAAGCAACTTTTTGGCTTCAAAAAGGGGAAGAGAAAATGCTAAAACTTTATATCTTAATGCTTGAAAGAGCTGGACATCCAAGATGGTGCACTTATAGGACTGGCAGCTGATGCTGGCTGACACCTGGGGACTCAACTAGGAATACTGGTTGGGTCCACACATGGCCTTAGCATGGTGGCTAAGTTCCGGTGCCTAGGCAAAAAGCATTAGTCCTTTTAAATGCTAGTCAAGGACCACCATGGCATCACTTTCACCAAACTGCATTGATCAGAGTAGCCACAGGCCAGCTTACATTCAATAGAGAAGTAGATCAACCTCTGGGTAGGAAAAATACTGAAAATTTTTCACCATCTTTACTTTGCCCCTGTTTGGTACATGGATGGCACTATATAAATATCTTTTTAATGGACAGATAATAAACTTGCTGACCATTTTAAGCTGTTCCCAATAAACATATTTTCTTGTACATGAATATGTCAATTTTCCACATATTCCAAAATTTTAAATTCTTCTCTTCCACCTTCCCTTCATATATTTCTTCCTTTGCATCTTTCTCATCAATTTTTCTGTAAAGTGTTCTGTTTTCTTGTCTTCTCTCTCTCTCTCTCTCTCTCTTTCTGTCTTCCCCTCTGTCTCTCTCCCTCTGTCTCCCTTTCTGTCTCTCCCTATCTCTCTGGCTCTGTCTGTCTGTCTGTCTCTCTGCAGTACAAACACACACATGCACTCACACACATGCTTCTCATGATGGAGGACCGTGACAAGAATAAGAGGCCAGAGACTCAGCCCATGCAGTGGGTAAGGATAATTCTGGTAAGTCATGTGTTTGCAAGTTGACACCCCCCCTTTTGAAGCTTGGAAGCAGAAAGAAAGAAAACAGCAGATGCATATTTCTCTTCATTGTACAAATTTGTGGTTTCAAGTCTACACTTTACAAAATATGATTTTCCTTTTTCAAATTAAAAAAAAAAAAGACCAAGAGATCTGTAAATCACAGAGGCATCACTGAGTAACATCTTGATGATTTAAGTGTAAATGGATAAGAAACATATGGATTCCATTCCACACAAAATGCACACATTGGAAACGAGTTGTGGAAGCATCTGGCAAAACATGCTTCTGGTTTGGTAAAATTCAGACCTCTTGGGAGGTGTAGTTCAGGACATGAGCTGCCGCATTGCCAAGTGTGGGCTGAATTCATCTCATCCCACTGCCAAAGCAGAGCTTGGGTTTTCAATCACGTTCAAATACACCTCACTTAGGTTTTTAATTTTTTTTCTTCACATTATAGACTTGGCAAAACTTGAAGATTCCTTCCACTTTGGGCTCCGATGAGCTCTATGTCCTGGCATGAGGAAAGTAATCTAATACGAAATGACATACAGTTTGGAAAACCGACAATTTGATCTCATGTTCACTCTAATATGGAAAGGTTGAATAACGCTCAATTACAATTCACTCCAATTTTCATCTTGTCAATGAAAGGCCAGGAGCTATTAAACAGAGGTAAGCTGGGAAGCTTTCAGCATCGGGGGTGGCGTGGGGAAGGGGATCTTCTCAGGCTGCAAGCATCATCCTTGCCAAGACTGAAGGACGTAACATACTTTGATTTGACATGAGTATCTGGATTTTTGTTGGTGTAGTTAATCCCACTTGGAGAGTGCTGGGAGAAACTAGCATCTTGTGCGTGCTGGACAAGTGCTCTTAGTGAGCTACACCCCCAGTCCCATCACTTTACACTAAATTAGACATCAAGAATCAAGTGTAAAAGACAGGATAACAACTAAGTCTAATTAGAATTAAGGATGGGGACAGGAAAGGAGAGGATGGTATGATGACAGTCGGAGATGTTATACCAGTCCAGAGCATGGTAGGAACCGGGCTGCAGAGCAGACATGCACGGTGGGTAAGTGAGCTAAGCTTCATCTGCATTTACAGCCGCCCAAATCCCTCCCCATTATCACCTGAGCTCTGCTTCCTGTCAGACCAGCAGCCCCATTACGTTTCCACAAGAGCTCGAACCCTACTGAACTGCGCATGCTAGGTAACTAGGTTGCGTGTTCCTGGAGAGAATCTAATCCTGAAACAATCCTCACCCCAAGACCCTGGTTTCTTCCAAATAACCAGTCCCTGGCACCAGAAACTGGGGAGCACTCTTAGCTATACCACATATGAAGATGTTAAATTCCATCTCACTGGGGGATAGTAAATTCAAACGTGTGTCTGCCTGTCGATCTACCCAAATCCCAAAGGTGATCTGATAAAATGACAATAAGGATTACCATTTAGGTTGATTTGTACTCTCTTAACACATAATGCAGTCCACCTCTATATTATTACCCTAACTCTGACCCTTCTCACACTTCACAGGGAAACTTCAACTGTCCAGGCCCTGACTCCCACCTCCAATATGCTGGCACACAGTAGCCAGAGCTCTCTTCTGAAGAGGCAAGTCTGATCATGCCATTCCCCAGTTCAAAAGCCTTGAGTGGCTCCCTAGTGCTCTGAAGCTAAGGTCTGACTTCTATACACCAATGAAGGTACAGGACAGCCAGCCTCAAAATCACTTCTTGACATCTTTCCATCTCCACATTTTCCAGTCATAAGAAATCAACTCCATCCTCAGCTTCTTGAACTCCTCACATTTGTCTGTGACTCTAAGCTCTCTCTCTTTCGAGGGCTCCCCCTTCCTGCTCCCCCTTCCCCTGGTTCACATCTGTTTTTCTCCATGTCTGAGAGGTTCACCACAGACCTTCCCGGCTGGCACTGAAGCCTTGCCATGTCACTTCAGGATGTGCTAACCTCTGCTGTCCTTTGGTCTAGGCTCGTAGGTCAACTGTAGACTCCACGATGACAGAGGCCGCATCTATCCTGTCCACTCTTGCATCTCCAGTGCATCACACAATGCCCAGCACGTAGCAGACGTTTCCATAATACTGTGAGTTTCCACTCCGCTCATACCAGTGTGCCCATGTGACAGCTCACTCCAGGCATCAGTGTGGCCCAGCTGTTTGGTTAGACACCAGTGTTGCAGTAGCTATGGAGATAGTACTCAGAGGTGATTAATATTTGTAATCTGTAGGGTTTGAGTAGAGTAGATTGTACACCGTAATCAGCCAATCAATGAAAGACCTCAAAAGTAAAACCTGAGGTTCCCCCAAAGGTGGGAAGTCATCCAAAAGATTGTACCACAAAACCTTGGCTGTGCTGTAAACTTCAACTCAAGACTACAAGCTCAGCTCTCACCCACACTTCCAAACTATTAGCTTGTTCTAGAGACCTGCCAGGGCCACAGTCTCTCTCTGTCTGTCTGTCTCTGTATCTCTGCCTCTCTCTGTCTCTGTCTCTCTGTCTGTCTCTGTCTCTCTGTCTCTCTCTCTCTCTCTCTCTCTCTGTCTCTCTCTATATCTCTGTCTCTCTATATCTCTATATCTTCTGTGTCTTTCTGTCTCTCTCTGTCTCTCTGTATCTCTGTCTCTCTCTCTCTGTCAGTTTCTGTCTCTCACTGTGTGTTTCTTTCTGTCTCTCTCTCTGTGCCTGTCTCTCTCTCCCTCTGTCTCTGTGTCTGTCTCTCTCTGTCTCTATCTCTCTCTGTCTCTGTCTCTCTCTTTCTTTCTCACTGAGTGATTTCCTCTTGGTTCTGCTTCTCTGGAGGGCTCTGACTAACACAGTTAGAGAGGAAACATCAATTTCTACAGTGACTCCTCTTTCTGTGGAAGCTCTTGAACTCTTGCCCAGAGTCAAAGCTCGGGACTGTGCTGTGCCCAGACCCAGGGATTTGGTAATTTGTCTCCAGGCAGCAATCTGTTGAGGTGGCCAGCACCCCACCTCTCTCTGCATCTTCTTTGGCACCCAAGTTGTCATGACTTCTTCTCCCGCAGTGACCCTCAGGAGCACATAAACATCATCTTGTGAATAGAGAACATGGACAAAGTCAGAGGTCTGTCTGTCTATCTCTGTAATCTACACAATTCTTTGACCTTGTCTTACTTTCCTCATTGCTGAGACAAAATATCTGATGCCCAGAGTTAAAGGGGGAGAGGTTTATTGAGCTTATAGTTCATGGAGGTTTCAGTCTATAATCAGCTGCCTCCAAGGCAGGGTGGCTTTGCAGAGGAGAGCAGTCCATGATGGGCAGAAATAGCAAAAGCAACGATAGAGAGGAGGAGAGGGACAGGCCTCTTTCTTACATTGTATCCAGTCTACCAGGATTAGGGCAGTGCCAATCCAATAGGTGGACTGATCCAGCAACCACCCAACCTTAATCCCAGCATTGCATCATGAATCAGTCACACACTCTAGGTTCAGCCACCTCCTAAAAACCCCTCTGCTGCTTGAAGCTTTGGGTGGACACAAACCATAATAGACCCCAAGCTCTTTTCTCTCCCAAATGAGCCTTATCTAATGAAGAAGGCTTTACCCAAAGTCCAAACACATGGGGCCTCAGCAACCTTCCCTCAGGGACACATCAGCATCAAAATGGTAAATCCTAAAAAATATGTTCATGACCTAATCTCCTCCAAGACTTGTAAATGTGACCTCATGTGGAACAAGGATATATACAGACACTATTAAGCATCTCTAGATGAGGCTATCTAGATAGGCCCTCAATCCAATAACAAGTGTCCTCATAAGAGACAGAAGAAAAGACACAGACACAGAAGAGAAGACATACGAAGACAGAAGCAGAAAGATCAGTGTGATAGTCATAAGGCAAAGGACACCTAGAACCACCAGAGCCTGGGAAGGAGGCTCCAGAGAAAGCACAGTAGTCCTGTGGACTTCTCCAATCCAAAACTATAGATATTTTAAGCCACACATTTGTGGTTATTTTTTATAGATCAAAAGGAAAATGATGCACCCACTGATGGCCTTTCCTCTTTGGGGATCCTTTTGCAGTCAAGACAAGAAGGTACTAAGGTGCTCCCACACATCATGAAAGTCTTTAGATCTAATGTGAATAGGAGGAATCTTTGCCAGTCCCTTTTGGGAGTAGATTACTGGTACTCAGTTTCAATAAGAAATCATCTGACCTGGTCTTTGCACCATTTTTGGTTGCTTTTACCCTACTTGTAAGATAATGAATGTGATAAAAATGCATTCAATGTTTAAATTTAAAATTTTTAAAGAAAGAAAGCTGATTCAATAAGGCAAGTCCCAATCCAAAAATGGGTATCTGAGATGAATACACACTTCTCAGATGAAGAAGTACAAATACCAAATAAATATATGAAAAAATATTCAACATCATTGGTCATTTGAGAGATGCAAATTAAAACAACACTGAGATTCCATCTCAGTTCAGAAAGAATGGCTGTGATTAAGAAATCAACCAATAACAAATGTGGCAGGGCTGTGTGGAAAAAAGAACTTTTCTCCACTGTTGGTGAGTGTGCAGACTGGTGCAACCACTGTGGAAATCAGTGTACAGGTTTCTCAAAAAACTTGGATTGGCAGTCCCATTTGACCCAGCTATTCCCCTTCTAGGTATCTTCCCAGAAGAATTAAAATTATCATGCAATATCTGTTCACCCATGTTTACAACAGCACAATTTTTAATAACTAGATCTTGGAAACAACCCAAATTCCCATCAACTGAGGAATACATAAGAAAAGACGTGGTCTTTTTTATACAATGGAATAGTACTCAGCCATAAATAAGGATAAACTGGTGACTTTTATAGGTAAACGGATGCAACCTGAGGCCATGTTCATAAGTGAAATAAACCAGATGGAAATCTTGTAACATCATATTGTCTCCCTAGTGTAAACATCATATTGTCTCCCTAGAGTGAAAAGCTGAAAATGTAAATAAGAACTAAACTGTATGGTACTTATTGTAAAATGGGAAAAAAAAAAAAAACCTCAAAAGGAAAGAGAAACTGGGATAGGGGAATGGAGAAAAGAAGGAAGGGAAAAGCAAAAAAAAAAAAAATATATATATATATATATATATATATATATACATATAAGTTAAGATTGTTATACTACTAATTTCTCTTAGTTCATTAAAAAAAGTTTTGTACTCATATTGTTTAGACAATTAAATGCCAATTTCTTGTACTCTGAGTAACTAATTTAAAGATAACAATACACAATGTATTAACCATTGTTACCCTCCTATTATCTTATTTTGAAATTTTGTTTTATTTTTTGTCTTTAAAATAAAATAAAAAATTAAAGTCATAGAAAAAAAAAACAGGGCAGATCCAAGTACAGAGGGTAAAATGTGTTATGCCAAGGAAATGACTTTCAAGTGATCTTTTCTACAAACTTCAAGAAATATCATTTCTTTTTTTTTTTTAGAAATATCATTCTTAAATAGACACGTGACTTAGGAATTCATCCAAAATGCTGTTTTTTAAGATGGAACCTCATCCATTCCTGCATTTGTTTTTCATAAACATATAATAAACATCTTTGCTAGATTTCCCTAATGTGTGAATTGGACCATCTTCAACCCGAAAGATTCCCATTAATGAGGAAATAATTTCTGGAGTGATACTGTTTTGGCCCAGAGGTTGCCCCCGGCCACCCCTTGTCAACACTACTTGTCTGTATCTCTGACCTCTCTCTCGGGTTCATGAACTCTCCTGGCTTCCTTTCTCACTAGTGGAGAAATTACCAGACCTCCGAGTCTCCAAGGCTACAAATGATGTGCTAACCTTAGAGCTTTCTTCTGCATAAAGTAATAAATTATATATCCTTGTCATTATATAGTGATCTGAACACCAACTTTGCCTTCACCCAAGACATAGATTCAAATTCTAGCTTTACTTATATAGCTCTGTGACTTGTAGCCAGGTATGCAGGCTGTTAACCTGGAGCACAAAGTGTTATAATAGGAAAAGAATTACCACGAATTGTTTCATTCATTTTTTTTACTCTGTTGAATATTTCTCATTTGCTCCTAAACTGATTCTTTGCCAATCATGCTATAATACTTTGTATTCATTACATATAATGTTCTGTAAGAATGTTTAATAATATGGATAAGGGCTGGTTGTGGTGGTTCACTCCTGTAATCCCAGCACTCAGGAGGCTAAGGCAAAAGCATTGTTGTGCATTTGAGACCAGCCTGGGCTACAAAGTGAGCTCAAGGCCAACCTGAACTGCACAGTGAGACCTTGTCTCAAAAAGATATAATAATAACAATAATAATAATAGTAATACTGAAAAGGCCATGTCATACTACTAAGTGAAAAAAGGTTATCAAGCAATATGTATGATTTGATCCCAATTTAGATCCTTAAAAATGCAAAATTTATACAAATTCATGTATAACACTTTACAGAGGAAATAGCTTTAGAAGGATATGTACCAAAACTTTAACGGTGTTCATATCTAATTTCACACATGATGATGGTGTGAGTGCTACATTCGCCCTGGGGGATAGCCTGCATATAATGTAAGGGAGGAAGGCTTGCTCTCCCAGCTTTTCCTCTTGTTGCTTTTGCTGTCTTCTACCACCTTGAAGTGTTGCTCCTCTGCCATGTGCCGCCCTGCCTTGGAACCAGCTGATTACACTCTGAAATCTTCACAAACTGTGAGCTAAATAAACCTTTCCCTCCTTAGTTTTGTGTTGGGTATATTGTCTCTGCAATGACAGAAACGTAACCAAGACAGCTCATGAGAGCTCTGCTTTTACGAAACCAGTGTTCTAACCCCTGAGCTATGGAGCTGAGAGCTCTGAATTTATGAATAATAAATATTTTTTCTTCCTTTATATTTTTGAAATTTTCTACACAGCACACTTACACTCAAAAAAATATGTAGTACAACCTTGGATAAGTGACTTGATCTGTTTGCTTATCAGCAAATTAGGGATAACAAAATTTCATAAATCAAGGGAGAAAAATATATAAAATACTTCATAAGCATTAGAAATATTAGGTCAGGAAAGTAATGTTTCATTATGAACACATTATGACTGAGTTATTCATAATTTCTGTTGGGCTGACAGGAGTTTCAGCCTTACAGAAAAGCTCAGCTGCTGTATGAATGTCCTGTGCTCTGTGTACGTGTTTGGGGTGCATGTGGGTAAATGTGACAATTGATGTAGTCTATGGTGGCTTTGCATATAATCAGCCTGGAAGTTCACCGAGGCCTCCCATGCTCAGAAGGACCTCCTGCTTGAATGAATTCCCTTTGGCCATCATCTTGAAATCCTAATACATTTTAAACAAGGACTCCTAATCTCTCCTCTGAATGAAATCTTGTGCTGTGGTTTAAATGTGTCCTCCAAAATCCAAGTGTTAGAAACCTAATCCTCATTGTAACAGTGTTGAAAACTAGTGTCTAGTAAGAAGTTGGAGTGTGTAATGGTTGATACATTGTGTCAACTTGAGAAGTTTAGAAGTTTAACTAAGGGACTCAGTAGGGGGCCCAGCCTCACTTTGTAAACATCCTCATCTGTGCAAGAGGAAGACCTGAAGATAGTGTGAGTGCTATATTCACCCTGGGGGATAGCCTGCATATAATATAAGGGAGGAAGACTTGCTCTCCCAGCTTTTCCTCTTGTTGCTTTTGCTGTCTTCTGCCGCCTTGAAGTGTTGCTCCTCTGCCATGTGCCGCCCTGCCTCGGAACCAGCTGATTGCACTCTGAAACCTTCACAAACTGTGAGCTAAATGAACCTTTCCCTCCTTAGTTTTGTGTTGGGTATTTTGTCTCTGCAATGACAGAAAAGTAACCAAGACAGCTCATGAGAGCTCTGCTTTTACGAAACCAGTGTTCTAACCCCTGAGCTAGGGGCCAAGAGCTCTGCTTTTAGAAAGGGATCAAAGTCCTTATCAAAAGCGTGGGTTCATTTTCTCAAGAGCAGGTTGTTATGAAAACAAGCTTGGCCATTGCTTATGCTCTGGCTCTTTTCCTCTTCTGTCCCACTGCCTCTAACATAGGTTAACACTGGGTAGCGGCTCTCACCAGATAGACTTCCCAGCCTTCAGAACCGCAGACCAGCAGACGGCTACTGCTTATAAATCACCTCGTCTGTTATAGCAATACAAGAGGGACTGACACACCTCACAAGTCCTAGAGCTGATTCTGAAATCTGTGTGCATGTACAAGTGTGAGTTCTTGTGGGTACGGAAAGCTAAATATTCTTCAGTAAGAGTCTACAGATGCTTAATGAAGAGAGGAAGTACTTGGAGGGGCAACTAAGCCAGAAAGACGTGACCATCAGAAAGGAGCGAATCTGAACCTCTTAGGAACATTCCAAGTGAGAATCCCAAGTGGGAATTCCCAAGAGGGGATGTTAGTTGCCTTCTGGAATGTATAATCTGCTGGCAGAAACAGACGCAAAAACCTCAGTTAATTCGCTAGATTAAACTTAACTTGAATCAAAAGGCTTTCTCTTTGAAGTTCATATTCAGCATTTGAGAATTTGTTCCCATGTTAGATAAGATTTTAACTAAAATCGAAGAGATGCCTCTAAAAATAGAAAAGACTCTTTCTAAATGAATCACCTGGCTCTATGAAGGAAAAATATTAGCAACAAAGTAACCAAAGTTAAACTGTCAGTAAGACCCCTTTCTGCCAGAGAAGCCCTTAGCATGATCTATTTATCTGGAGATAAAGCTACCATAGTGTAGGAATCTGTAAAACTTGGCTGAATGCCACTGGCTTTGCTCACCCTGACTTTTCCTGAAGGCTGAAGTAAAGGGGCAGTGTGATGGAGAAAGGTTGATCCTGGTTGGCTGTGGTCACATCTCAGCCAACCTCACTGGCTATTTTGAAATTGTATTTAGCATACCGCCTGGGACTTTGGGGTGATGTCATCTTATCTCTTGAAGAGGAAGTGGGTTGCTGCCTGTTTCTGAATTAATCGGTTCTTCTTAGAGAAGCACCAGATTTTATGCCAACTAAGTAAAAAGCTAAATGTTTGAAATCAAGGTTGCTGTTCCAACAATTAGCCAGACAATCTCTCAGATTTTCTTTGGTGTGTACTATGTACATAACACACACATACACGTGTTTATATAGCATATATTTTTAAATTATGGAAGGATAACTTAATAATATAAAACATGGGAAATTTTTTCTGCCACACCTGTGTTTGTCTCTTTCAAACTGCCCCAGCATTCCAAAAGTAATTTTGAACATTGGTTATTTTTAGAAATTGGATACTTCAAAGTTCACAGCTAAAAAAGGGAAATTATAAAAATAACAGGATTGGTTATTGAACGGTCAGGGTTACTCTTTACTCCCTATAGAAAAGATACATGAATCCATATCAGACAGACTTTAACTTCACTATAACATTCACTTCACCATTAACATTTACTGTTGTGATTTCCAGGCTTATTTTATACTGACAGACACAAATTGCACATCCAGTGGAGTACAGAGGTAAAGTATTTGCTTCCTTGTAGGGGAAATACACCAAGCACTTATCCTTCTTCACACCAAGAGTTTAGTAACTCTAATGTCACAAATTTAAGTGCCCTAGGATAAGTCAGTAATTTTCTATACTTTATGACTGTAAGCCACTGCATGTTTAACTAGGATATTATAGATTCAATTATAATTTTCTTAAAACTGAGTATGGATATGTTCTGAATGGCCACACTGAAAAATTGAAGAATTGAAGTAGTTTTATTTATTCATAAAGGTGATTTAATTTGATTTTTCTTGTTAGGTCACCAAGCTATATGTGATCAGATTTGTACATATCTTCTAGATCTTTTTAAAGACTTAAGCAATCAGGGTCAATGGCATATTCATTAAGAACCTTGGAAAATACAAAGTGCCATTTAATGTTTGCACCAATTTCAAAAAATACACCAGGTAAATTCCCTGGCAAAACTCCTGCTGTGTTAGTTTCTCATTGCTGCTGTAACAAATCCTCACAAATGCAGGAGCTTAAAACAATGCAGATTCTTTCTTCTTCATTTCTGTGGATTAAACATCTGACACGGGGTCTCACGGGGCTAAAATCAAGCTGTCGGTGTCAGCAGGGCTGCCTTCCTTCCCGGAGATTCTGGAAAACAACCCGTTCCCTTGCCTTTTGCAGCTTCTGCTTGTGGCCCCTCCTCTGTTTTCAAAGGCAGCCATGGGTGGTGAAGACTCTTTCATGTCATGTCACTCTGACATGGACACATCCACCTCTTCCTCCCACTGGGATGGATGCTGCTCATGACACTGGGCCCACCCAGACTGTCCAAGCAAATCTCTCAATCACATTTGTGAAGCTCCTTTGGCATACAAGGGGATACACCCCCAGAGTGGCTGCTGGCAAGAATTATCTAGTTTAAACCTCTTCTTACCAACGCCTCATATGAGTTTACCGTCAGTCTGTCTAACTCAGGTCTAATTCCTAGTTCTGATTTAACATATATCCAGTGGGTTATGGAGCTTTTGGAACACTAAAGATTACTTTGACCTTTTCCCTGTGTCACTATTCTGGATAAGCCAAATGGACCGTGCAACTTTGCTGATAACCTCGTGCAGCAAAGTTCCAAGACCCTCTGAATCCTTCCGTACTGTTAAAGAGGAACCTGATAAGGAGAGGCTCATCCCTTTCTGCATCTGTTTTGCAAACATCAGTTCAAATTCTGTCTAAATTAGAAAACAATCAACAAAAAATGCCCTCAGTTCACTTTAAAAGTCCTTCATCTATTCAAGAGCTGCAGCAGCACTCAACTGGGTTCCCTGAGAGGCAGTGATCGAGGTAAGGAAATAGTTTTTGATCTACTGAGGGTCTTCGCCCTCATGCTTGTGAACAGGTCTGTGTGGAAAACCATAAGGCAGAGAGAGAACCAGGAGCGAGCAACAGGATCCTGTGGTCGGCGCTGGACAAGCTCACTCAGCGGTGGCCTTTCAAAATTAGTGTTCCATTTGCAAAATAAAGATGTAAGTCTCTTAGCTGTCCAGAGAACCCCCACAAGAAGACGAACTGGGCGTCTGCTTTCTGTATTCCTCTCACAAGCGGGGCTACCCCGGTTTCCTACCTAATCCCTCTTGCTTGTCTTTGCACAATCATTAGGAGCTTATAATAGAAATAGTTTTGTCTGTATGTAGTGGAAAACACCAGTTTAAACAGGATGTTGGAGATCATGATGGCTGACCCAGAACGCAGGCCAGGGCAGACATGAAAGCAGGAGCATTTCATTCACAAAGGTTTTCTGGGCCCAGCTCCCCCTCAGCCTAAACAGAGGCACGCACAGCCTGGCCCTGACACTCCCACACTGCTTCCAGAGAGGAGGAGGCCGGGCTGCAGTCTCCGTGGACGGCAGCCATGAGCGGGACTGGGAGCAATTACCGGTTGAAGAGCATGTTCCTCTACGGAGGAGCCCTTCTGCCAGCCCCTCCCCTGAGCACACGTGGAAAGGAGCCCAGGCTGTCCCACGCCTACTTGTTTTCTTTCCCTTCAGTGGGACAGTTTCAACTGATTTTGATTACCCTGGCGCCAAATAAATGAAAACATTTCATAGACATATAATCATCCATCACTGTGAAGAAAGGAAAATGTTTCATGTTCAGTATGTTTATAAATACACTTAATGAAAAAAGGACAGTGCTGACTTTCCTACCACCACACTGCTGCTGCTGTTGGCCAGATAGCCCTGCTCCGGGTCACCCCAGAACCCCCACCAGAGCCCCTCAGCCGTTCTGCTGACAGCTGATGGCACTCAAGGAAGTCAAGAGTAAGGACCTCCTCTGCAAGGCCACCGTCTAATCTCCAGCCTTTTTCCCAAGGAAGGCTCAGGATGTGCAGCCAGGAAAAGGTAAGTGGCTTACAAATTAGGAAAGCAAAAGCCAGCAGTTGTTTCCGCCTGGTGAAGGCAGTCCCAGTGCAGCAGTGCCATTGCGAAGAAATTAATGATCGCATGCATAGTATTGGCCGCGGCCCTGGCCCGGGGTTTGGTTTAAATGAATGACAGGTGGAGCTTCCCACTGTGGCTTGGTTATAGAAGAGGGAGAGAAAAGAGAGAGGAAAAATCTGTACTGTTGCTTTACACGTCTCATCTTTGTGCATCCCTTGTATAATGCCACTTAAGATAATTTTGAGTTGAGAATTTAAACATAGACGGATAAGTCTTTTGGAGAATGAAATCTAAAGCAACAAATTCACTCTGACATCTCTTTCATCTGGGCTAGGACTTTTAACTTTGGATGCTACATGTTGTTAGGTGCAATAAATATCCACAGATCTGTCTCAGAGGCAGTGGCTGATGATAAGAATTCTATTTGTATGGTCAAAAGGCACAGACTCTCTCCAACACAGTTCAATGAATTTGGCTCTCTTATTCCCTAAATGTCATTTCTCACAATGTGCTAAATGTTTGTATTCACATTTGATTCATAAGTAGAGCCAGATCACAGGGCAAGAGGCTCCTTATAAGTCATTTATGCAAAATGCATCTCCATTTTAATCACAAAGAGCTCCACAAGAGGAAAGAAATCCACCCATTCAAATCCACTGGTCCAAAGTACACTTTTAGTCTCATCAGAGAACATTTCTCATTTCCACATGGGCTACAAAACCAAGTAGTCATCAGTACAGAGAAGGCCCCAAAGCACCATGACATCACAAAATCTGGAAAAGAAGAAGTTGTGACTTTATTTTTAGAGCTTGGTCATCTTTCAAGCAGAAATAAATGCAGGAGTTGGATTTTCAGCGAGCCACCCTCCCTTGGATGTGGGAACCACTCCAGACCAGGAAACATGGCTGGCTTTCCAGGAGCTCTGTTTTACAGTGCTGTGTGTACAACCTTTGCATTGCAAGCAGGCTCCTGTCATGCCTTTTCTGCCCTAGGCAACCTCAGTTTTCAGGAGGCATCAGACCCCATTTGTGAGTGGAGTGAGAAAGATATTGTTTCTGCGGATTTACAGAATTTCTACTCAGAATCTATCAATTAGTGAATGGAGTTACAGGCAGGATTCTCAATCTCAAGTGAAGTAAGAGCAATGCTGGTTCACATTTGCATCAAGATTTAGAATTATGAAACCATTCAAAGAACATTGTTCCATTAGATTCCTGTGACAGCCCCGGGGAAGAGGGAAGGATATACCAAGACTAGTTCTAGGTCAAGCAGCTATGGCAGGGACAGGGGCCTTGAACCAGCTGCTTATGATACCACTTCTGGTGCCCACAGTCACAAAGCCAGCTACAAAATACATGGCCATCTAGTGGTTTGAGGTCATCTTTATTCATTCTACTTATAGCAGATTGGTTTTAAAAAGTAGTCCTAGTAGTCCAGCCCTCCTTGCATACATGCCCTATGGAAGAGGACTTTGACTCTCATCTGCTCAAGAGATGGAACCCATTCGTTGAGTTGGGCTGGACTTGTGCCCTGCTTCAGCTACAGGAAAACAGTAGAACTGCCATGTCCCTGTTCTGAGTTTACATCTGGACAGGCCCTCTGAATTACTGCTTGCTTTCTTGGTTATCTCCATGTAAACCTGTTTGGGTTGTCATCCTGGAGGATGGAGACCACATGGAAAGAGTCAGGCTGTTTCAGCTGAGACTGTCCTAAACCAGCCAAACCCAACCTGTAAGAAAGCCTGGCCAACATCAGTGGAGCTGCTTGCCCAGCCTGCACTGACCACGGACTCCTGAGGAGGCCTGGCTGAGATCAGAGTTACCTGATGCGTAGGACAATAATAAATGTTCATTGTTGAATGTACTCAGGCTTTTGGGGTGTTTGCAGTGCATCCCGATTATGGTAACAGACAACAAATATACCACTCAACAAACATGGGATGAATCCTACAGTTACTAAACTCTAAAGGTACCATGGCAACATATGTGACATCTTTCCTGCACTTCAAATTTTAGAGGCTGCCAGGAAAGAGAAGACAATAGCTGTCAGCCATGGTGGCACAAATTATTAACTGCAAGAGAGGTTAAGAGGTGGCAGTGCATTTGGAGGAAAGAAAGTTCTAATGGTCATTTGGAATTGCTTCACAGACAATGCAATGAGCTCGTAACACCCTCCCTGTACTGTATAAGACCTAAAGTGACCTAAATGATCCTACCTTTTATATAGACATGGACAAATGCAGGCCCGGGCTTGGTTCATTTACAAGTATAATACTTGTCAAAAAAGCTTTTTAAGTCTCCAAAGGGAATCCATGACCCCTTTGTAGTATAATTGAATACCTTATAAATAATGTGAATTGAGGAGACAAAAGACAATAAAATTGGGGCGCTACCTCCTACGAACCCTCTGAACTTTAAAGCAAACATTTCTATTAATCTCAGGCAAATGATCCCAGTGCTGATCTACAAAGCGTGTGAGATTTGGATTCCTGTCGGAACAAATCTCCTCTTTCCTATCTTAGTTGATTCTTGGATTAAGAATAAAAGCAAAAAGGAAAGGAAAGGATGTGGAATCGTCTGAGCAAGACAATACAATGATGACTTGGGCAGAACTTGGAGCCAGCCTGCCCACATTTGAAACTATGGCTCTCCCACTGTCTGACTGTGTGGCTTGGGAAATTAGTTAGCCTCTTTACACCTTGGTTTTCTCATCTGAAAGATGGGAGAAAAAACAACGTCAGGAAAATTAAATGAGGTAACCAGGCATGGTGGTGCACGCCTGTAATGCCAGCGCTCGAGAGGCTGAGGCAGGAGGATCACTATGAGTTTGAGGCTAGCCTGGGCTACAAAGTGAGTTCAAGGCCAGCCTGAACTGCATAGTGAAACCCTGTCTCAAAAACGCAAAACGAAAGAAAATTAAATGAGGTAATGTGTGTAAGGCACTTGGGAGCAGGCAGCCAGTGGCAGCTACTGTATAATTACTGAACTCTTAATGGGTTCCATTGTAGATGAAGTCAACATTAAGTATTTTCCTATCATTTATTCACCCTGTCTTATTTTCTTTTCAAAAAGGAAGTTTTTTTAAGTTATCAAAGATCATTAACTTAAGAATATGCATGGTGGTACATACTTGCAAACCCAGCAATCTGGGAGGCTAAGGCAGAAGGATTGCCAAGTTTGAGTCTACACTTTCTATAATAATCATCCAACTAACAAGCAACCTTTGCATCAGAGAAAGAGAAAGCAGTGCATTAGCTGGATATCAGATGGAGCCAATGCTTCCCTGGGATGGGCCCTGTGATAGCTCCAAACTGTCCTGGTGTCAGTGGTTGACGTTCACACAGACTGAGTTCTTCCTCTTCTTATTTTCCAGCTACACCTGAATTGTGGCAACGTGTTGCCAGTCTCGTGGTGGAAAGACAAAGCCAAGGGTGTAAGAAGTATGACAGGAAGCCACAGGGGACACAAAATATTCAGTCCAACCTCCTAATGTGGTTCTTCTGATTTCTACTTAGTTGGTAGCAAACATATTTTCTCCATAGATGGCTCATGTCACTGATGTCCTAGTGATTTTTAAGTAATTATTTAAAGGAACAATCTTCTTGATGTTTGGAGACCAAAGTACGATCTGATAAAAAATAATTTCACAAGTAATCTACTATCTGCAGGAGGAAGCGTGAATGTAAGATCATTTCTGCCTAGGATTTCCCAGTGAGTTTCAGAGGTAACTTTTTCCTTTCTCCATTATTTATGAAAAAGCATATCTGTCAGTACTGACTCACAATGTGGCTTCATCACCAAATAAGACTAGTATGTATTTGGTACATGGTATGCACCAAGTTTTCTAAATGTTTCACAGCCATTAGCCAATTTGATCTTCATGATGACGTTATAAGTAAGAAATATTATTATTGCCATTTCTCAATCCTATCTAAGACATAATACTATTATTCCCATTTGGGAAGTGAGAAAACTGAAGCACAAATAAATTAGGTTAACATGTAACCTGTAAGTGTCTGAACTGTGATTTTCAACCCATGTAATGTGGCCCCAAAGTTCATTTATAACCCCTATTCCATACTATCTTGTCCCAGAATTTAAATTCAATATTTTTTACTAGTGTGCTCGCTGATTCAGAGAACTTGCTTCATAAATATTTGTGGAAGGAGTGACAAGTTCAGCCCCGAAGTATGAAATGTTATTTTCCCGCATCTCTCTCTACCCTCGCCTCTGTTTTCACTTTCTCATGCACTTTTGGGACGGCTCTGCCAAGGCCATACTTGAGGAAAGAAAACAAATAGATCCAATTTTCCTTTTAATAATTTCGCAATTAAATGTGTCATCAATGACAAACAAACCAGTTATATCCTGCCTCTGTCTCTACTAGTTCTCCCAGCACCACACATAACCTGAACCAAGGGTTTCCGTCAGTTGCCCGTGTTCGGGAGCTCTGACTGCGGGACACAGAAGCGGGACGTGTCCTAGAAGCAGACGGGGCCCCAGCACCACGAAGAAAGTCAGAGACCAGCAGCCGCCTGTGCTTGGGGGTTTTGTTGCTGGAACGTTTGCCTCCTGCCCACGGTGGTGGCTAATTGCTGGGTTCATTGTGCGCCTTGGGTCTCTCAGGTGTATTTCCTAAACCAACATAAAAAGAAAATGATAAGGGCCAGCGCATGGAGGTGTTTATGTTTGCAGCTCCAGCCAATTGCTCGAGACCTAAAACAACAGTTAGTGCAGATGGAAGGGGACAGGATTATGGCGCTGACTACAATGGAAACCCAAAACTCTTTTTGCAGAGCGTACTCAGCGCCCAGCTGCCGTCCACTTGCGTCTAGTATAGCTGCCACCCAGCAATTAACACGCCTGGGCTCCCCTTTGGAAAAGGAGCAGAGAGGAACAATACCACAGAGAGTCCTTCTGGGCCAGAAAGCAGGTGAGTCCAGCATGGAAAAAGCAAGGTAAATGATCCCTTTTGCCATTGTCTTATTGCTGGACAAACCACTAGCAAGACGAGCCTGGTATTTAGCTCTCCTCCAGGGCCCTGCAAGGGTAGCAAGAAAAAGGAAGAGGAAAAAGAGAACCCCATGCCAGCTTGCAGTGATTGAAGTCCAACAGCGTACACAATTATCTTCTCCTCTGTATTTAAATAAAAACCCAGAGTTTCCTGCCTCGTACGGGATACGCACACACATGCATGTCTCATATCTTGGCCATCAACTGACGTTGTCAGTTAAAATGAATTAAGTCATATTTAACGAACTTGGTTAAGTTTGCCCTGTAAAATTTGAATCTCAGATAAATAATGAACCTTTACTGTATAGACGTCTTGGGCAATAACTGGGACATGCTAACAACTTCTTATCCTTCCAGGTAACTTCTTGTCTCTCAGAGTTAACAATATGCCTTTTGGGTTTCTGTTTTGTTTTGTTTTATTTTGCTAAATCCAGCTGCTCTACCCTTATTTCATGACGGAGATGAACGTGGACTTCAGAGTAAGTGATCTGCCGAAAGTATGTCACTCCATTAAGGTGAGGGCTTGAGATACAATAAAATCACCTGGTTGCTCAGAATGCTTTCAGTCCACTCATAAAGAGAAAATAGCTCATATGCCCCAGATCAGGTCAGTGATATGAGTAAAGATAGAAATCTAGGGGTTTAAAAGTGTGTGCTTTCATAGACGAAGGGTTCTGAACTTAAAAAATATTCCTCATTTTTGTACCTACTTCTTACCTGTTTAATGAGCAGCTCTTAGGTATTATAAGGACCCCACTATCCTGCACACTGCCCAAGGGAGAACTGTCCATGTGAAGTCACAATCCCATCTTTTATTTTGAATTGCCATTGGCATCTCTATAAAGGGTATTCTGGGTGGCACGCCATTCTCAGGGAGATGAAACAACTGAGTCAGCAGTTGTCCTGCCTGACGTGGGTGACAGGAGCCTGGGAGACTGTTGTCGTTGTGGAGTGCTTGATTAGATTCGAGGAAAAGATAGGTTTTGTGTGGGATTAAACACGAGTGGCAGCAGATGTGTAGCTCAGGCATCAAACAAGATAATCTCTGCATATTGAGATGCTGCAGAAGAAAGGATTAATCATTTGAGTTGTCATTAAATCAATTATCTCCTCCAGATCTACCCTTTGTGCGGTCCACTAACTACAGGAATGGAGAATGCAGAAAGATAGTAAATATGTTGGGACTTGCAGGCACATTCATGCCAAGTGAGGGCAGGGTAGAAAGTGAAATCAGTGTCGTGCACGTGTGTGTGTGTGTGTGTGTGTGTGTGTGTGTGTGAGACTGTAATTTTAGAAGTCAACTTTTAATAAAAGGTTATTTAAATCCTAGCCAAAAAAATCTTTCTGTTTTATTTTTCTCAACTAATTAAGATACAACTCTAGATTCTTTTTTAAACAGGCAATATATATATATATATATATATATTGCTAGGTAAGATTTAACCAAATGCAGAAACTGTCTCTGGATTCATTTTTCTGGATAAGTCTTATTTCCAATATCATAAGGACAATAAAGATTTATTAAATGCTTATCAGGTTCAGGTACTATATTAACTACATTGTACACCGAATTAAACAAATCTTCTTGAGAGTCACAAGACATAACTAGACCACACTAACAACCAAATCACCTAGAGGCAAGAACCAGAGCCTGGGAGTACCTGTTTCAAACTGTTCTACCCAGCGTTGCCAAAGAAAATGAGGTAAACAATGGGATACCACTGCGAGTCACACAGGAGCTGTGTGGACCATCACAACAAAAATGAGAGAGAGAGAGAGAGAGAGAGAGGAAGAGAGACAGAGACAGAGATAGAGACCGAGACAGAGACCCACCATGGCTACAAACAGTTATTTTGGATCCAAAAATTTGTTGAATATAAGAAAAAAAACCACTTGATTTTTATTGTGGAAAAATACACATAATATAATTATTATTTTAACCACTTATAAGTATACAGCCCATTGGCAGTAATTACTTTCACAGTGTTAACCATCACTAATATCCATCTCCAAAATTTTTCATCTTCCCAACCTGGAATACAGTGGTTTGACATTCCCCTCCTCCCACTTCCCAGCAGCCTCTATTCTACCCTTGCTCTGTGAATTTGCCTATTCTAGTAGCTCATGCAAGTGGGATCATTCAGTATGTGTCCTTCTGTGCCTCGCTGTTTCACTAAGCATAATGCTTCTGAGGTCCATCCATGTTGTAGAAAATAACAGTTTCATTCACTGTTAGGATAAAGTCATATTACACTGGAAATACATGCATTGCATGCATGTTTTAGTTACACATTTATCTGACAGCGTTGGTGGACATTTTGGGTTATATCCACCTTTTGAAAAGCCTCTTGTGTTTTGTCCTCCACTGTCCATTTAAACACATGCAGTGTGGTAATGCTTTCTCTGCACCTCACCTAGCTATATCTTGCAGCCATTCAAAATCACAGTCTCAAATAATCCATGCTGTAATACGCTCCATCCTCGTAGTTGGCTTCATGAAATGTGGTCACATTTCCTTCCTACAGCTCAATGCCTGTCCGTTCACCCTTAGTCTTTGCTAACCAAAGCTCCCCACAGTGCCTTGCTGGAAAAGACAGAGGAAGAGGTGTAGCAGGACTGGGAGGTTGCTCCATGGCTTGGCTGTCTTGGGGCTCACAGACATTTAATGTGATCACCCCCTCTTTCCCTGCACTCTACACTGGCTGTCTCATGAGGCTCCTTCTGCTGGGCCCTTCTTGAGGTAATGAAGTTCATTTTCTTCTCAGCTTCTGTTTTTTATGGTTGACGTCACAATTTGTTTGGGCCAAAACATCTAGCCTGGAAAGTCTGCCACTTGTGCAGAATCTTTTAACAAACAATGCCAACCTCACTTGGGGTTCCATGTCGAGGAAGTTACAAATGTGAGAAGTTCCTCACGCAGTCCCCATCTATCCCACGGGAAGCCACTTCTACTCTTTTAGGGAGTGAATCAGGCTCCAGACTTAGGGACACGTTCTCCTTGTATGGCACCCCTTAAGCCTCTCTCCCTAGGTTCGATGTGTGAGACAGAGTCCTCTCTATGACTCAGTCTTTACAGGGGATGGGTGAGAAGTAGCCTCACCTGTCTGCTCTCACTGAAGACCCCCTCTTTGATGCCACTCCTGACCTTTTTATATCCTTAATGAGGATCAGATATCCAAATAGTTCTCTTCAGACACTGCTTTCAAAATTTCAGGCTCTCGCTCTTCACTTGTTACCCAATGTCCATCGTATCTTAATAGCACAGATGACAAGGACTGAGGTTTGCTAAGCCGCTATGCAGTGTGACTCTTTGAAGGGCCACCGTCTTCTGCCCTATCATCCCATCTCAAACATACTCTCAAAATCTAGCTATTTAATGAAAGCAGCAACAGGCAACACTCTAAAACTCTCCTTAAATATAATTTCTTTTCTATGGAGTAGATGTGTGTAACATTTCTAACTAATTGAAAAATAGAAGTTATAGAACCAACTCAGACATATTGGAATGAACATCTAACAGCAATAACAATTAATTTCATATTAGCCTTCTACTCAAGCAAAGAAGGCACTGGATCTCTGCGGACCAGGAAAATCCGATGTCACTCCTCAGTTTAGTCTGACGAGGTGTCATGAAAAACAGATCTCAAGGGCCTCCTGTTAAGGCTATTGACCTTGTCATAGTTTTGTGTTTTGCAGCTCTTTCCAACGTCTAACCTTGCTTCCTTCCCATCTCTTGAAACCTCCTCCACCTTTGGTGTGTACGACACCCCCATTTTCTCTACCTCGCTCTCTCACCAGTTTTCCCCGACTCCGTTATCTACCGGCCCCTTTCTTGCCCCTTCAGTCCCCATCTTTGCTCTTATGCCCTTTCACTTTGCAAAGTGACCAATTCTGCTTTACCGCTCAGCGCAGCTCAGCTGCAGCTCCCTACTGAAGTTTTCTGCATTTCTACCTTCCCCTCCACAAAATCTACTACCCCAATAATGCGACACTGCAAAGCACCCTAAAACTCCAAGGCTTAAGACAACTGTATGGTACTGCTTTTACCTCTGTGGCTGGGTTTGGCTGGTCACATGTTTTGGGTAAGGCTGGAATTCACGTAAGTGTCAGCAGAGCAAAGAGGGCCTCAGTGGATTAATTGGGACAATTCTTCCTTGTGTCTCACCTTCCAGTACACCAGTCTGGCTATGTTCTGAAGTTCAATCACTTTTCCACTCTAAGACTGCTTGTATCAAGTCTGTGACTATCTCATTGGCTAAATCAAGCCACTGACCAAGCTCAGTTTCTTAGTAGGAGAGGACCACAATTATGGAGCAACAGTGGTGATTACAAGAAAGTGGAAAATCTGAGCCCATTCATGTAGTCAAACTATCATAGTTCCACTGCCTTCCAATCCCTGTTTGTCCTTTGGATGTTTGTTCTTTATTTAGTTTTATGCAGAGAATAGGAATTTTCTGGTGAACATGACCAAGTGTGTCTCATCCCAGGTTAGGAAACATAGACTGGGCAATAAGTGAGTATTCAATAAATTCTCAGAGAAATAACTAAGTTTGCAGGGGAATTGGAGTGTTTCTTGGTAAAGCCCTAGAAAAAGATCAAAAGAGATGATACAGAGATAAAGAGAGAATGAGTAATTCCATCTCAGGTTAAGGCGAGTAAATGTGTATGTATGATAGTAAGAGAATTATAAGAAAGCAACGTTATTGTGACATGAAACATCCTTAGGGGTATGCTGCACACCGGATGCACAAAACGATAAAAAGTCATGAGCCTGAACAGAATGTGGGGGGCCTAAATATAATGTCGCATAAAGGAGGAATTGGAGGGATAAGACCCCTAAAGCTGGGTTTTGGGGTGAAGATAAAGTGATAAAGCTATACACATGAAAATACATACATGGTACTGGTCACAGCCAAGGTCAAAGGGTAAAGATACAAGACACATTAGTTATGGAAATAGTGTGACTTAAAAAGTAGCAGGAGTTGGTACTTGAGGCCATTCCATAATTTTCAAGTTTCACCAGTTTGATGCCTGAAAGCCCCCTAATGTTTATTGACCAACATTTCTTAAGTTTGATGTGATCTGAAGGCCATTTCACACCATGCAATAAAATGTCTTGAGTCTCCATTTTCACTATGAATTTTGAGAACAATAGCATGGTAAAATCTTAGAAAAGTACAGAGAAGCAAACTAGAGTTGAGTGATACATTCATAATAAATCAAAGGCTGTTAAAAAATTAATTAATTAATTAATTAATTAAATCAAAGGCTGTTAAAACTCCTGGTATGTCCAGCAGGCAAGATTGTTGTCCTGTGATGGCAGAAACCAGATCAATGTTCTTCAATTTTGTTCCCAGAAACTATTTAGTTTTACTAACACTTGCCAGTCCTTGAAATTCCCTTATCCTGGAAGGAAGATTATTTCAGATATGAGTCGTACTTGGGAGCGTTATCTTCAATTTATATACATATATATGTATTTGTCAGGGGGAAGGCAAAATAGTGCATCTGTTATGGAAAACAGCATGTGTGTCCTCAAAAACTTAAGCATAGAGCTGCCATGAAATCCAGCAATCCCACTTCTGAATATCAATCCAAAAGGGTTAAAATCAAGGTGCCAAAGAGATATCTGGGTTCTGTTTGCTGTAGTATTATTCACAATAGCCAAGATGTAGAAATACCTAAATGTCCATCTCCATCGACAGATAAATGGATAAAGAAAATGCGGTACATATATACGAAGGAATATTATTCAGCCTTGAAAAGAAGGAAATTCTGCAGTATGTGACGACAACATAGTGAACCTGGAGGACATAATGCTGGATGAAATCAGCCCATCAGAGAAAGACACAAATGCATGGTGTACTTCTAGAAGGCATCTAAAGCATTCCAACTCATCAAATCAGTGTTGGTGGTAGAAAAGAAGAGGAAATGGAACATTGCTAACCAAAAGGCATAAAGTTTCAATTACACAAAATAAATAAGTTCTAGAGAGCTATCTTACAGCATAATACAGGCCTATAGTTAGCAACGCTGTATTGTACAAAACTTGGAGGCACTAGGGATATTGCTCAGTGGTAGAACACTGCCTGGCGTGTCCCAAAATCAATCCCTATCACCACAATATAAATAAATACAATTTCAAGCCTGGGAACTTTGTTAACAGCATAGATCTTATGGTAACTCTTCTCGGTGATGATGTTGCATGATTGATCATTTACAAGCAGCCCTAAATGCTTCCTGGTCATTGTGGTATCACTGATCTGCTACAAGGTGACACCTCAGCACCTCCTCCACTGGAGTAAGCTAAAAAGGTAAGGAGGAGATGAAATCAGAACCAAGCACAAACCAGATCTTCCTTCCTGGTGTCCACCTAGAAATCCGGCCAGTTTCTAAACTGGCAACAGGAAAGGAAGGAAATTCAGAGAGAAGAATACATCCCATACATACAATACATACCACACAATTTCAAGCCCCAAGGTCTTGTTTCTTAGTAGAATTGTGGTGGTTTTTGTTTTTTGGTTTTTGTTTTTTACATTTTGAGGTGCTGAAAGAATTCTAGCCTACACCTGCAGAGCTACATAATATTTCAAAAGAACACTGACTTCAAAAATTAAGTCATGAACACCTAAGATTTCTCTAGCATCAACTGCAGAGGCTATTTTCAACTCGTTCTTCGATTTTACAGTCCTGATGCCACACATTTATGGTACCTGGGAAGTGCAAATATCGGAACTCCCAGGGTGAATGTTTTCATATTGAAATGTAACCAAAGGTTTCTTTCTTAGTCCATTCAAAACAACTGTGCAGAGTCTAAACCATCACTGATTCTCACAGTGCCCTAGTGAGAAAGATAGTATTATGCTTTGGTATCTGAATAATCATGTGGAAGTTTGTTAATTTGCCTACTACCAGGAAAAGAAGTAGCAATTACAATAAAAGTCCAAAGTTCTTATACCCACACTCTGCTCCAGCTTGGGACACTGCCATTATTTGCCACCTACACTGAAGGACTGAATGTTTTACTATCGAGCCAATACGAATTCTGGCTTCTCTAGCTCCAAGTAACTTCAGTTTCCTCATTTTCCCCTTTCTCATGCTAAAATTAGCCTCAAGGTTGGAGAAACTGGCTGGAAAGTTCAATACCAACTCAGATTGTTTTCCATCACTTGACGAACCTTGAATGCTACACATTTCTAACATTCAAAGAGGGTTTGTTTAAATTTCCCAGTTTTGCCCTCCTGGTTTCAAATGGCACCAGAAACAGAAGGGCCAACGCTCTGTAAGGAGAGACTATTCCAAACAAGCTTTCTGGCTCAGGGCAGGCCTAAAACGATCCAGATGCATCAAAGAGAAGTAGGCAAACGCCTGGGTGCGTGTAAAAACAGAGCCTCCGACCCTGGAAGGCTGGGCTGTTACCAGCAGGGACAATCGAAGGGTGAGCCCTTCTTTTGAAGCAAGCACAGGGCAGGCTGTCTGCACAGCAGTGGCTGGACAGCAGGGCCAGGCACTCCTCGGGAGGAGGACGGCCCGTGGTGGCATTGCCAAGACCACCTGCAGTGCTGCCCGCTGTGGGCACACGGACACGTGGAGTGTGTCTGGAAAAACTCACAGGACTCATGTGTTTCCAAACTGAAAACTAGGTGAAAACTGAGAGTCTGACGGCGCAGAAGGAAAAAGCCTCCTGCTTCCATCTCTATGGCCACCTGAGAGGCAGATACAGCACACAGGAATCCTCCCTGCGTCGTGTGTCCAACCTCAGACTGCAAACTTGACCCAAACACAGCACTCAGGCAGAGCTTCCAAGTGACAGTCCAGGAGACTGTAACCATGGAGGACGAGAGCCGTGCCCCTCGTGGGTTTCTGCTGTCTAGAAATATCCAGTGCTTTAAAAAAGTATGCCAAGGCAACAAGGTAGAAGAGCAAGATGCTTCAGGAAACTTTGAGAAGCAAAGCAATCTCAAAACTGTATGCAATTGCCATCTTATTCTTTCTTTACTAGATTCCAACATGTACAACACTTCTTCTCCAACTCTAATATGCATAGGAACCACCTGGGGACGTCACACAAACGCAGACTGTGACTCAGGAAGCCTGGGAGGGAGCACCAGAGTCTGATTCTTAGCAAGTTCCCAGGCAGTGAGACTGCTCCAGACCTGCAGCCCCTGTGTACAGTAGCAAAGCAGCTTAAACTCATCCATTGGAAACAACTGTCATTAAACAGCTTTTCATACCACTAAGGAGCATTCATTTGAGAAGTTGGCTTCAATACTTCTCTTTTTTTCTTTTTTTCCTTTTTGTACCTTATTTCCCCACAGAGCAATACATTTGCCTCTAAAGGAAGGGGAGGGTCCACCTCTGCTTCCATTCGCAGGCCAGAGAACCTGTTTTATCACAGACAAATAGAGTTCAGAGACAGTGTGCAGCAATCATGTAATGAAATGCCAAGCAGAGAGTGTTTTAATTGGATTGGACTGCACACAGAGGTCTATACATTAATTATAGGGTTACGCAACTATGAATCTTTCAACCTTTGCTGGTATTTTTATGGGGCCATTTAAAAAGACACCTGAACGTTTTCCCCACCCTACTTGCAAAAGTGGTGTTTGGAAGCTGTTGCCAGTCTCAGCAAGGATAAAAACTGCCTTCATGTTACTTGTAGCCACAGTCTGCTACAGATGCCCAGGGACAATTCCCAAGCTAGCAGCCATGGGTCTATGTCACTTGTAGGCATGAGGACACAGGGTATGGGTCAATGCTGAATTTAAAGGATCCTAGGGGCTGGGGATTTAGCTCAGGGGCAAAGCGCCTGCCTGGCAAGCCCAAGGTCGTGAGTTCGATTCCCGGTACCAGAAGAAAAGACAAAAAAATAAAAAATAAAAAAAAATAAAGGATCCTAAACTGCTCTGGTTCAAATGGATTAAGTATTTCTCTAGGCGGTGCAACGATGACAGACATGTCTTTTCATCTTGGGTTCCTAAGGAAGTGGGAAGGCCAAGTTCACCAGCGGACAGCTAAGATTTTACTTATTGTCATGACCTGGACAAGACCCAGAAAATCCCCAACTGTTGCCTCACTGAGCCATGAGATTCTGCAGTGCATGGCGGCAGCTCAGCCCTGGAAGGCAGTGCTGGGCTTGTACACAGCCTCAGTGCTCTGCCCTCTGGTGCCCTGCAAATGCCAGCCAGGCAATAACAGAGTCCCAGCCACAGCCTGACACTGTCTTCAAATTTTATCTGTCCTGGGAAAGATATGTATCAATTTATAGCGAGACCCAGAGAAAAGCCAAGAATTTAGGCAGTTAGCAGACACATCCAAAGCCTCCTCTCAGGCATCTAGACACCTAAGGCTAGAAGCATCTGGGGAGTTTCTAAAATGAAATAGCCAAAGGATTAATCTGCCTCTACTTCACTACTCAAATTTCTCAATCACTGTGAAGCTTGAGCTGACTCTGAGGTGGCAGCTGCAGTTACAGCCTTCGGCTCCTAGCCCTCTTCCAGGGAAGAGTAAGAGGAGAAGAGAGAACAGAACCTGGATGAGGGCCTTGACTCAGGCTGGACTTTTGAAAAGAATATAACAATCCAGGAACACGGGCGGCTTATGTTAGCATGAGATTTGCAGTGAGAATCAATATGCAACGTGCATCGCATTTAGGTATGAACAAGTTTCATAAAAGAAATACAGGCACTCTTATTCTCCTAAATGTGAGCAAAGTTATCCACATATGGCAAGCTAACTTCTCAGCAGTCTGGGAGAAAGCAGTCTCTAAGAGTTTCAATTCTTGGTTTGGTCAAAACAGGAGTAAGTAAAACTCGTGTGTACTCTGAAAGACTAGTGCCTCTGAAAGTAATGTCGCTGTGGGTCTCTGGGTGTACAGAATTAGCTGGATGAAGACAAACCAAGGGATTACTGAGGTGTCCAGACTTTCTGAAATCTCCCTGCTAGCTTTTGCTTGAAATACAGAGCTAGCATTTAGACCTATCATTTCAGTTTCGCTTTGGTGTGTGTGTTGAAAGTTCACATGTACACAGTGGGGGGGGGGGTTGCAGATCAGAGTGAAATTAAAAAAAATTCCTTGGCAAAGAACAGTCATTCTTCATCCCAGAACTCCAAAGAGAATGATATTTCAGTTTTCAGCAGATAAACTGATGGGCAGGAAAAAAATAAATAGATACGGGGCAGGAGAATTGTTGGCCTGCATCCTATTTTAGTGCCCCAATAAGCATGTTTTCCTAAGGTAAAGGATGAGCTGTGTCTCAGCCCCACGAGAAGGGGCTGCACTTTGGCAAAGCTTCCTTGGGGTTCCTCTAGCTATGGTGAAGTCTTAATGGGTCCAGGATGTAGTTTCATCCTACTGCAGGTGTGAATTAGCCTACGGATGGAACTAGAGAAAGGCACTGTAGCAGACCTTGACAGATGAAAACAAAGACAGCTGCGGAGTAGTCATGCCTTGTCCCCAATACACACGTTCTCCTTCCTTTGTTTTCCTTTAGTTTCTTAATCTGAGTGTGTGCCTTGGGCAAAGGCACTCAGAAAGTGCTATGATTTTATCTCTTTTCTGAGAGACCTACTAAAGATGCCCACTCCGTGGAAATACAACCACCTAATTTTGGTTTTATTAAAATGATCTTTTCACTGCAAAATGAAGATATTTTCCTTTTTCCAGGCTCTTTTAGGGATCAGACTTTCACTGGAATATTTCCTTCTGTTTATTTTTCCCTTTTATAGTTTCACTTATGCTATTATAATCATCACCAAGGCCTGAGCTCTCCCGGTGCTGATGCCCAGCCTCTGAAGGGATGGGAGCCACATCCTGTCTGAACAGCAGCTTGATGCCAGCATTGAATTACTATTGAATAAGCAGCAATGAAATCTTTATCAAAATAATCAGTAGTTCCAAAAACCACAAACAACAACAAGAGGGGCTGAGCTGCACTCAATCAGCAAGGAGCACTGCGATATAATATGAGACTGAGTCACTTTTCTTTTACAGTCCCTTTCTCGCGAGCTCTGCTTGACGATTTTCTTACACAGCCTGGGGGAGGGCAGGTGGAGGGAAGGAAGGGCATTGCTCAGAAAGTAAAAAAAAAAAAAATTTGACATCACTTAGGTCACATGATTGGCAAGAACCAATAGAGATGGGACATGGAAAGGGGAACAGTTAAATTTGTAATTTGGGTTGTGTGAAAACTTCTTTGGGCCTCATAAACAACCACAGAACCACAAGTTGGGTAGCCTGGCAGAGTCAGAAGTCTGAGCCCGGCATAGTGGTCAGCAGGCGGGACGAATCACACTGAATGCAAACCACAGGGTTTCGTAGAGTGGTAAGGATCCCCAACCCACAGACTAGGCGCCGTTTTTTTTTTTTTTTTTTAAAGCTTGAACAATTTGAATATTTGTTTTCACAAAGGTACATTTTTCATAGGGCTCAGGGAGCCCCAGAGGTGTCGAGGAGGGGAGAAAAAAAGATAGAAGGAACCATGGTGAGAGGTGAGGCTCCAACAGTGACCTCTCTTGGTTTTCGCTCCAAAGGTAAATCATTGAATCCCCCGCCTTCAGAAGAGGGTGCATTTTCACAAGGAAGCAATGGCTTCAGACAGCATATTTGAGTCATTTCCTTCGTACCCACAGTGCTTCATGAGAGGTGAGTACGCGCTGATCTTTTAATATCTACTTTTGCTCAGCTCTGCATGTCATGAAATGGCAGCCGGTTGGCCGAGGGTGCCGAGAGCCCGGGGTGTCCGCCGGTGCCCTGTCTGTCTGGTGTGAGGAATTCAAACAGGGGCATATGATACGAGGCTATTGGGTTACTTCTTCATCACATGGCAGCTCTTTAGAAATGTTTTAATAAATGCTTAGTTAAGCTGTCGGAGTGCTCAGTGGCTGTATGAGAATTGTGTCGAGTATAAGTTAAGTTGTGCTGTTCTTGTTGAAAGTCCTGGAGATTAGGAAACTTGCACGAAGCTCCCTCAGTTCTATTTGGCTGTCCCTCCCCTGGAATGACTCCATCGGAGTTGTCCTGGATTCAGCAGGCTGTGTGGCCCGCAGAGCAGCCAGTCTTAGGGCTTAGCAGGCACATGTGCTGAGCCGGACAGGAGGGCTGGTGCCAATGTGGGGAGGTGGAGGCGGCTCAGAGATAACCTTCCACCAGCTTGGAGGATTCAGGGCCAAAGAGGCAACTCAGCTGTCTCCAAAACGCAGAGTACAGGAGCCAGCGGGCTTGCTTAGGTTAAAACCAGCAGGATGGGGGTGCGGTGAGTTTTAGCCTGAGTTTCAAAGCGGCAACGGGCGTCTTTCAAGAGAGGAAGCAAGCAGGTCTGTGGCATGTAAGGTGTCTGTCTCTCAGAAAGAGCAAGGAAGATGTTTCTTAAGTGTTCTTGCAGCTGAAATCATTAGATTGCACGCTTTGGAATAGGCACCGCTAGTGTGCAGAACCTGTCGGCATTTTCGCAATCAGCCTCTTGAAATGTGCAAAGTTGGACTTCAGCCTTGTGTGTGTGTGTGTGTGTGTGTGTGTGTGTG
>NW_004955407.1:34186744-34341235 GCF_000276665.1 Chinchilla lanigera | reverse complement strand
GAGAGAGAGAGAGAGAGAGAGAAAGAGAGAGAGGGAGAGGGAGAGGGAGAGAGAGACGGAGGGAGGGAGGGAGCACAGCTTGTATTTCTTTAGTGGTAAAAGAAGGCTTTGCTTAAACAAACAAAAATAATGACATAAAAATGTCAGGAAGGCGTTGTTGTGTGTCAGGGCACACACTCTGACCAGTGTCCCTAGAGCACGGCTTGATGGTTTGGCAGCGCTGGGATGGCCCAGCATAGGACAGGGGAGTAGTTCATTTTCTGTCTGCAAACTCTCGTGCACACCCAAACAGTATCTGTGACTCATTATTTATTCCTACAGCTAAGTGAGCAGGGCAATGCTGAGGGCTTGCCAGGTACTTTGTCACAACAAATGCTACTGTGAATGCCACAGAGCTTCTATGCTTCCGGGTCCCTCAAATTTAAAAACTTGACAGAGATATGTATGTGTGTAGCTGGGGAGGATTTAGTGAGTAAGTAAAGAAAGCAAGTCTTTAACTGATTCCAAGCTCCAAATGAAAAGGTTTTCAAATGCTCCTTTCCTGGCAGCTGAGGAAATTTAGTAAGGTTGAATCGCGCGGCCGGTGCTGTGAGTCACACATTTTGTGGAGTCGTGCATGAAGCAGCAGGGACAGAGACTCTGGCCCCCGGGTGAAAAGCTGCGAACTGCTCACTGGCTGCATTTCCTCTGGGCTGCTAACAAGCAAAGGAAGCAATATTTTGTAGAATAACAGAAAAGAGATCTTCCTGCCTTTCCTCTGCTTTCAATACCCTCTCCGCACATTTATTGTTTCCTATTTTATCGACTCAGGAAGGCAGATTCAGGAAATTTTTAAACATTCCACTGGGCAATAGCTTGGATCCTGGCATGTAGCGCCAGGCTTCAGAGCTATCCTTATTAGTCAATAATAAAGATAATTAGGGGACACGGTGACCTATGTAGACACCAGGAAATGGAAGGAGCCCAGTCTTGTCAGACTGCCCAGCTGCTGTGACCACAGGACACTCTGCCGTGGCTCCAGCAATATTATTCGGTCTTTATGGGGCCAGCTGGACAGGACCCTAGCTCACACCAAGACTCAAAAGGGGTGATCTAAAAAGATCTCACTCCTTCCTCTCTGCAAAGGGAGCTCAGAGCCCTTCACAATCTCTAACCTGATCATCATATAATAAGATTTAATTTCAGAGGGCCAGTGAGACCTTAGCAACTTCCTGGTTCAACTTCATCCAAGTGATCTATCAACACGGGCATGTAAATTGTTCAGATTAGCCATCCTCATCTTGCATCTGAGCCCAAGAGCTTGCAAAATATCATTTCTTTGGGTACCATTTGGATATCACCTTAGGTAGAGCCTGACGTGGGACACATCACCATCCCCGCCAGCAGTTCTCCCCGGCTCCCCCGTGCTCCTTCCTTGTTCGTTTCTACAGCCTGTCCGCTTGCAGTCTTCACGTGGTTGCTTCTCCGCCTGTAATTTCTGGCATACGTCCCGTCCCCGGCGCCTCATTTTTGTTCTTGGGATGGTGCACTATCAGTCCAGACAATTCTCACAGAAGGAAACTGGCAACTCCTTCTCAGCCAGATACCCGTGTGGAAGCCGGGGAAGGAGAGATGTGGAACGGAGCAAACCCTTGTTGCCTTCCCCGTGAGAGCAGGGCCAGCGTCGCAGAAACTGGCACGCGAGATGAATGTGGTCTACCACAGAGAACACGGCTCTTTTTCTATCATACCACACCAGCCTCTCAGTCTGCTCGGGCAATAAGATAAGATTCAATTGAGATTCCCTGGAATTGTCACATGTGGTTTGCTACCCAAATTTCTTGCAGAACCCCAACTTGGTTCCCCCCTACCACAGAGTGCCAAACGTGGACCAAAAGCACTGTGGTAGGTTAGGACGGGAAAAGCCCCAGTATATGCATAGTTTTGCAAAATGCCTTGCTCTTAGAAGTGGCTTAGTGGTCTGTGCAAAGGCTGAATGCTGAGATGCCTCTGAGTTCCTAGAACTACAGGTAAAAATCTCAGTGACACAGCTCCTCGGTGCCTGCCTTCCGTGTGGCTCAAGCTTACCCCGCCGAAACAATCTTTCAAAGGCAATTGCAAAGTTCCAGGTTGACGTCCGCAGCGTGCTTTTCGATTCCAAGCATCAATTTGCTGTTGTCTTTAAAAAAATATTTATTAACTGTAGATTTAAGATCACAGAAAGCCATAGATTAAACTACCAACGGCATCGGCCACTGTGTGAAATTTGTGTGCTGCTCGGGCTGTCAAAACACAGTGCTGTAGACTCGGTGGCTGAAAGATCAGAACTTCATCTTTTCATAGCTCTTGAAGGCAGAAGTCTAAGATCAAGATGTTAGCAGGCGTGGTTTCTTGTGAAGCCTCTTTCTGTGGCTTGTGAATGGCCACATTCTCACCGTGGCTTCCTATGTGTCCTAATCTCCTTTGCTTATCAAGACACCTGTCATATTTCATCTGCACACACACCTCATGCTACCTAAACTGCCATAAAAAGGAAGACTACCTCCAAATCCAGTCACATTCGGAGGAAGTGGGAGTTAGGACTTCGACATATGAATTCAGGGATACAGTATAGCCCCTGGCAGTGGGTCTCAGCAGCCTAACTCTCCCTGGGCCACAAATAAATTGACACAGTGGGCATCCTAGTTGCTTTCCTGGATGTGGAAGAATCAGACCCTCCTTCCTGCTTCGTGAGATGGAGTTTCACATCTGAAACTGCCCACACATTTTGAAACTTTAAAAAAAAAGGTGTTAAAATGATCTAAATTCATACCCTTTGCCATTTACTCTCTTTGCACACCAGCAAGCCTTTGAGCATGACAAAATGGTAATTGTAAGGTGTTGTAAAACAGCAAAATAGCAGTCCACAAAAGAAGCTGCCACCCCGGCCTTGCATCCTCCAACAGGATTTGTCCCTGCGCTTCAGATGGCTCCAAGCAGCACTTTGCCAGCCAGGATTGGGGGGTTGCAGGGGACCCCGTGGTGGTTCACACACTAATTTCAGGATGAAAAGCAACAGTGGGCGGAAGCATCTTCAGAATCAGCAGCTTGCCTGGGATCTAAACGGACAGAAGCCTCGTAGAGCTATTAGAAGCAAAAGAGTACCAAAGAGTAGCTGGGAGATTCCTCTGCTCCCTGGAAATAGATGAGAAAGATGTGCCTGGAGAAAGATGTGGCCTTCCACTGCGACAAGGCAAGGCTGGTCTGCTGCTGGGACAGAGGAGGCTCGGGGCTGCTGGGCACATCCGCACTTGCACAGAGAGACCAGGGCTCGGCTGCATGCCAACACCCGGGAGAGAGGCTGGGTGTTGAAGAGCAGCTACTATTAGAACAGGCCTGCACAGGAGGTGTGAACACAGAATGTGCCCAGATAACACCGTGACCCCTCTTCCTTTTCCTTTAATCAAACGGCGCACAGAGCGTGTCTCCTGAGGCTCAGTTTTCTCTTCTGCCAAAAGTACAGTAGCAGCACCTATCTTTAAGATAGATGTGTAGACTCAGTGAAACAACCTGTGGAGGGTGACTGGCAGAACATGCACTTACAAGCAGTAAATAGTAACTGGGGCCGGTGTCTGCAGTGTCCCGCCATCTATGATCAAAGTTTCCTGTTCAATTTTTTCTGCTGTAGGAAAAAACAAATGTTACAATGCCCTGGAGCCCATCCAGAAGGCTCCCTGGAGGAAGTGGCCCAAGTAGGGCTAGGGAATGTAGGGAGGATGGAGACAAAGAACAGAAGGAAGGGGGGGCCCAGCAGAAGGGCCAGTCCAGGCCAAGGTATTTCTGTAGGACCCCATGTGGGGCACCAGAAGCAGTGAGCTAATCAGGCCCTTGATGGCTTTTTATTTTTCTATTTTGTGGTAGTAACGATTGAACTCAGAGCCTTTGCACTGAGCTACATGCCCATCCCCCCTTTTTTAAGTTTTAATTTTGAAATTAATTCAAAAATTAATTTTGAAATTAATTCATTAAGTTGCTCAGGCCAGATTCAAACTGCAGTTCTCCTGCCTCAGCCTCCCACACTGCTGGGATTACTGGCATCTACCACCATGCCCAGCTTCCCCCTTTTCTCTCCTTGCCAGTGCCCACAGAGGGGACAGAAAGAGGTCAAGAGCCCTCATGCCCAAGATTAGTTTTTCAATATGGAGGCTGACTAGGACACATTAAAACTGAGGTCTTGGGTCTGAACAAGAGAGAGATCATTCCACTTCTTAGAGTTCTGTTGTGATTTAGTTTCTAGAAGGATCTGCTTAAAGCAAAACTCATCAACGGTTTTCCCCAGGGCTCTGAGAGTGGCCATGTTCTTGTACCTGAGTGATATTTGTCATTATGGCCTTTGTCAAAGTCCAGCCATGAAGTCAGCTTTGGCTTCTCGTCTGAGTGGGGGTGGGTGGGGAGGCCCACACAGGAAACTCATGCACATTTTCAGTTTCTCAGGTAACTTCCCAGTGACCTAGATGAGTCAATAGAAGTCTTTGTGTCTCATCTGAGTTCTGCAAAAAGGGGATAATAATGTTCTCAACAAAGCTGGCCTCCAAATTGTCAAGTTCCTGTTCCAAATCTTTGAACACCTCACATCACGAAACACATCACAGATCTTCTCTGCTTCACAAAGGGTTTTTTTTTTTTAATTTTAGTTTTTGGTAGGAAAAAGTTATCCTACCATTTCACACGTGGAAGATACTTTCTAATATTCTTGAGTCCTATTCTTTGCAGAAAGTGGCAGAAGCTGCTCTGGTGCCCAAACAGACGTTACAATCTGCAAATCAATTTTCTTGTAACTCTTGTTCTTTGGCCTTCCCACTCTGTCCTCCTTATACGTCACAAATCTCCTCTGGCCTTTTTGCTGTGTAAGTGAAGCCTCTAGGTAGGCCAAGGTGGTGTTTTTCTTGGCCGTTCTTCCCCAAATGTATGATACCTTTGCTACCACTCCAAGGTGCCTTGGAGTACCTCTGAATAGTAGCAAAGGAACATTTCCTTTGAGATCTCTGTAGGTCAGGGAGCACTGTAAGAGCAAATGGAGTGGGTGGGGAGACCTTGAACACAAAACAGGGCTCAAACCTCCTGTCACCTTTGACAAACTGGACAGGAATCTCAGACACACTTTGAACTTATACAGCTCCACTCTGTTGGACAGGCACACTCCTCTCTTGGCTTTTTGAATATTTCTTTCTCATGCTGTCTACTCTTATCTTCCTCCTGGGCCCCCCCTCTTCTCTTGATTGCATTTAATGATGCCAGAGGAAAAATAGAGAAAACTAAAGTGATGCATTTTTATTACAATGACAGACAGAAAGTAAAGCTCTTGCTTGAGTTTGTCGGTGAGAATTGAGTCTGGCTACATACAAATGAAATGCTAACTATGGTGGTTTGTGCAGATAGGGAACTGGGTGTGTGGAGAGGCGGTCGGGGCACAGAGATGGGATGGGGAAACACAGGCTGTCCCCGTGTCTCAGTCCCACCATGGCAAGCCTGGACCAAGACGGCCCCACACCAGTTCTATCCAACCAGGAAGGAGACAGGCAACCTCCACCGCTTCTTCTCTGGCCCTCGTTCCTGTTCAGGAAGAGAAAGCTGGGTATCGTGTAGACCAGAACCATGTTGCAACCTCTGGCTGGAAGCTTCTTAAGACAACGGAGTTGTCACTTTGCAGAGGGGAGGACAGCCTAGGAGAAGGAGGCTGGGGATGGACTTCAAACAGCCAGGGAAGCATCTGCCAGACCTGCATCAAAAGCCATTCCCAGGCCAGCCATGTCTTCCGGGTCTCATCTGTGTCACTGTTTTCAGTGGCAGTGGTGCTTTGGATATAGAATCTGCCCTCTGTACCTGTGGGCTACTCATTCACAGATTCAACCAAGTACAGACTGAAAATATTCAGGGAGAATAAAACCATGTCTGTACTGAACACATACAGACATTATTCCCCAAGCAATACAGTATAACAACTATTTACATAGTATTTACATGGGATTAGCCATTATAAGCAATCTAGAGATGATCTGAAATATCTGGGAAGATGCATGTAGATTATATGCAAATATCACGCCACTTTATATAAAGGACTTTGGTACCAGGGGTGGGGGGAGCCCTGGAACCAACCCCGCACCCCCACCTCCACATACCACAGGACACCGAGCAGTGACTGTATGCGTGGAAATGCTGAGCTCTCCTCAGTCTTTCTTAGAAGTCACAGATGGATGCTGGGGGTGGGTATTTACTCTTGATTCAGTACAAGCAAAACAGTGGGAAAGGAGACAGGGCGGGGCAGGGAGCTGGTTCAGTGGGAAACAAGGTCATACCAGTTTCAGTGTCAGAATCACATGGGACTCTCTCGCCATATTTATGAGCAAAAGAAAAACAAATAGTCCCTTTCTATTGGAATGATGACCCCACCGGAGTCCCACACCTGGCCAAAAGGCAATGTGTCTCTTCAGTAGATGGAGATTGTTTCCTTTTTCTACCTCTCTGCCGCACTCTTTTGAATTTTTAAAACCCCATTGCCCTGTACCACGCAATTTTTTTATTTTTTAGAAGGATTCTTTCTAACTGTGTTTGGTTTGTTGATTGGATTCTTGTGGTGCTGGGGATGGAAGCCTGGGCCTCACACACGCCGGACAAGTGTTTTACCACTGAGTTATGTCCCCAGGCCTCTGTCTAATTTCTTGAATGAAACTCGCTTTTAAATTATCTCCCTTAAATTTACCTAAGTGTGTTTTCATCATTCAGAGAGATATGAAAATGAGTTAATAACCAGATACTAGCCCTCTAGGTCCAATACTGATTCATACTTTGTATTACTGGAACTACAGGCCTCGTCAGCTTCTGGAGTCTGGATGCAGATCTCTTTTCCTGAGAAAGTCAATGCCTCCTTTAAAAAAGAAAGAAAAGAGAGAAAGTCCTTATTCAGGTTTTTGCCTCCAAATAAGAAACAATATGACCCTTTCATTTTGTATTGCTGCAAGCCTGGAGTTCATTTAAAGAATTGTTGATTTTGTACATAGTACTACTCTCCCATTTCATGCTGTTAGGTGTCTATTTTTAGATGGACTTCTTTTTTAAACAGTGAGCTCCCCCAGACATTTTAGGGACTCCCAGTGGGAAAAGTCACCAAAATTAGAAATCTCAGTTTTCTACAGTCTTGCTCAGCACTCTGCTGATTTCAAGACTGATGCTTCTTTGTGCAAATGTGAAGCCGTGTGAAAATGATTCAGAGCCTGGGTCCAATGTGCAGCGTCTGGAAGCCCTGTTCATGGGAGAGAAACGGGACTCACAATTTACGAAGCTTTCAGCTTTTACGCTTGGTCGTTCTGGCAGCCACTGTGGATGCTATGACTCCTCAGAAGCAACTTTGCTGGTCTTGGGTGGAGACTGAGCTGATAAGAGATGAACAATAAACCCAGTATCTTCGGGAACAGTGCCACAAAGCAGCCTCTGTCTCTTCCTCTCGTTGGAGGTATATTGGTCTTGATAGCAGCTGTGTTCTTCTGAAAATGTATAGAATTTAAGGATCAGTGGGCTTCAGTGTTAGTAAATCCTGAAGAAAGAGCTAGAAAATACTGCAATAGTCAACTTGTAGATAGGAATATATACAAAAGAGCAAACGAAAATCAGAACAGAAAAGACCCTGCATGTTTACCATGACCATACCCTATCAGCGATAAGTTCTACTAAATTATTTTTACTTATTAGTACATGTTTGTAGTACATAATATTTATAGGCCTTGTTGGGAATTGGTACATGTACATAACACATCTTAATTACTTTGTTCAGCCCATTTCCTTCCTCTCCCTCCCCTCTCCACCCACCTTGATTCCCTTCTTTTTTGTATATATCTGCAGTGCATAATATTTACTTTCCTCGTGCAGAGTTTATGCATGTACATAATACATTTAAATTCCTTCGTCGTTTCCTTTCCCTCTGCTTCCTCCATTTGATCCCCTTCCCCTATCAGAAAGATCTACCTCTCTACTTCCTATTATCTAGCGTTTATTTTGCTCTTTATTTAAACTTTGGGCTATAAGACAAACCATGCGATATTTAAGTATGTGTGTCTGATTTATTTCACTTAACTTTATGGTCTCAAGGTTCATCTGTTGTCCTAGGGTGCGTTTTTTAAAAGAGACAAAAATGATGCCAAAGAAGATCCCTTATTGCTCAAGGAAGGAGCACCTTCTTCTTCCTAGGAACAGTTTGGAACATATGTAGGTTCTGGCATTTTTTTTTTTAAATTATAAATATAAATGTGCAAAAGAGAAGGTAGCTAGCTAAAACGCAGTGCTTTGGGGGCCATTTTGTTTCCAGGAGCACTTGCAACACCAACTATGTGTGCTAAGCTTTCTTCGTCAGCCTGTCTGCACTTTGAACTCCGTGCACAGCTCTCACGCCACACACCTGTGGGCTGCATCTCAGCGGTTCTGTCCCCCTCAACAGCAGTCACAGCTGAACTTGACATTCACCCACTCTGAAAGTACACAATTTATAAAAGGCAAAAACCACATACACGTATAAAACCAAGGCAAGGATCGAGAAAAACTGCAAGGAAAGAGAAAAAAATGGTTAACTCGTTCTGAAGGTTGCTCTCTTAGCTCTCTTCCTAGCGGGGCAAGAATAAGTGAAGCTGAAATTGCATAGACATTGATAGGTCTGAACAGAAACTCGAACTGCTGTTGCATTACGACTGTATCCATTGCACATAATGCTCAGGAAAGCTACTGCCCTCTAAACCCTAGAAGAGGGGAACGGTGTGAGCAAACCTTTAACAAATATTAAGACTGTGAGGGTGTGGGGCCATATAGAGAAGCATAAATGCCAACAATGGAAATTCTGTTCGGCTATCAATCAGCCCACATCATTACTTCATTTAAAAAATGGCTCTGCCTCCCATATGCTTCCTCTAGGTTATATTCAAAACAAAGAAATAATTGTGTTGCAGAGCTAGATGGATGTGTTTAAAAAACAAATGAACCATGAGGCATATGAACTATGAGACATTGTCCCGTATCATGACACTTTGTAAGTTTTAGGTGTATGGGTGTGTGCATGTTTTATGTATATAGTTGTGTGTGTGTTTATCTATACAGTTTCCGTTGGTATCTGAAATTATATGATTTTATATATATATAAAATAGATATATGTACAACTATTACATTCAACTATTACATTAACTATAGTTGTATATTTTATTAAACTTCTAAAGAGAAATATTAGAATATTTGACTGGAGTAATTTTAGAAAACTGTCTGTCTACCTTAAGGACTTAGAGAGATCCATTTGTTCAAGGTCCTACAGTTGGTTAATATCTGAGTTAGAACAAAACTTGGGTCTACTTGGCTTCTGTCCTTCACTCACCAAAAGTTTTCAGACACTGGAGTAATGTGGCTGATTCCATTCAGGAGTCCAAATAATTAGCAGATACCAAGAACCCTCCTTTATCACTCTGCCTTGTCATATACGATAGCCCTTTGCAAGCTAAGGGTCTTTCACTAAGTGCAAGTTATTAAATGAGCCATATGTGAGGATCCCCAAGCCCTGAGGACCTGCCTTCGGCTGTGTTAGGAATGCAGCTCCCTTCAGAAGCCCCTTAGATATTCCTTCCCCAGCCAGCCAGCACCACCGTTACTCAGCCTCCAACAGGCGCCCACCTCTTCCTTGGGCAATGTCACGGTCAACCAGGTTGGTTTGATGAATGTCCATGGTTAAATCTGAATGGGCAAAGACACAAACATTCAGGTGTATGCAGAGGAGACTGGGTCCACCAAGGCTCCAGCTCTGACCAGGTTCCAGCTCTGGATGGAGCCACTGTTAAGTGGGGGAAGCCACGCCTGTGTAAAACTTGAACCCAGACTAGGGTTCCCGTTAAGAATAGACACCCTCATGGCACTCCTGATTTGAAGCTCATACAATCAAAAGTGGCCTCTCTCAAGAAAAATGCAGGTCTCTCTGTCTGTCTCTCTGTCTCTCTGTCTCTCTCATACATACACACATAAGCACACACATGCCAGAATTCTAATTATATCTGCCTCAAGGGCTCCATCAGGACTTCCTCCCTGGATGTCCAGATCAGGCAAAGCTTTCTCTCCATGCATCAGGAGCAGCTGAAATCCTGCACACCAGCCACGTGCAGACTCTAGACTTGTCACCCATTGATAAGAATTACTGGGCAAGTCCCACACCCTATATGCATAGTTCTTTTATCTAAAAATTACCTTCCTGCACTGCTGTGGTGATAATCTCATGATAGCAACTACATTAAAAAACACATCTCAAATAAAATTTAAAATTTTGGAATATAAATAGTGATTTCCCGTCTAGCCCTACTAAGAACACCCACATTTGAATCATAAAATCTCCAGATGTCTGTAGACATCATGTTTCTGCTCACCAGGCCTCAGCCTCTATCAGCAGGCCTGTATTTCTCAACCCAGAGGTATCAATCCAGAAGGAATGGTTTTTCTTCCTCCACAAGTCGTCTCTGATGGGAGACCAGGAAGGAGGCAGGCTGGACTCAGGCGGCTGCTGTCCACTCTGTCACCAGCATTTACCACTGGGTAAACTTGAGCCATTTACCCTGCCTCCCGGAGCCCCAGCTTTCTTGCTTGTAAAAAGGGCAATGATACCCTCTCTGTACAGTTGTCAAGAGGAGCTGAGACAATATAAAAGCAAAAGACACACAGAGGAAGTCAAGACGTAAAAGACAATTCTGAAAAGCGCCGCCAGAGGAAGGCTGGGGGAGGAAAGCAACCTCTGCTAACCTCAGAATGTGGCCCTGTAGGGGTTCTAGGAACCGAGCATCTGCGAAGCAGGAAAGTAGAGTTTGCTTGCCTTGCTATGGAACTGCGCATAAGCGATGTTAGTGCTCCCTGGCAGAGGGCTGTGCTTGCAAAGGCAAAACTGATCACGGCGAGAGCTAGCATTTGAGTGTGAGGCACTTGTACTATGCTGTTATTTTTTTGGTTTTTCTTTTTTTTCTTTTTTATTAAATTGGCCTTATTGCATTAAATCCTTTGTACCACAGTTGGTGCTCTTGGGCTGAGTCCTGCTAAGGCAGCCATGGCCCACAGGAAGGAGGGGACCAGCCTGAGGTCTGGCTGCTGGGAAATGTAGGGGCCAGGACCAGATGGGAGCCTTCATGCTGCAGAGCCCATCTGCTGCCCATAGCAGGGCTGGGGAATGTTGAGAATATCTGACACGCGAGGGAGCTGGGGCTTGCAGAGGTAAAGCCTTGCCCAGGCTGGCTGCATGCCAGAGTACTGTGTATTGGCCTGGGCAACTTTTAGGACTCTGCAGAGACTGGTGGCTCTGGGTGGCCGCTGTGTGTGTCCAGGTCTGTGTGGCCTGCTAGATTCATCCTCATGCTCTCTTCCCATCACAGCTGCCTCTGGAGAGATCCTGGGCAGTGCACGAGGGACACTTGGTTCTGCGTGCAGGGGTGTCCAAGCTGGAGGGCATGGCACACTGCCCGTCCTCAGACTCTGGGAGAAGAGCTGTGACTTTGTCTTCTTCCCGCCTAATCAGTCTTTTGCATTTGTCAGTCTCAGCGTCCATCAGAGGAGAGCCTGGGCTCACACAAGATACGCAGTGCCCATGGGAAACTTGAGGAGATGCTTGCTCCTGGGGTTGTATGTGGCTGGCCCTGCAGTTGCATGATCCTGAGAGAAAACACCACATTCAGTCTTGTACTGCAGTCAGGTGCTTTTCTTGCTCCATCTTCGTGCCAGCCCTAGGACTCCTGCACAGAAGCCCGGTAATCAGGGCACTCCTGACTGATTCCACTGTTGAGGAGCCTGGAGAGGCCCTAAGAGCCAGCACCTTCAGGATCTTAGCCCTGACTTTGACCTTGACCGTGACCTTGACCAAGGTTTGCAACCAGTGAGACTTGCACCAAACACTTCACATCCAGTTATTCCCCGGGTTGAAATAAAAATTACACCCAGAAGCAGTTGACTTAGGTGTGACATCAAAACGTCCCCTGTCGCTCCTATCGACCAGACCCCCCCTGCATCAGTGCCAGTGGCCCCGCGAGAGAGACAGGAATCCTTACTGGTGGGCCTCTGAGAACAGTCTCTGTCTTTTGCACATGTACTTGCACTTGTCTTCTGAGAAGTCCATGTCCCTGGTCCTCTGACATCATTGCGGGCCATCTGTTCAAAGTAGCTGGCTTTGAGGTTTTCTTTTTTTTTTTTCCCTTTAACTTGTATTTGTATAAAAACCATTTCTGATTGTTCTACCACCAGTTAGTTACCACAGTGGCCCAGAGAGTTCCTTCCCTTTCTGCACGGGGCCCCTCCGGGGACGACTCAGTAATTAACTAATTAATGAACCCCCTCCCAGCCAGCTCCCACCAGCCTCTAATTGTTGCTGTGCAAACATCTTAATGGAAACCAATTAAAAGGTGCTCAAGCTAATTATTCTCTGCAGTAAAAAAATAACAAAATAAAATAATAAAGCTGCTTGGAAAGGTCAAAGAGCTGCTTTTCTTTGGCAGGGTGTATAACCAATGGGAAGTAAACAGGAGCTCTGCCAGCTGCAGATGCTATTTTGGACATCTCTGTCACTTAGGAAACGCTCCTTTTCCTGCTTCTTTCTGCCTCTTCAGCGCAGCCCGCGCACCCTGGAGGGTCCAGCCTGCCCAGCCTTCTCTCTCCTGTCGCATTCAGCCAAGAACTGGGTACTTAGTGGGGCGTCTGGGTTCCTAGCAGCATCCTCTGGGGCTCAGGTGTCCCTCTGTCTTGTTGACAGTTTCGCCCACACTGTATCCAGAGCAGCCCCTGTCACAGCTGTATCTTTTGCACATTGTCATAATCAACCCGTCTGATGCGTTAAAGTCGTGTGATAATACAGTTTTGTTGTGGTTTATAAATAAGGAAAACACAAAACTAACATCAGCCAAGTGTTTACAGTGCTTCCTGCACATTGCCTCCATCATCTTTTCAAATCAAAAACCCTAGGAGAGCTGGGGTGGAGCTTAGCAGTAAAGCCCGAGATTAGCAGTCCCAGCACCAAAGCCACAAACACTTCATGACTGTAGGATTAGCTCCAGTCCCCATTCAATAAGACAAAAGAGGAGAAGGTAGCCGGTGCGTGGTGGGGCACACCTATAATCCCAGCACTTACTCTGGGAGGCTGAGACAGGAGAATTGCAGGTTCAAGGCCAGCCTTGGTGTGTTTAACGACTTGGTGAGATCTTGTCTCAAAATATAAATAAATAAAAGGGCCAGGATGAAGGAGAGAGGCTGGAAAAAAAGCAGGCCAGGCCACAGTTGCAGTCCCCTTCTCTCTGGTGTCCCCACTCCCAAGAGTCCTCTCTTGTAACATGCCAGCAATGGGTGGTCACAGATGTCGCCTGTAGGGTACAGCGTGGTGATGACAATGATGACCTCCCGGGACCATGGCAATCGCCCAGTTAGACACACACAGAAGACAGCCTGTTACCTGGACCACCTCTGACCAGCGCACCCTGTCTATCATGGCGCGCTTCTCCTTTGGGCTCTGATTTGCTTCTTAATTAGAAACTGCGTCACTTGATTTCCACATTTTCTGCTTTATACACTGCACAAGCCAAATATAAAATGTAGGCCGCGTTCTGTCGTCCCAGTGGGATCTTTCAGAGCAGGTCACCTTACTCCTGGTGGCTTCCCAAGGCTGCTGCTGAGGGTGAGATATACAGCGGGGTTGGCCGCGCCTAGGTGCAGTCTAGGTCAGGCTCTGGCTGCAGCGCGCCTGCGCCAGGACCTTGGCTCCCACAGCCCACCCCACAAACGACAGAGCGCCGCCTGCTGTCTGCTCTCTCTCGTGGAGGTCTCACCAAAGGCACCGAGCAGCCTGAGGGGTCGCCCTCGGTGGACCCCCTGGTGGTGGATACTTGGCACCAGACCTCTCCTTGTTGAGGGGGATGGTCCAGTGCCTGGATGAGTGTTGAGCAGCACCCCGGCCCACACCCCGCAGAAACAACAGCAGCCCCTCCCTGCTGCAAGCCATGGCAGCCAGGTATCTCCCGACACTGCCAAGCAAGCCCCAAGGACAAAATCTGGAGCGGTTTCCTGAGGAATCAGAACTCCAGAAAAAGCTTAGAAAGCGATGTGCTGCTATTATTTCCCCTTTGTTACCGTATTGAGGGAAGGTGTTGCATATGTACGTGTTCGTCCATTCCAAGTGGCCAACCTCCGCTAACCGTTATACGACCTGGTGCTCCTTGTCACTCTGATCTTTCCCCAAAGCCCGATGTACCTAAATCCCCCATGCCAGGCATGGCCCCGTCCTCTAGAACACCCATCTCTGCCCATACTCACACCCTGATGCAAGATTCTGTCAGTGTTGAGGCTTACTCTCTGTTCCATTCAGAAACTTCCTTAGTGGACCCTGTGACCCCCTGGAGGCCTTATTTTTAAAAAGATTTTGACAGAAATTATATATATATGAAAGGATACCATATAACTCTTTTAGATTCCATACAGGTGAGAACATGTGCTATTTGTCTTCTATGTATGGCTTATTGTATATAGTGTAGCATCCTCCACATTCATTCATTTCTATTATTTCCTTCCTTTTTAAAGGCTGAATAGTATTCCACTGTATTGTTATGGCTTGTGTCTAGATATACCCCCAAAACCTCACATAGTCATAGGGGTGGGCTTCCAGAGTTTGTGATTAACTTGTGGTCTAATGCTGGGATTAAGGGTTTAAGTGCTACACTCGCCCTAGGGCAGGTAGCCTGCATACAATATAAGGGACAGAAAGAGGCCTGTTTGCTGCCTTGTAGGCACCATGAACTTTTCTCTGCCATGTTGCCTTGGAGGCAGCTGACTGTGTACTGAAACCTCTACAAACTCTGAGCTAAATAAACCTTTCCTCTGTTAACTTTGGGTGTTGGGAGTTTTGTCTCAGCAATGAGAAAAGTTACTAAGATACACCACATTTGCTTTATTCATCCATCTGCTGATGGATACTCAAGTTGATTCGTTATCTTGGCCATTGTGAATAACCTTTCAGTGAAGAGGGGTGCACATGTTGCCTCCTCAACATACTAACTTCATTTGTATTGGAAACTTTCTGAGTTGTATAGTAGTTCTATTTTTAAATCTTTAAGGAACTTCCACACTGTTTTTCATAATGGCTTTACTAATTTACATGTAACAAAAGTGTGCAAGGTTTTCTTTTCTCCATATCCTCACCAACACTTACTGTCTCCTGACTTTTTGATAGTGGCCATCCGAAGAGGTGTGAGGTGATCTTTTATTGTGGCTTTAGTTGGCATTTCTCTGATGATTAGTAATGCTGAATATTTTAGGCCACTTTGATGTCCTCTTTTAAGAAATGTTCTTCCAGATCCTTTGCTCATGTTTTAATCAGGTAGTTTCCCGCTGTTGAGTTTTTTTGAGTTCCTTATATATCTTGGACCTTGTCCCCTTATCAGAAATATGATTTGCAAATATTTTCTCCCCTTCTGTAGGTTGTTCTTTCACTGTGTTGGTTGTTTCCTTAACTGTGCAGACAATTTTTCATTTGGTGAAATTTGTCTATTTTTTCTTTTGTTGATTGTGCTGTGGGGCTCATATCTAAAATTATCTTACCCCAGACCACCACCAAAAAACTTTTCCCTGGTTTTCTTCCAGCAATTTTGTAATTTATGTCTCTAATTCATTTTGAGTTGATTTACTCTTCTTTGCAATTTTTGTACTTTCCCTTAAGAGTTGGTATCCTAGTTCCTTTTTTAATAACTTTTTTAGCCTCTTTTTTTCATTTATTTATATTTATAGCATGTTTATCTTGCCTGAGTAATTTTTCTCATTACTTTTGTTCTCCATGTTTGTGAATCTAGAACATTTTATACACAAGATATTTAACTGGGGGAGAGAGGCACTGTGAGGAATAAAGGAAAATTTATCAATGTCTAGAGACATTTTTAGTTGTCACTGCTGATGGGAAGGAGTAGAGGAGGCTGTCGCAGCAGATAAGAAGTAGAGGCCAAAGATGATACTAGCATACTACAATGTCTAGAAGCACCTCTATACCCAAATTTTCCAGGCCAGAAAATTTCCAGACAAGTTGGAGAAATTTTACCTGGTACTACAACTAGGATTACAGTTATAAGGCGATATTTCTGTCCTTTGCTAAACTCTTGGTGTTTTGTTTTCTGAAAAACAACCCCCACTACCACCACCAAAATTGGGAAAGCAGTTGTGCCTATCTTTAGAGCAGTGTGCAGGTACCTATAAAATGGTAAAGAAAGAAACCAAAAAATGTCTTCAATACTATGGAGGCCATGGCTATGTAGGATCTCCAAGGTCTTTCATGACCCAGTAGCTGTTCAGACATCTTACCATTGGAGTAGGGGCCCTTAATCACTGTATTATGTGGCAGTGGGGGCTATCGTCTTAAACATATGGTTTGAAGACTGTCAGGGGGACTTTGAGTTTCAGAGGAAAAGGAAGAAGACAGAAGAAAGAAGACAAGGGAGCCCAGCATAAGGAGGCAGGGCTAGAGACAGGCCTTGGGGATAGTAGATCAAAGACTGGAGAGGGAAGATAAGGAGAGCAAGATTCCCAGTGGCAGAGCCCTCAGTTCCACAGAGCTAGTGAGGAGGGTGACCAGTGACCCATAGAGACATGCCTGGAGCCCAGGAAAGAAGACATTCTTACAGAGCTCTAAAGAATTTCCTACGAGAAAAAGCAAAGATTGGATGGCAGGGGTAACAAGATGGGCCAGGAATAGGAATGGGCATGTGGTTAGAACTGCAGAGAAGGTATCTACAGCAAGGAGTGGCCGAGACACCAGGAAGCATTTCCCCAGGAGGAACACCTGTGAGAAGAGGCAGGGCACAAGAAGATACTAGCACCTACACTGTGCCCGGCTCCGGGGTCATCTGCATGCACCATGACACCGACCCTTCCGGTGCCTTATGAGTCAATGCTATTATGCCGACTTCGGCAGTGACAGCATAGAAGCTCAGAGCACAGGTAACACAAGCAAGGATTTGTAAGCTGTGGACATTTGCAGAGAAAGCCAAGGTTGCATGATGAATCATGCAAACTGTATCAGGACTAAAAGTGAGGTATATTTATCACTTCCTGCTAAAGCCTGTGAAGCTAGCTCACAAATACATAGCCATTCCTTTAATCTGTCTAGTTATTATAAGACCATGACATTTCCTTTCAATTGAGCTTGAAGGTGGATATTTGAGCTGACCACCACCTAGGCAGAAAAAGTTAGAAGGAGGCCAGCTGGTGCAGAAGAGGAGACCCTGGGAGTGGCCGTACAAGGGATCCATCACCGGAGGGCTTGGAGGGCGAGAGTGAAGAGCAAACATCTGCTGCGTGGTTCCTAGATTTGGTAATTTAGATTTCCAGTAGAATATAAACTATATTTAACAAAGAGGAATCTCCCAGTTCACAGAGCAGAGAGAGAAGAGCCGAGGGTCCATAGCTCCTCTCCCCCACTTCCTCTGTGTCTTTCATCACCCTATCACTAGGTTCTCCTGAAACTCTCCCCACTACTCCATTTTTCTTCTCAGCTTCTTCTGATCCTAGGTCCATAGTGAGCATAACCCCTAAATTACACAGTAGTCACAAGCCATCCATAAGTTTCCTGAATACGCCATGTGTACATGACCCCGTGTTAAGAAATGGCCTTGATTACCAAGATCAGGCAGCATGGCACAGCCTTCAAGGAACTTAGCAGTTGGGGAGGGAAGGCAGCCCAGGCTGAGGAATACTCAACAAACAAAAAGAGAATTGAGTAGTGCATAGCCAATCCAAGAGCAGCTATGGGCCAGGAAAGTAGCTGGCCACTGAATGAAAACACATCTGAGGAGGGTGTGGAAAGGAAGGCAAAAGCCATACTACCAGGGCCGGGGGAGACAAAATGAAGGAGGCAGGCAGCATGCTCAGGTTCAGGGGGGAAGTCCTCGCAGCTCCTGCTGGTGATCTGCAGAACTGAAGCCAGGCCTTGGAATGCTGCAGCCAGATGAGCCTTGAACCTACGGCCCCGGGAGTCACCCCTCAATTTAGCAGTGCAAGAAAGTCCCCTGTAGTGTTGGTGAAAACGCAGATTTCTGGCACCCCCTTCCTCCTCCTACCATGAGTCATGCAGAAATACAAAAATATGTATTTTAACAGCCCGGCAGTCTCCATGGTCTCTGGGAAATATTTTGTAATTCGTTTTGATGAAGTCAAAATAGAATCTTCACGCCATTCCAGGCCTGAGCAAAACTTAGCAGAACCTATTCCTGCCTCTGACAGCTAGTGCTACCTGGCCGGCCCTACAGCTTCCGGATCAGGAGCTTTCTCTTGCGATTTCATGCACATATGATGGACTTCCTGGTATAGTTTTTCAGTCCTCATGTAACCATTACTGCTAATTAAAATATATCCAAAACATATATTTTACAGTTCATGAATGGAGACCCTAAAGTTAGTTTGAGATAACTTGGGTCTAGGATCCTCAAATATGGGGTTTGAATTTTGTTCCAATGCACAAAATTACCCAACTTGTGAAAAGCGTGGGTGCACCTGAGTTCCAAATGCAAGATGCAAATGTTTTGTCGTAGGAAAGACGCTGCTTGGGCTGGGTCTGAGCTTTTACTTTTTACTTATTGGTTGCATCCCACTCTTCACTTACTATCTCTTAGCTCAGAGCCTGATGTAGACTCTCCCTACCCTTGAGAGTGGTCCCAGCTGGGATTTTAAAACTCCTTCGCTGTTCCAAAATTTCCTCCTTTCTGAACCATAAAGGAATTCCTTTTCCTTTAGCAAGTTGGCGCCTGTTAAACCAGCGCCTCTGGAATAAACACAGCTCGGCTTACATAGAAGTACAGCCGTGAGCATTTATTCTAACCTGGACTCTCTCAAAGCTTTGCCATTTCAAAGTGTGGTCTTTGGGTCAACAGCATCGGCTTCTCTGACGCGTGCCGAATCTGGAAAACCAGCCCAAAGCTGCTGAATCACAGCCCCCATCTTCACAGGAGCTGCAAGTGATGGGCATGCACGCTCGGTTTCAGGGAGCTCGGCCCTCCGCGGCTCTAAGCTGCTCCCCACGCCTGGCTGGGGCGCTCTGCCTCGGAACCTTGCAGCCGCTCAGGGCGGTGGAATCGGCTCCAGCGGGCGTGGGGGAGCCCTGCCCTTCCTGACTGTTCCCGCGGCCTGGCGCCTGCACCTGTGCGCCTCTCTCTGCTCCGGGAAGCCTCTAGAAGCAGACCCCCGCTAGCAGCCTCTAGGGTGGGGCCGCACTACCTCTTTTCTCTCAAAGAGCCTGGGATGCTGACAGCCTCAGATGGAGGCATCCTGTTTGTCGAAAAATAAACCGGCAGTTAAAGCAGGGTTGCGAGAGCTAGAAAACCGCAGGCCTGCGCGCGGCTGATAACGCGCCGCCAGGCAACTTTTGCAGAAGTTCCGTCGCAGCAACGCGCCGCCGCCAGGGCCCTCGCCACCGCCTCCTTTCCTGTCCCGGCCGCCCCAGTCCCCGCCGTTTCTGGCTGTTGCTTTCTGTGTCGCGCTTTCAGTTACTTCGCCTATTGTTTTTCTAAAGGATGCCCTTCTGCTCTGCTAGGAGCGATGGACCCACCCCTGACTCCCCTGGGGGGACTCGCGCCCACCCTGGACAGCACAGGGCGGAAATTTACAAGCTGTCATGAAATCGACACCGTTTAGGAGAAGCTGAACTTGTCCTTATGCAGTCTGTGATAGTCTGGCTGATTTAAATAAAACACACACACACAGGGAGACAGAGAAAGACAGGGGGTGGCCAGGGGGAGAGAGAGAGAGAAAGAGAGGGAGAAGAGAGAAATCCACGAGACCCACCTTGACAAAATCTGGAGCAAAAGGGACCCCAAGAGCCAATATTCAGATTGTTTTGTTTCTCGGAGTGAGTTGACCTGGCCGGATTCCATGCGGTGAATAGCTCATTACCGATCTTCCCCTTTTGGGGGGTATTAAAAGCTCTTTCCCCATTTGCTTGTTATCAGATAAACTAGGCAGATGAGAAGGCAGTGGGTAACCACAGGTAGAACCACAAATTCGCTGGAAACCAAGCAACTCGACCTTCCGAGGCAAAGGGTGTAATTGAGAATTAACCTGAAAATAGTTTCACACAGAGTGGAAAACTCACTGTTCTTCAAGCAGTGGGATGGACTGACTGAGCCCTGAAGAGAATAAATGCTACAAGAAAGGAGGCTTTGGGTCCCAGAAAATGGCTCCTGTTGGTGCGGATGGAGAGGCCTTCCGGGAGAGGCCGCAGTGTCGGCACCATCATGGGCTCCCAGGTCCTTCCAGCCAGCACACCCACATCCAGACCAATGTTATGTTCCTGGGATTTTGAATTTGCTTATTTTTTTCCTATGTCTAAAACCATGGGGGAGAGACAGCCCAGGCACATCCATTAATCTTCCTGCGTCTGTGATGAATACCTATCTTAGTTAAATAACAATCAAGTTAAGGATTTCCAGGGAGCCTGGTGATTTCTCCATTTCCTCCCCCAGAAATGTCTTCCAGGGGGCCAGCTTTACTGTTAAGCGTATCTACTGGGAAATCCTTCCCGTTCCTCTTATTGGAGATCCTGCTACTTCCTCACTGTCAGCTTCCCTTCTTTATCTCATGGCCTTGCGCTGAAGTTGCTCCTGATTTTCCTTGATTTCCTGTTGAAGGATTCTGTACTTGAGCCCAAGTATATAAAATTCATATATTTTTAGCTAGTTGGGTATAGACTTCAGCAATGAATAGGACAGCTTTATGATGATATAAAAGAGAAAACTCAGGTCAGAGATGATGGATTCTTAGGGCAGGGGGAGAGGACGAGCCAGAGGTAACATGAGCTAGGCATGAACAATGAGGTGTACAGTCTGCTGAGGGGACTTGGGGTATCTCCTGAGATCGGTGTGGGGCACAGAGAGTCTTAGGGAAGGAATGATGCTACAGGTTATACAGGTCCTGGTTATGAAAGCTTAGCGTGCAGACAAGAAGGAATTTGGAGGCAGGGGGCAATTGCCCAAGTTTATGCATGGTTATTCCCATAATGTCTTAAAGGGACTTCTTTCTCATCTAAAAACTATCATCAACAAATGAAACTAAAGACATCTAAATTGTGAATAAAACATAATAAACCTGATTATGAAGGTATATTTCAAAATTTGCACATCTATAATTGTAATGGGCTTCAAAGTAGTGGGGATTCAGGAAACCACTCCAACAGCACCGTTATTACAGTATGGTAAACATCTGTGGATCTGCTCCTTTGAAATGACTCTCAGAGTCAATTATTGGTTGTGCAAGTAAAACATTGTTCTTTTAGGTTGCAGCTCATTTTTGACCAAGACAACTATTACCAGGCTTCGCTAGCCATTTTATTACTATTCTTGGTCTTAAACGGCTTCTGGCTATTTCTAAAACTCAAACCCATCACTTGTCTTCCAGATATTGTGGATATTTTCAAGAATGTGCCCCACGCTGTGCATTCTGACTGGATACTGAGAATTTCAGGCTTGCTAGAAAAGAATATAGAGTTGCAAGATGACTAGATTATAGGAAATATTATCAGGCTGCAACCATGTGTATAATCTGTGTTCACACAGTCGCCTTCAATGTGAGTCACACGTAGTTAAAAAGAAAAACAAAGGAAAGCGCTGCTTGGTGCTGTAATGATGTCGGGTAGCAGGCCCCTTTATGCCTGAGCCTGCTCCATGACCCCCAAGGACAGCCAAAACCAAGAGTGGCGCTAACTCTAAGGTACAGCCTTTTGTACCCTAACAAGCACTTATCAGTCACCGGGCAGTAACTTTTACAGTTTGAGACGTGATGGTCAAACTAGCCTGAATTTCTTTTCCCTTCTCACAATTTAGTCTTACTGTAGATCTTAGCAAACTCAGCATATAATTCCTTTCCTTCCTTATTGAGTAAAGAATTTTTACCTTTTGCTTAAAGGGACTATTACATGATTTCTCTTTAGTGTATCTAAATTGCTGACACGGCTATTTTGGGGCTTTGGCACCATTATGAAGTTTTTGTTTTTGTTTTTGTTTTTGTTTTTGTTTTCCCTTAAAAAAAAAGGTTACTTGAATCCAAGCACTGTAATAACCACCACAGTTGATATGATAACGAAGACAACTATTATGTGATGAATGGGCAGGTAGTCTATACAGGGTGGACACAGTGAACAGAGGGATGATTCACATTCCAAGAGGGAGGCAGGATGGTGTGAGATTTTGTCAGATCATTCGGAACAATGTGCAATTTAAAACTTATGAACTGTTTATTTCAGGAATTTTACATTTAACATTTTCAGACGGGAGGTGACCACACACTCCTATAACTAGAATGACAAAAGTGTGGAGAGAACAATAATGTACTACCTTTAGGGTAAAAACTTAAAGCTATATAACTGAAACTCACTGTTTGAGAAATTAAAGGAATAAGATGCAGAAAATAAATTAAAATTCTGAAAAGTCTTTTGGAGAATGATCAGAGATCCATTTTTACCCCAGATATACCCTAATTTAAACAGCAAGTGGATAAATACCTTGTGTTGGTCAGAGCATGGGCTAGACTGCTGTAACACACTATGAATTTGGGGTCTTAAATAAGATAGAATTGTGTTTCTCTTTTTCAAGATGTCTCAGTAGGCCAGCATAGCATCTTCACCATCAAGTAGCCAGGTCTCTTGTACTCTGCTAAGTTACTTTCTGTAACCCCTGGTTCTTATCTCACGGTTCAAACTGGCTATTCCAGCACCAAACACCACATCCACATTCCGGCTCGCAGAAAGGGAGGATATGGACTACAAACATGTACTGATTCTCCTTAAAGACAGGGTCTGAAACTTGCCAGCAGCACTTCTGCTCACAACCCATTGACCAGAACCTAAGCAAAAATGGAGATGCGTAGGCTCTAAGGGAGGCTGGCAAATGCAGTCCCTAGTTGTGCAGCCATGTGCTAGGGGAAGTATTTACTTGGTTACTGATTCATATTTACTTAATACATGTGTGTTTTTACACTTAGAATAAACAGTCTATATCACTTGTGAACTATATAAATGTTTCATATAGCATAGGCATATACGATAAAACATGCTGAGTTTAGTATATAATTTTTTGTAGAAGTGGTCATTGATACCCCAAAATTCCTCATCACCACATATGCTGCTCTTGTTCTCTTGCACGTATCCTCCTTTGCCAACCCACTCCCCAGCAGCCCCTTGTGAACCTAGCAGTGTTGAAGGGTTCCTCAGGCCCGCCCTTCCCCATGCTCAGGCTCAGGTCCCTCAGTCCAGGTGCATCTATGGCTGTGACAGCCACAGGCAGCCCTTCACCCCCTACCTGCAGCTGCAGCCCTGGCCTGGTGCCCTCACCCCACCCTCTGGGAGGAGAAACAAGAAGGAGAAGGGAAACCCTTTGTGAGCAGGCGGAGACCTGCCTGCCTCCTCTTCCTCCTCCAGGCCAACACGCACACTCGGGCTTGCAGAAGTTCATCTCAGCACAGCTGACTGCTCAGTTCCAGGAACTGTGCAAGCTAGGAGTTAAACATGCATAGCATTCAACATGAAGTTATGTAAATTTGGAATTCTCAAAACTCATCCCTGCCTGTTTATCTCACAAGCACTTACAGTTACCTGTGCTCTGAGACTGCTTATGTCTCTCCCTAAGGGGTGGACATCCTGGGTCAAGGTTTCCTGGGATAGGAACTGTGTAATGCTCACACCGATTGCTAAAATCTGCAAGCACCACAACTTCAGGCTTTCAAAAAAGAGTGATGATAATGTGTATTTTTTCCTATTAAGTTTATTAAATAAAACCTCATTTCTATCTGTCTGTTTCCTATCATCTATCTTTTATTTTGCTTTAAATTATTTATACTTTGGGTTTCTCCTAGAGGCCTCCCGGGCCAAGCCAGGCTTTAGACTTTGCAGAAGCAGCACACATGAAGCTGGGCGTGCAGAGGGCACGGCTGAGTGCTGGGCTGGGTGTACCAGTCTGAATTAATCTGAGCCTGTCTAAGACAGGTGGTTGGTAGAACTTCATCCTGAAACTGGAAGACACTCATGGACACTTCTGAGCGGGAAGTATTGTGGTGAAATTATTCCCTGCCTCCTTTAGTCCCCACAGAAAACCAAATTGCCTTTTTGCAAACCATGGTTGACCCAGAGTCCTTGGAGAGCCAGCCTTGGCCTGAATCCTAGGGCTCCAAAAGGATTAAGATAAATCTCATCGCCAAGAGGTTCTCGGTCTCTGGCAGAGCAGGTCGGGCACTGCACAAAGGCACCCAGCTGAGGGCAGAGTGGACACTGACATACAGCCTGAGCTGCACTTGTCAAATCAAGAGTCCCAGAAGGTGTGACTCCCCCAAGGAAGGGGATCCTTTTTCAAAAAAAAGACACTGTCCACACACCAAGCCGTGTACCCACAGAGCTGGGTATATACACTCAGAGTGCATTATGTAATTCTCGCCCAGGAAGTGGCAATTTGGATAGAAGATCACCCTAATAAAATCATCTAAGGTCCCCCTAATACAGCATGCTCGGCAGGCCTAGAGGAGGGGTGTGTGCAAAGGTCGTGTGTGAGGTGTGTGTGAGTGTGCCAGGGCTTCCTACCCAAGCAGCGCACACTGGGCGCTCACCAGCAGGAGCTGTTGTCCCTCACCGCACAGAGGTCAGGGTGCCAGCAGGACCGGCTCCTGGTGAGGGCTTCGAGGATGGAACCTCACTCCTGGGCTTGTGTGTGATCAGCTTCTGCCTGCACCCTCACACCATCTCCCTCTGTCCTAGTCTGTACCCAAATCTCCTCTTCTCATGAGCAGACCAGTCATGCTGGGTCTGGGCCCAGCCTGTTGGCCTCAGTTTACCTTAATTTCCCTATAAAGATCTGTCTCCAAATAAGACCACATTCTGAGATACTGGGGTCTGGACTATGGCATATGGATTTTGAGGGAGACACAATCCAGCCACCAGCAGCACACTGTGTTACCCATGACATTCACTGATTTAACGTGACCATGACAAATGCCTGTCCACACCTGAGCCTGTGTGCTACCCCATCCGGTGGCCCTCGCCTCCGCCTCCTTCAGAGCAGAAATAGCCCCTGGGTGAGAGGAGAGCAAGGGCCTGCACCACTTGTCTCAGGGCCGCGTCTTCATCTTTGGGGGAAGATAAAACTATTTCCAGCTGTGATTTTGGAGTCAGAGGACACCCTTGTGTCCCCACAGCACCTGCCCTTCCAAGTCAAATGGAAACTTCTGCAGTTTAGTTGGAGACTCTCTCTCTCCATTGTGGGCATTTGTGCCCAGTGGGAACACCTCAGAAATCCTTCCTGAAAAGATTATTATGATGAAAGCAAAATGGATCTGGGAGGCTGAGGCAGGAGGATTGCAAGTTTGAGCCTCGCTTGGGCAACTTAGTGACTTAGTGAGACCCTGTTTCAAAATAAAAGACAGAATAAAATAAAAGGGACTGAGCACAGAGCTCAGTGAGAAGGTCCTGGGTTCAATCCCCAGCCTTGGGAAAGGGGAGGATCACAGACTTCCCTGGGCCTGGAACAGACCCAGAGTGATTCACAGCACAACACCCCGCCTCAACCCCGTTCTTTAGCTCAGCTGCTTCCAGCCCAGCTAGGGGAAGTAACTTGTCCAAAGTCACACAGGACAGCGTCAGAACCAGACCTCAGGTATCCCCATTTCCAATTCAGAGTCCTCGCACCTCTCACAGCTGGTCCTGGCATCATCTTAGGTGTTTTCCAACCATTCAGACACGGGTGAGACTGAACCCAAACCTTCACCAAAGCCTGCCGCTCTGACCATGTGCGTATGTGTGCTCCCCAAGCCTGTCCCCCCTGTGAGCTCCTGTAGTTGGCTCGAAGCTTCATATTTTCATCCCTAACAAACCAGGCAGAGTCTGAGAGTTATGTAAGTGTGAGATCCATCTGTGCCGATGTTTCTGAGTACTCCAAGACTCAGCTTCTGAAGTCTGTGACCTCAAACCCAGAAAAGACCGGCCGTGTCCTTGTGGAAGGCCGTCCATGCTCCGCGGGGAGGGAGGGCTGAGGAGTGGGAGAGGAAGCTGATGCAATTGCTGCTCAGCTCGTCTCACCTCCCCCTGGAATCCCAGGCACAGGCAGCCTTCTCCATCTGCCCCCTCCCCACCCTCGCCCCTTCATTCTTCACCTTCCCCTGTGAAACCCCCCACTCCACTTCTCCCAGCACCTGCTCGCTGGCACTCTCTCCCTCTCTTTTTTGAGCTGCATGGCACCTTGTGCCCTGGCCATGGGCCCTTGGCATATCCCCCCAGCACAGAATGAGCACAAATTTTAAGGCCCAGTGATCTCAGTGCAACAGCATACCTGGGGGATCCCCAGGTGAGAGGTGACAGAGGAATTCTTCGTGGCAGGGAACCTGGAATAGTGGTAGGAAATCTTCAGGAATTTCTGTCTTGGTCCCTTTACTCCTACCTCTCTAGGCCCTAGAAATCAGGTTCTGAGAAGACCTTTCACAGTGGGTCATAGGTCTGGAATTTCCGTGGTGGTTTATCTGGTCCCCACGGTAGAGGGTGTTAGAGGCCAGTGTGCAGACACAAAACATCACTTCTGGTGACCAGGACTAGAAACCTCATCACAGAAGTTGACCGGGCAAGTCGGCTGCCTGCCAGGAGTGTGCACAGAGAGCGGGATGCAAAGGAGCATTTACGGATCACTTATGCTATTCCAAACCCTGCACTACAAGTGTTTCACGTGCATTACCTCTCGTTGATTTCATAGGAACCCTAGCGGGCAAGCACTGTCCTTGTTTACCAAAGACAACACTGAGATTCAGGTAAGTGAACAGGTCACTCCAGGTTGAGAGCCAGGAATTCAGCCTTCATCTTTACGACTCCTGCGTGCATGCTGATTTATACCACGCTCTGCAGCCCAACAGCAATGACACACATGACCAAATGCGCATGAGGTCCGTGTGGTTGTTTTATTTGATTGCAGTAGTGCACTCTGTTCGCCTGGACACCAGATCACAGCTTGGGAAATCTCCCAAGGGTCCAGCAATGGGAAAGGTCAAGTTTGTGATGCTAGGTGCACTAAAAACAAGTCCTGGTCTGTGACTTTGTCTAGAATGGCCCTTGAGTGTGGTGAACTACATACCCATTGCTCTCCATCTGCCAGCCAAGATGGCACTGCCCTTTAAAGTACACTGCCTGCTCCCGGGGATGACCACAGAGCGAAGTGGCCAGACTGGAACAAGTATAGCGGAAGTGCCCACCTCTTTATATACTCACTGGTAAGTTAGTTGCTTGGAGCTTCAGAACAATGTTCTACTAAAATGAGGTTGTCTGTGGCCATCACGGTGGTGGACTGACCCATTATGGTTTGTTTTGCCCACCGCATGCAAGTGCTAAGTGAACCCTGCCAGAAAGGACTTTATTTCAGAGGAGAGAGGAGCAGTCACTCCCTGATGCCAACATAGGCAAATAGTAAAATAAGTGCTGTTGCCTTTCTTCCACCTCTTTCCTCCTCTGCTTCTCTCCCTGTTTGGGCTTCTTCCCAAGGCCCTCTCAGTGTCCTGATTCCCACCCTGGGACACACTTCCCAGGCCTTCCAAGGAAGGAACATTCCAGAGTGTTCTACCACCTTCTTCATGACCAAATAAGACACTGATTGTGGCCCACATATTAGGCAGGTTGGGATGAGACTGCTTGGACACAGGGATTTTTTTTCTCATTTGAAACAGTGCCTTTGACAATGGACACATTTTTTCCAGTGATAAAATCTTCCTGGCAAAGGGATACTTACTCCAATGTTGTTTCATGTTTTATCTTGATCCTCAACTAACCAGATTTGGGGGCCTGGCACAATTACCTTGCCTTACTGGGCTCATATGTCACATGGGATAATGGGGCTTTACACTAGTGGCCTTTCTTGTAGAATTGACCTCAAAACACTGGTTCCTGAGATGCTTACAGTCGATGTGTTCTCACTGCCCTCAAAGCCCCATCTGGCAGTGCCCAGGCTCCTTCATATGTTAAAGGTTCTGAGAAGCTCTGCAGTGATGAAGTCTTTCCCCTTCTGTTTGCCTCTGTCCCTCGTATCTATTTAAGGATGAACCCTTACCCTCTGTGTTTTTGGTAGTAGTATCTATTAATACCCCTAGGCATACAAATTAATATTCCCTGAACAGATAGCATCTAAGGACATTTGATTTGTAATCCTCCCACTTGGAAATAAATCTCAAGTTTATTGAACATCTTCAGAGAAGTGGGGAAGAAAATCTTCCTTTGAGAGTTGATTGACTTTTGAATGGTGTTACGATTTACTTGGATCTGAGAGTAGATCAGAAAATGAATTAAACAAAACTGAGGACTATTGCTAATATGATCAGTGCCTTGTGGCACATAAGCTGCCTCTGAAAGGACATAGGAGGTGAGTTTCCGAAGTGGCCTGGACGGCAGTGACTTTGCCTTCACACTCAAGGCAGCCCCTGGTTGCTGCCAGAGGGAAACCCGCCTCATTGTCGTGTGTCCAAGGATGGACTGCATCCACGCAACGACCAGACTCCACCACAGAGGGAAGCCGTGATGAGAGAGCCGAGGCAGATCTGGGTCTGAATGAAGCCTACATCTGCGTGGCAAGGCCGCACATGGGGGAGTCAGGTGGAGGTTTGGTTTTGAGACTGATGTTTGCCTCGCACAAGTTGGGGCACAGACGTACCTCAGGAGACCTGGATAATTGTTTCTGCTTCCTGCCCTGCAGTGACCGCACCTGGCTTTATTCCCTGCAGAGCTCAGGGCCAAGGCCTTGTGTAGGGGACCCTGGGATCTGGCTCTAGGTGGACGTTCTGTGCCCTTCAGAGCCCCACCTCGGTGACTCACACGGTCACCTCAAAGAGGCTCCTCTCTTGGCCTCAGAGAGCACTCCCAGGCCACCCTCCCTTTCTCAGTCTCTGCGTCCTTCTCTCCTACACTGCTCTGCTTCCCTGCCTAACTAGGGCCCCACTTTGGGTCCCTATCCCGTGCTCTTCCCCTCCCTTATCTCTTTATTCAATGACCATCTACCCTGAGGCTGACACTTCTACCACCCTGCACCAGCTCCAACTCAGAAGGAGCGTGGAGGAGTCAACTAATTATGCAACTGCGCAATTCCAGAGTCACACGTCCTCGGCGTTGTTCTTGACCTTGAGACAGCCCCTTCTCTCCCTCGCTGTCTCTTCCAGATGTGGGTTCCCCTCCCCCTCCACTACTCCTGCCTTCTCAGAGCACGACCATCCCTGCCCTCCTCCCCTGCACGCTCCTCCCCTCCACTCCTCCTGCTATACCCTCCCACCTACACATCCAAACTCCCCATGAGCTTATCCCTGAAAACATGCAGCTCTAAATACACATGACGCTCCCGTGCTAACAGCATGCACTCCTGTAGTGCCCCAGCTTGACGCTTTCCGTATCCCAACCACTTGCACCCTCACAGAACCCTTTGCATTAGTGGTGATCGTGATCCCATTGTCCAGGTGAGGACAATGACATGCAGAGTGATTGAGAAACTTGCTAGGGTGTCACTGCTGGGAAACAGCAGAGCTGGTGAACCCAGCTGGACTGGCTTCAGAGTCTGTGATGTTTTAAATATAGTTTCTTTTTCTGTTGGTATGTGTCTGGTGCACAGTAACTGCATTCATCTCGGGGAAGTGGTCCACATACAAATTGCATTTTAATGACTTCAGAGTCTACGCGTGCCCGCTCCATGGTGCTGTCTTTCCTGCGTTAGCAGTTTTTGCTCCTTCTTCTCCAAATCTGTCAAGAGCTGAGTGCAGGCTCCTCCTCATGTCATCAGCCCAACCAGGACCATAGGCTGTGGGGAGTGTGTGGCAGGATCTTTCACCTAGACCTTGCAGGATGCTCTCAAGAAGAGGACAGGGTCCCTGGCTCCAGCTCTGATGGGAGAATCAGCATGAAGCTGATAAGAGAAAGACCCGTAAGCCACAGTCAGGCAGCTTCAGTGCGGTAAGGAAGCCGGCAGGGTGGTGCAGGCCTGTGATCCAAGCACTTGGGGAGACTGAGGCAGAAGGTTCTCAAGTTCTTAGCAACTCAACAGGAACCTGTCTCAAAATAAAAAATGAAACAGGAGTAGATATAGTTCAGTGCAAAGGTCTTGGGTTCAAAAGAGAACAAACAAGTGCTGGGATATAGCTGCACAAGAGCTGAGGATTTGGACCACACAGAGAACAAAGGAGTTTCCTCTCCCAAAAGGGAGTGCGTGGCCCATCCATGCCCAAAAAGCAGAGCTGACGGGATGCCCTGGCAGTGCTCAAGGAGGGGTCTCCAGTTTGCTAACATGGATCCTTGATATCAAAAGCATACATTGTATAAATGATCGGGCAAGTGTGCTTTCCACTGGCTCTCCTGCTTTACCACCGGAGAGTTCTCCATTTAAAAGACCACTGAGGGGATGAGGACAGAACCATAACACACATGTCCTACTTGACCTTCTCGGAAACTGGAGGTAAACTGAGCAAGGGGGACTAACTCTTTCCTATGGTGATTATGGACTGTGCCCAAGTCTGCTGAGATGATAGTGTCCTCTGCAGGCTAGGAGAACTCCTGATAATGTGTATATACCTCGAGGTCTCCTCACCTGAGCAGGGGCAACACCTGGGCAGGAGTTGTCACTGGGTGAGTCAGTAGCTGCAGGAGGCTGAAGATAGGGACCAGTTGTGTACAGCGTGCAGAATGAAAACCATGCTTAGTTGCTGGGTAGGAGTATCCATTTACATTACGTTATAAAGGAGAGTGCAGCTAACTCTGGTTAATCAACATGTTGATCTTTTTAAATAATGTTTACTTTCTTCTGTCCAATGTAAAATTTCACTGACGAAATCTTCAAAAATCAAAATTAAAGAAATTAACATTATCCATAATCCCACTGGTTAGCCTGTCTCCTGTTAACATTATGGTTGGCTTTTCTCTATAATTTTGAAATGTAATTTAACTTGGCATCATACTTAAAGTATTACTTTGTAAACTATTTTTGTCTCTTAAAAATATTGTTTTCAGACCATTAAAATCCTATTCTAGCCAGGCATGGTGGTACCCACCTTTCATCCCTGCTACTCAAAAGACTGAAGTAGAAGGATGCAAATTAGAGGCCATCCTGGGCAACTTCACAAGATTCTGTCTCAAAATTAAAGAAAAAAGGGTGGGGTATACCTCAGTATGTGTAAGACCCTAGGTTCAGTCCCTAGTACCACAGAGAGAGGGGGTCAAAGCAGGAAAGAAAGAAAGAAAGAAAGAAAGAAAGAAAGAAAGAAAGAAAGAAAGAAAGAAAGAAAGAAAGAAAGAAAGAAAGAAAGAAGAAAGAAAGAAGAAAGAGAGAAAATAAAAGGAAGGAAGTAAAAGAACAAAAAAAAGAAAGAGAAGGAAGGAAGAGAAAGAAAAGAGAGATGGAAATAGAGAATAATATTCTAAAATGTATTGATTGCATAAATTTCCATAGCTCTGTAGTTTACCTAACCAGCCTTAAAACATTGATAACTTAGGTTATTTTTAACATTTCTCCATAATAACTAATGCTTTAATCCACATCTCTGAACATAATCACCTTGGGACACATTTCTGATTATCACCATAAAATGAGCTACTGTAGATGGAAATGCTATGTCAAAGGCTGCAAACATTGGAAAGAGTTTTCATACTTTCTCTAGAAAGGTCATGCTAATCTCTGTTCTGATCTGCAGTGCATGAAAGAGACACTACCTGTACTTTACTTTCTTCTTCTTAAATTGTAATCCGTCTTCAGTTTGTGACTGAGGGTTTTTAATAAACTCCACTCTGAAGTATCATCCATCCGTACCTCGTTTCAACTTCACAGAGTCATGCTTTCATGGTCATTCATTTTTTGTGGACTTACAAAAAGCATATAACACATAAAATCCATTGATATTAACTTAGAAGCTAAATATACATATTGTATTGTAAATGTGTTTATTTATTTAAAATACCTAAGAATTAGTCTCCTTTAGGCTAGGTTTTATAGCACACCAATGCCAGCTCTCAAATATGTTGCCCAGTCTGGATCTCTCTGCTCTGCAATGCAGGACTGAAAATTGAACTCCATGTGTAGACTACCAAAATAATTTCATTGGTTTGCAAGCACCAACAGCTAAAGAAAAGGCAGGATATTTTACAAGAGGGAAATGATGGAAATGAGTATATTAATATGGGGAGGGTGTGGTTGCAAATCCCCTAGACTATGGACATTTGTATTCTTCATTCATGACCAGGACTACTTTTTACATCAGGGGTCAGCAAATGATAAACCATGGGCAGAATCTACCCAATGCCCTGACTTCATAAGTTGATGTTTTATTGGAGTACAATCTTAGCTTTTATTCATGTATTTTCTAGGGCTGCTTTCTCACCCCAAACGACTTGAGTATTTTTAAGCAGACCTTGTTCACAAAACCTAAAGTATTTATTGTTCAGCCTTTCACTGAAAACCTTACTGACTGCCAATTCATATTCCCCACTGGGTATCCAAGGCCCTTTCACTAAGGATCACTCTATCCTCCTTAGTATCCTGTGAAAGAGCAAGCATTGCTCTTCTCTCAGCATGGACAGGTGTACATGAATCTCTTCAGAGTTAAACAACTGCCCAAGCTCGGTTTCTGTGAGAAGCAGCTGAAGTTTACAGTTAGATTTTTACACCCAAACGTGGAATTTCTTTCTTTCTGTACATAAAGGCCATATACTATCCTCCTTCTTTCATCTTTCCTTACCAGCTTTCCATGTGTATCATCTCCTTCCAAATCTTTCTCATAGAATTTTTTCTATGGTAACTCAAATATGGAAGTGACACCGATGCATTCAGGTAGATCCTATACATAGCTATGCATACAGAAACGTAAACATATGGATCGCCTATTGTAGTTAATTTGAGTTACAGATATATGAAGAGTTGATACTACTAAAAAGGATATCAATCTTTCTTCAGAAAGTCAATCTTTCTTCAGTGATTCAATAACTTAAATCATTTTTGGAAATACCTGAGAGTCATCACGTAAAAATATAGTTAAGTCCTTGATTTCTGAATGAATTCCATTCCAGGAGGACATTTGCAAGTCAGATTCATTCATAATCAGACAGGTTGAATCTTATAGAGTACACCTGTAAATATTACACAATACACCTATGAAAGTTCACAGCTTGAATATTCATAAGCTGGGAACTTCCTGTATTCCCTTAGAGTGGCCAAGAATTTTTTTTTTCTATTTTAAAGATAAAAGGAGGGAAACATTAACAGACATACAACATTTTACAACATATCACAAGCACAATACAGACAATACAGAGTTACAAACAAAGTGGTAGGGAATTAACAATGGTGGTTGTATTACATATTGATATCTTCAAAGTGGCTTCTCATAAAAACAGATATAGACATGCAATACTGGTCAACCAAAGACTCATTGACAGTTTCTTTCAGCATAGAAATAGAAGACAGAAGAACAACCATGTTAACTATCCTGTGTATACATACATATAAAATTTCTCCTTCTTTCCCTTCTCTTTTCCAACATCCCAGAAGCCCTTTACTCTTCAGTGGTTTCCTATCATTTCACAGTGTCTATCATACCTCCGAGTTTAAATTAACTCTTTCAAGTTTTACACTAGTGACACAATGTGGTGCTTGCACATGTATGTTTGATTTATTTCACTTATGAGTATGGTCTCTAGTTGTGACCATTTAAATATAAAGGCCTCAAGTTTATCTTTCTTTATAGCTGAGTAATATTCCATTCTATAAAAGTACTACAATTTTCTTATCCAATTCTCGGTGGATGGACATTTGGGTTGCTTCCACATTTTAGCAATTACAAATTGTGCTGCTGTGAACATAGGTGCACATATATCACTGTGATATGATGTTTTTAGATCTTCTGGGAAAATACCCAGCAGGGGGATAGCTGGGTTGAATGGGACCTCTAGACCTAGTTTTTGGAGGAATCTCCAAACTGATTTCCACAGTGGTTTCACCAGTCTGCATTCCCACCAGCAGTGGAGAAGGGTTCCTATTTCTCCACAGCCTCGCCAGCATTTGTTATTGGTTGATTTCTTAATGCTAGCCATTCTTACTGGGGTAAGGTGGAATCTTAGTGTTGTTTTAATTTGCATTTCTCGAATGACTAATGATGTTGAACATTTTCTCATATATTTATTTGCCATTTGTATCTCCTTGTCTGAGAAATGTGTATTCATCTCAGCTGCCCATTTTTGGATTGGGTCTTTGAATTTGGAGGGGCTGAAATTTTTTAATTCTTTATATGTTCTAGATAAAGAGTGGCCCAGAATTATAAGAGGGGGAGATTATTCTGAAACCTCAATAAATTAGCAATAGCCCTTAAAAGTGACCTTTTAAAAGGCAAAAAAATTCCCTATTGCAAGTTTATTAATATTTCACTTTGTTTTCTCTCATACAACTGCAGAAAAGGAAAAAGAATGTAGGTATTTGAGCATTTAAGTTGTCAGACTTGATAAATAAGAATGTTTCCTGGAGATTTCATCATCAACACCTAAACTATAAGTCCCATGCAAAACGTGGAGACACACACACAAATAATACATGCACATGTCAACCAATTTTTTAAACCTCACTATTAAATTTGAACCTCATGTTAGGTATGGGGGATTAAGCTAAAGATCATATTTACTTTAGCAAACTATTTTTTAAAAAACACCCTAATACAAAGTTTGTTTCTGACCAGCTCCCTCCTTAATCCCATAGCACCTGCCAGGAAACATCCAATAACCCATTCTTTAGGTCAGAGAAAAAACATACAAAAGAGAAAGCCGGGCTGGAATGACTCATGTTACAAGCCAGCTGCTTTCCAGAATCCGTTAAGCTTTAGGGTCCAGATCTCTTTTTGTGGCTTTCTACAGACTTTATTTGAACAGAGAAATTACGACAGCACTGCCCACATAAAAGCCAAGGAGAGAAGCTGGCTAGGGTAGAGACGATGCCCCCAATACTACTATACTTTAAAATAAAATGGTAATTAGCAAGAATTCTTTTTCTGTTTCATGGTCATAAATGCTTTTCTGATCCCACTCACTGCTGAGATGATGAAACTTCTCTGCGATGGACTCCATTTGACGATCAGCAGAGCACTTTTCCATGGGCAATGGCTCTGGAGGACGCTGAGACCTCAGCTGGCACTTTTGATTGATGTAGGTTTATCCTTTACCTTCCTCTGCTTCTTTTGACCAGTGTCAAGCTGTGTTAGGTTCTCCTTTCCTACTTCAGCCCACTGAGGGTTCAGTCCACATTGTCCAGGATATAGTAACATGCTCATTAACAGCAAAGAGCAGTGCCTGGTCCAAGGAGGGAAGGGTGCCGTCATCCCAAGTGACAACTCCCATGTATTAGAGTGGCATCGATGCCTCAGCTCATGGCTGCCACGATGCCTCAGAGCCAGGGCCCGAAGAGGCATCTCCATGGGAAAGGTGGTAGGGTCCTCTGGGCGTGTGTAGGATGGGCTCGGGGTTGGATAAAGGCTTGACAAGATGAAATGTCAATTCCATTCCTGGGCTTCTTGAAGGCCTGAGATCACTGCTTATGTAGGACTCAAATGCCCTACATGGGAGGGTATGACTGGCCATCTTTTACATTTCTCCTGAAAAGTCATTTAACAAATTTAATTAACCTTAATTCTCTATCACGTAGAGTTCCTGCAGCTGGGAATAAAACCTCCAAGCTACAACCAGAGATACACATTTTCGCCACTAACAAAGGATGTGCCTTCTGTGACATGCAGTCCTAAGGCACATAGCTCATGGTTCATCGGTGCTTTGGGCTTCTGCTTATTTAAACATCAAGATAGAAGAGCTGATGAATAGAAATTTGATTAGCATTAAATTCCCGGTGGTGGTTGTTACTACCCTAAATCTATGATATTGAGGTTTTATTTTTAAATAATTCTCCTAAAGTTTATGGTATAATAATGCTTTGCTCTTCATGTAAATATAGGGGGAAAACACCTTGAAACCAGAACATACAGTATGGCTTTTGTATGCCCTGATGCCAGAGATGAAATAGAATCCCACTCAATAGCAACGAACAGTATTTGGCTGTCACAGACTTCAGTGCTTTCTCTGTACAAACCTAACATGAGACCTCATTGTCAGCATCATCCCTTTTAATAGCTTGGGGTAAACACTCAGGATAGACTTTCAGCCAGAATAGCTAGACCAGGGTGCGATTGTCTAACATAGCTTCAGCATAAACTGTTAGGACCTTTCAGCTTGGAAGCAGTGTATGCTTGTATGGTGATTTTTTGCCCCAGAGGAGTTAGCACAGATTTCCTAAGCTCTTTGGCTCGCACTCTTAGAGTTAGTGTCAAAATTTTAAACTAACCTGTAAAATAAAAACCTTGGAGAGAGTCATCCTTTAAGCATTTCACTTCCATATTCTTTACTGAGTAAGCTTCGTTCCTTCTAATTCAGAAGCATACTGTGATAGAAGGCTAGACACTGTAATGAACAGGGTTAACATCTTGGACCAGCCTGGAATCACTCTGGACTCAGTGGGGAAAATGCCCACCGCTCTGTGGCTGGACTGGCTCCGTGAAGCATTGGAACCATCCTAGGGTCTCTTTTTCAATAATGCATGATACAGTTCCATGTAAATGTGTCATGGATCAGGAATATAATGAAGTGTAATTAACACTAAAATTGCATTGACCCGATTGTAATTGTTCTTTGAAGAATCAGACCAAACCCCACAGTCATGTAGCACCTCAAGATCATGTTGGTGCAAACCATGTGGTTGGCTTGTGCAAAAATATTAGTTCCTTCCACACGGATAGACCACTAACCAACGAAGATGACGTTAAGCAAGATTTTGGTCAGCCCTCAAAATTATGTAGCCTTTTCACAACCCCGGTTTGGGCTCCTAAAAACCATGTGACCTGCTAGAGACTTTTATCTTCTCATCAATTTCTACCAACAGTGATTGGTGAGATTTCAAGAATAAAATGCACCGTGGAAAAATTCAAACCCAGCAAAGCTGGCACAGGGTTAAAAGATGAGGCAAGACTTCCCTCCGGGAGATCAGGTTTCCCTTTGACGTGTGGTTCCAAATTCTTTAGGGCCAACAGAGAGCCCACCAATAATTGCCTGTAATTCAACACACACGACCAGCATCCCTGAAAGGCAAGCATCAGCCTCTCCATTATAGTCGGGGTCTCCATTTCTTATTGTGTTTTCTTTTCTTCTTTGATTTTTTCCCTCTGGAGCAGTAGTTTTTTTCAGGCAAGGTCTTGCTTGACATCCTAATATAAGTGTAATTTTATCTTCCCAGAGGCATTTCTTATTCTTCACCCCAATGACCATTTCATCGTCAGTGTGCTTAGAAGAGCCAAGCCCACCTCTGGGCATCTGTTCTATCTGAGATGAAGGCAAAATGTTTAGAGTGTCAGAATCAACAGTGCTACAGCATGTCCTGGGCTCACCACAGCTGACTGACCAGAACATTAAATATCTTCATTGTACATATTCAATTAATATTTCCATGTACCACAACTGGAAAATCAACCTATACAGATGTACATGATCTAATTGTTCCTGATCCCTCCTCATCAGTCCTCAAGAGATTCTTTCTGGTCTGAGCTGAGACAAGACAGGACAATGATCCTTCCAAGTGCATGCCAGATTGACCTTTGTCATTGTTTCTCAACTCCCCATCATAGATGGAGCACCTTCTAAGTGACTGTTGAAATAAATCAGTGCTAGTTACTATGAATGAAGGAGGGACAAAAGATGAAGAAATACCTACAAAACATTAAAGAAGTTCTCCACTAGGCAAGAAAAGAAGTGCTCACATACATGAAGCTAACATGTGTCATATGGCACCACGTTGAAAGTGTTATTACAGCTGGGAAGATGAACTGGTTCTGGCTGGGCAAGGGACTGAAAAGCTTTTGGAAACTGTGGATTTAACTGTGCCTTCAGGGTAGATAGAACATTTCAAAGCAGATGAGGGAGGTAAGATGACATTAGCACCAAGAAGCTCTACCAGTTAAAGACTTAGAGCTGAAAGAGCACAGCATATGATCAAGAGAAATAGCATGGAATGCAGTGGAGGGTGGAGTAGACAAGAGAAGTGGTGGAAAAAGCAGGAAATAAAGCTGGAGCCACAAAACAAGACTGAGTTCAAAAGGGCTTTGAATCCTGGAGTGAAGAGATCAGACAGCACAGAGGCTCAAGGACATTGTTAAAGCTGGGATGTGAAAGTTCTGGGTTATAAAAAGACCTTTCCGAAGTTGAGGGGCTGTGTGAAGAGAAGAAAGGTGATTAACTTGGAGCATGTTGATACAATAGTATTAAAGAATAAAATGGGCACAACTGGGTCAGTGGAAGTAAAGCGGAGAAGAGGCATGAGGGAGATACACCCCAGGGGGCTGACAAGGACCTTTTCCTTTTCTCTGAAAGAAGGAGTCAAGGCCAGTGATAAAAACACCTGGAATCTGGTGGTCACAAGGGCAGGTATCCAGGATGATAAGGAAGAGCAAGGGAAGAATGAGTGGTGAGAGATGGGGAGCAATATTTGAACACATAGAATTTAAGTCCCTTTTGAACATCCATGGGATGATTTTTAGGTGAGATACAGAGGTAAGTGTACACCCTGGAGGGAAGCTGGGGCTACAGGCAGGATTAGGAGTGGAAATCCAGCTGTGTAGGACATAACAGCACAGTCCCATGGAGGTAGGACCTTCTTCCCCAAAACTTGGGAGAAAATCCGGTAGCCACACAGCACCTGTCCGGTGACCTACTTTGGGTTTAGTGCTCACAGGGCTCCAATTCCAGGACATTGTATCCTGTCCAGCAGAACATAATGCAAACCCCCATGTTAAAATTTCTGGTAGCCACAATAAAATAAGGAAAAGAAATGTAGGAGATTAATTTTACTAATATTTTTATTTAACCCAATGCAGCCAAGTACTATCATTTTAACATGGGTTCTATTTCAAAGATGTGAATGCATAGTTTATATTCTGTCTTTTGCAGTGAGTCTTTGAGATCTGGTGTGTGTCTTGGCCCAGACCAGGCATCTTTGAAGGCATCAGCTTATTAGTCTCGTGATGTGCTATAGGGATAGTACTGAAGCACTCACAGATCGGGTGACCGTATAATTTGTCCTCCCACACTAGGGCACTTCTGAGAGATCAGGGTGTGGCACCAGCAGCGAATAGGGCCTGGCCAGGAAGTACCAGGAAAGGCGATGTCTCACACTAGGCCCCTTGAAGACCAGCTGCCGTGCCTCTCTTCTGCATTTCCAGCAACTTCAGCCTGGCAGAGAAAGGGCAAGGACAAGCACTGACTCATGTCCTGCGTTCGTCTCCTCTAAGGCACCAGGATGAGCCCCAGGATCAAGGAATTTGGCACTTCTCCATGCTCTGGTTCATCTCTCTAAAAAAAAAAAAAAAAAAAAAAAAAAAGGATAAACTAATAATATTCTCACCTAGTATGTACTGACCTGCTGTGTGTTCAGTTCCTGGACCAGCACTTGCTATGTAACAAACTAGATACTGGTATTTCTGTTATCCTTGTGAGGTTCAGAGAGGTTACCTAACTTGCCTAAAGTCACCCAGCAGAAAAAAACTGAAATCCACGTCTGGCAGAGAGGAAGTTCCAGGTTCTTAACCTTTGAACCATGTGGATAGTTTTCCTCCACGTCTGCCAAAGGATGCAGCTTTGGATGGCTGGAAAGACAGAGAGAAACAGTAGTGTGTTTTTGTGTTAACCAGATGGAGTGGCTTTGTCATTGTGCTTCTTGAAAAGAACACATAGCTCAGTCTGGCTGCTTGAGGCTTGATGGAAGCAAAGCCAACTTTCCATACAAACATGAAAGATGTTCAACTTTTAAATCATCAGCATTCAGTGCCTCTGTGTGTGTGTGTGTGTGTGTGTGTGTGTGTGTGTGTGTGTGTGTGTTCATCCACTTCCCAACATCCCTTTTCTCAAAGACAATGCACACAGCAATTAATAGATCTGGTATGAACCTGGATACTAAGCTACAGCTTAGCTCCTCGGCACTTCAAGGCCTGACAGTGATCATGGATGAGATTCTGTCTGCCTCATTTTAGAGGATGATCTAAGTTTGGGATGAACCTGCCAGCGATGATGTGAGAGAGAAACATGCTCATCGCCAGAGACCCTGGAGAGACTCTCCCCAGCTGTGAATGTGTCGCCCAGCAAAGTCCAATCCCAGGCATTGCAGCTGGGGTGGGTGTGCTGGCTGCCACGCATTCCAGCTGCTGTGTCAGGGCTGTGTGGCACATCTGCGAGTGTGGTAGGAAAATCACATAACAGTGCCACCTGTGCTTGTATTGGCACGAAATTCAAAGAGTTTGTACAAGGTGTGCGGTGGCCAGGGGCTCACAGCTGCAGCTAGTGCCCCTTCTTCCCTCCACATGTAGAGCCTGAGACAAAGTACCCAGTGGGCCAGTGCTGCTAGGGTTCCAAGCTGCCCTCCCACTGGAGGCCGAGCTTTGAGGTAGAAGCTACAGGCAATGAGGATACTTACCATCCTTTATAGGGAGGATGGTGAAGTGTCAGTGACAGGAGAGGCCTGTGGAGACTTTGAGTAGTGAAGGATACTTGGAAGACTAATGATTCCTAGGTGTGAAACTAGATAAAGATGCAGAATGTAGAGTTTCTTAGATTAAGGAAATTATGGCAGAGTATGGGGAGGGGAACTGTGGGTCTCGTCTAAGTGCAGTTTGACTTGACTCTGGCATTTAAAATGTGGTGCTTCAGAGGATGAAAAAGGCTATTTCTGGGGACATAAAATGAGTCATATAATATTCTAGTGGTGTTTATAGGGCTGTGAACAAATAGTGTGTGTGGTGATTTGGGTCTGTAAAGAATAAATGCAAGCCATTCATCTATGTATCTGTGTACATATCTATAAATACATGTATGTATGTTATCTATCTATCTACTCTATCTACCTATCTTATCTATCTATCTATCTATCTATCCATCTATTTCTACTTGTCCTATTTCCCCATCACTCTATCAATGTGATGAGCATATTGGCATAAGAAAATAATGCAACCCTAATAAAGAACATCATTTCTAAAGACCTCAGTACAGATGAATAAACTCTGTGACTTCCCTTTCGCCAACCCAGTGGTGGCAGCGAAGGGGTTAAAGGTGTAAGCTTCTGGGGAAGAGAAAGCAAGGGAGAATAAGTCTTAAAATGCAGAGCCACAGAAAATACACTGAAAGTACGACTTTCCCAACTCTGTCCCTCAGTGATGGGGAAGTGACAGCAACCTAAAACATGCGCACCACATCCACAGGGAGTCTTGGAGGTCTGGTTTGTGCTCCAGGGAAGGACAGTCATCTCTCTAGGACACAGAGCCTGAGTAAACAAGGGCCTGAATTTGGAGCTGCCTCCTCTATGAGCCTGGAAGTTCAATGTTCCCCTTCACCAGAGGCATGATCCCATCACATGATGACATCTGCAGGTTTAGTAGCAACAGGAGGAACTGGAAGTGGGTTAAAGTAAAGTAGGGTCTCATTCCACACAATCCCTGGTCCATCAGAGAAGATTAAATAATTAATTCAACAATGCACAAGTTGATAAAAACAGGATCACGATTTCCAGGCAACGGTGTAAGTTTTTCTGTGATTTTAGCCCATGACGTGCACTGAAATTGTCACTGTGTGCCTTGGAGCACAGATAGGGATCAAGTTTATTCAGCCTCCTTTGGGATGTGCCTTAAGACCAAGGTCTGCAACTCCCACGCCCTGGCAGGAGCCACTGTGACAGAGTGCCCGAGGTCCCATCATCTTCCGTGCAAAGCGGATGTCCTGGCTCAATCTCTTTGGGCCTCTTGTTTTCTGGAATTATTTGATGAAACACACTCCCAGTACAGCCAGACACTCTGACATGTGACTGAGCGTCACCAGCATTGGTTTGGGGGGAATCAATGCCCTGGTCTATGTAGACCCCAGTAGTTAGTGGCGGGCAGGGTGAGTAACACAGTTCCGCGTTTCCACTTTCTCCCTTCTTAGACCGTGCCGCATTCCGAAGGCAGTTAACAGCTTTCAGGAGCAAATGGCAGTGAGCAGTTCTTCAACTTTAAAGGAATCTTACATGGTCAGGATTGCAGGGTGAATGTGGGTTATTTTGAAAGTGTGTAACATCACTAGAGAAGCAAGCAGTTGGAAAGCTTTTGAAGGTCTTTATGAGATGTGATAAAAAAAAAAAAAATACAGTGAATGTTGTGGCTGAATGTTGCCCTCCAAAAGCAAGGCAGGCTCATAAAAATATCACCCTTCTTATTCACTGGATCAGGCCCTGTACTATTTTTGGTGCTTCTCGAAGTCAAAATGACCATGCAAGGTGACTATTTTGGATCAGTTCAGGACACTGAAACAGCCATGACAGCACAACTAACAACACTCACGAAAGAGGACTTGCAGAACTCTTTCCGAAAGTGGCTAAAACAATGGGATGATTGTGTTCAAGAAAAGAGGGAGTGCTTTGAGGGAAATTAGTGGTAATGTTTCTCTTACTGTAATAAGTTTTTAAAATTTAAACAGCCTCTGTAATTTTGATCATGCCTCATCTGTTTTGTCTTCCTTTCTCCTACTTTATGAGCATTTAAAGACACTGATCCCTCAGACTAGACCCTAGCTTTCACTCCAGGCACCATAACCCAGTAAGTTCAGGATAACCAAGCCCCACTGCTAACGTTAGGAAGGTGGCTCCTTCTGCTTCCTGGGCGGCAGCTGCCCCTGGAGACAGAAGTGGAAGAACTGAGCCCCGCAGAAGGACTATCATGAGGTGTTGATCTTCACAAGGAAGCTGTGGGTTTGTGATGTTCTGGAGATTTTGTGGCATCATGGGGTCAGTGATGTAATTCACGAGAATGTTCCCAAGATCAATTTAAAGTAAGACATGGGTGAGTCATCTCTCCTAACAGACGGCTTTTCTCCCTCTTGTTCACTCATCATCATCAAAGGGAAAATCATAAGTTAAGTATGCAAAACTTACATGGAGTCCTGTCTGCTTGTGCTTAGTTTCCCACTTGTGGGAGTCTCCCCTTACCGCTCATCCTCCTTAGTCAGTTGCAGGGAAACCCGTTATTTTCCTGCCAGCTGTCTTGCCTGCTCCTTGCTGGGAAGTTTTGCTCTCCCCTAGTGGAGGCCAAGTTCTGGCATCCCACACTGTCCTAACTGCACCTCCACTCAAACAGGGCCCAATGCCATGGAAGATTAACATGGATCAAGATGCCTTGATGACTTTTTCAGACTGGGAAATTATCTCAAATGTATTGTGACTCAGGGAGGAGCACACTGGAAGGAGAGCTGATGATGTGAAAACAGTCCAGGGCCAACTTGTTTTTCAAAGAGGAGGAAATATACGAACTCACCACTTCTTCAGGTGTATCATGAAGTTCAGTTATTCTTGCGTCATAACATGAAGTTCTATCATGGAACACATGAGGGAAGAATCCCTTTAAGAGCCACTTGTTTTATTGCAAACATAATTTAGGTGGACATACTAAATGACATTAATCGCTGTTGTATTCTCAGGCTAACATGCAACAAATGTTTGTCTTGAGTCCTTACTATACTTCTGACACCTGCTAGGTGCTGGGGATATAGTAGTGAACAAATAGATGAACATCCTTGACCTTGGGAGATTTATATTTAAGAGAAGTAAAAAATTGAGAAGTAAAATGATATTAAGAGCAGTAAAGAAAAATAAGACAAACAAGGTGCGACTGAGAGTGCAAGGATAGTGAAGGAGGGCCCCACCGAGGAAGAGACAGTGATCTGGCTGAGAAGGCTGCATTCTCAACCGGAGCAGCTGAGCCAGGGAATCCTGTAGACATCAGCACAAGGCAATCCCACAGGGGCAAGAGCTATAGCAGGTGCAAATGTCATGTGATATAGCCTCCATCACATGTCATGTGATATAGGGAGGCTTTTATTATTTTTGTAAAAGAATGTCACTGGAATTTTGGAGACACTGGCTTGGAGCTATAGATTATTTTGTATCTTAACCAAAGTCTTCCAATCCATGAACATGAGCTACCTTTCCATTGATTTAGGTCTTTAATTTCTTTCAGTAATATTTTGTAGGTTTATTGTAAGTCCTTTGCCTTCTTAGTTAACTTAATAAAGTTATTTTGCCTAGTAAAGTTATTCTTAAATATTTTGCTCTTTCAATGCTATTATAAATGGAATTGATTTTTAATTTTCTTTTGGGACCATTCAATGCAAGCATGCAGCAATGCAACTGAGTTTTGCATGTTAATTTTAGACATTACAACAGCCAAATTCATTGATTAGCTCTAAGGGGGAAATTTTGAAGATTCCTTAGGGGTTCTCTATATTCAGTAGGGTTTCTACACATGACATCTGTGAAGAGGGGTAATTTTACTTTCTGCCTTCCTATTTGGGTTCCTTGTATTTCTTTGTCTTGCCTACTTGCTCTGGCTACTACCTTCAGTACTGTGTTAAATATAAGTAATAAAAATGGGCATATTTGTCTCACTGTTAATCTCAGGGAGAAAGATTTCAATATTTCAGCCATCAGTACAATTCTATGAATAAGTTTTTCAGGGTTAGCTTTTATCATGATGGCAAAATTCCCTTCTATTTTTGGTTTATTGAATTTTGGGGTGAGGAATAAGTTTTGGAAATAGTGGCATTCATTGCACATCATTATGAACATAATTATTGCACTTAGCTGCATACTTAAAATGGTTAAAATGGCAAATTTTATGTTATGTATATTTTACTATACCAAAACAGTAATACTGGGATTGATCAAAACCAGTGCATGTTTAATAAAAATATTATTACACTAAAAGATATATTGACATTAATCCCTCTCAAAACATTCCCTGTTGCTTTGAACCAACCTACCACATCATTCTGGACACTTTCTGAAGCAGCTCTGCAAGTTCTTTTTTGTGAGTGTCTTGAGTTCTGTTTTTGTGGCTGCCCCGATGTCTGGAATCAATTCAAAATGTTAACAGCAGTTTCTGCTGACTAAAAACATGATGTGTCCTCATCTGCCTTATTCACCAGATATGGCACTATGAAACTTCTGACTTTTCCCCAAGGTCAAAATGACCATGAATGAAAAATGTCTTTTGTCAGTTTATTACATCAAGGCAGCCATGACAGCATGAAAGACATCCATGAAATAGCACTTCCAGCACTGCTTCAGAACGTAGAAAGAACAATGGGATAAGTGTGCTAAAAGTAAAGCTGAGCATTTTAAGGGGTACCAATGGCAATGTATCTTTTACTATAATAAATCTCTTTTTGTTTTTGTTTTTTGGTTTTTTGGTTTTTTGTTTTTTTGGGTTTTTTTCTGGTACCAGGAATTGGACTCCCTACCTTACAGTTGCCAGGCAGGTGCTGTGCTGCTGAGCTAAATCCCCAGCCCTATAATAAATCTTTTTAATTCAAGCATTGACCATATTTTATCACACATTGTTCAAGAAACCGAAAATCCCATTGAATTGGATTTTAAAAGAGCTAAATATTACAGTATGTGAATTATAACTCAATAAAGATACTTTAAAACCTTTTTTAAAAACCCAAATAAAAAATTATTGCAAATAAAGGTAAGAAATGATGATGTCACCAGGTGTGGTGGTCCACACCTGTAATCTTAGCACTCAGGTGGCTGAGACAGGAGGATCACAGTGAGTTTCAGGCTGGCCAGGGCTACATAGTGGGTTCAAGGACTGAACTACATAGTGAGATCCTGTCTCAAAGAAAGAAAGGGTGTCTTAGACAGAGGAGAATAAAGAAAGTGGCTGTTTTGAGTGAAACCAGTGTCATTTGATGATAGACTGGAGGGAGGACATGAGTGAAAGCAGCAAAGGATGATGTGTTCTTTAGTATAAAAGATCTGGAAATGGCAGCTACCAAAGAGGACTATGGGAGAAGAGATCTGGAAGGAAACACCAAGAGTCTGGCCTGAGACAGATGTGACTCAGGGACACCCTGGCAACTGGTTGCTCCCTGTGGGCACAAGGCTATCATGAAGTGTGACCCCCACTCCCACCTCTCCTAGAACACAACTCAAAGGTAGTGATGTGGAAGTTGAGAGCAATAACAAAGAATGTCCAGATACTGAGAATGGTTTTTGCTTTTTCTATAAATACAAAGAGCAAAGACCACTTAACTATGGGAAGTGCCTAAAATAAGTCTCTGTGCCTCCCTAGAAGTTTGCATGCAATAGGTGTATGGTAAGTGTTACTGGTTCATTGTGAAACATTTCTGATGAAAATGGTCCAGTCTTCTCCCCTGTAGATTTGAAAAGTCAATAGACTCTAATTTTCCTCTGGGGAATTATTGTGTCCCTACCTTGACTCAAGGGTCTCTTAGATTCCTTTTCAGCCTTACATTTTGAAATGTTCTGGTGCCTTCTGTTGATAGCTGTACCTCGGGAAAACACCCAGTTTCATTTGGATGACAACTAAAGACTAATTTTCATTAGTCCAAGTGTGGCTCCAGCATCTCGGGTGAACGTTGACATCACTCTGCCCAGGGAAGATGAAGCTCATCCTAGACAGACAGAGCTGAAATCATTTGAGAAATTTAGCTCCTCTTTCTGTTGAATGATACCAGTAGAGAGTTACTTAGAAAGTTCATTCTAACACGATGCCCAAAATTGTAAAACCAGAAAGACCAGGATCTGCACGGTCTTATGCCTGATGGGAAAGAAGAGACAGAACCAGCTCTTTCACTCATTTTCATTTTTCATGCACTTCCTATGGGGCGGAAGCCTAACTACGTGTGGTCACAAAACCCAGTACTGAAACAGCCGTCCTCTTTCATCTATGTCCCCACATGCTGAACACTGGATAGTGTGTGTGTTTTTAATACTACTCTCTCTTCCAGGGAGTTCAGAACACACGCGTTCTTTTTTAACTCCTACCAGACCCTGAGATCTGCCAGCCAGAGAGACCATAATGAAAGAAGTTTGGAAAGGTCAGGGGAAAAGGTGGTGAGCAACAGCCTACAATCAGGAAGCATGGGTCTCCCGGGTCAGCCCTTAACTCACTCATACTCAGACATGGGGCTCCATGACCTCTCTGTATATTGGTTTTGTTACCCGTAAAACACAGATAGTAACACTTGCAAAGCAGACACTGAATGGAATGCATTTTGTGATCTCTGGAGAAAAGGGAGCCTGTTAACATATGCTAACAATGTGTTATTTTGGGGCAGGCCTGCAGCCATAGCCACCAGAGTTGTTTGGGGGAGCTCTGCCAAGAGCAGCCAGATCACTCCAGCCTCCAATCCTCATCTCTGGGGCCAGCTGGCATGAGATAAAGAGCCACTCTGCCCAGCTGTCCATGCCCTGCTTACCCACAGGCCTAAATTCAGGGTTCTCAATGCTGATTGCCACTGCAACTCACCACGTGGGTCTAAGAATAGACCCAGTTCCCAATAGGTGCGTGTCTTCAGGAAGAGCTATCAGATCACCCATTTGTGGGATGAAGCAGTAAAGGTTGGGTCCTTCAAGGAAAATGATTTTGCTCTGGAATACAGATTTCATACTTATACCTCATGTAGTGGGTGAAGAGGGTTTGTGGTTTGCTTGAGTCTTAAGAAAAAAGAAGTTGGCAATGAAATGAACTGAGGACTGGGCTATCCACTTCTTGCTCTGTGAGGTTTGAGCTTCATGGTGCCCAAAGCCAAAGAAAGCTCCCTAGAAGATGAGGAAGATGGAGGAGGTCATGTAGTCAGGAACCGCCTTTGTTATCTCTGAAAGTCACACGGTGGCCTCTGAACGTCGGGTTGCACTTTTGAGGAAGCCACAGGGATGTTCTTGGGGAACTGGGGTTGATCTCTGCAGCCCCATCAGGTTCCTTTTCCTAAACCCCTTTCTTCCTTCGTTTCTCCATCCCCTCTCTCAAACGTTCTTGCCTCCCAAAATATTTTCCAGAGAGGAAATCAGGGCAGCAAAGATATTGAAGAGCTCAACTCTTTCCTGATAGACTCAGAATGTGAAAGGGAAACAGTCTAGAGTGCAACAATGCCCACACCACAGCATAAATTTGAAGTTGACATTTCGATACCACCGCCAGGGCGGCACAGGCAGAGAAGGAGACAGAGAGCAGAGAGAGATACTCAGAGAATGCCAGGCACCACTCCCACATCCTCATGTGAAGCTGACCCTGAGCCACCACCCCGTCTCACAGGACCCCTTCCCCACTCCACATTTGTATCCCAAATGCACACAGAGAGTCCGGGGAACCACCCCACATGTGGGGCAAGAAGGGTATGGTGCTGTTTTCTGGTTATGGAAACCATCTTGGAGAGTCTGTCAGGAAGGTGTGGAGCCCAGCAGCTCCCATCTGCGCAGAGCTTCTCAGCAAGAGGAAATGGATTTGAATATCAGCATGAAGAATTTAAGATAGATGCAGGAAGACTCTCCAGACAAAAAGACTATTCAGCCCTGTGAGACATTCCTGCCTGTGGGATAAGCCCTGCTCTTTGAAGGTCTGGCAATAAGTAAAGGTTCTATCATCTACCAAAGCAGATGATCAGCAAGATCCCTTCCAGGGTGGAGGCTACCTCATCATCTAATTTTAGCAATTCCTCTTGGCAAAGGATGGGTTTCCCCTTGTCTTTCGGCTATCTGGGGTTCCACACATCATCTCTATGCTTCCTTTGAAGTTGGCAGTTCTGCAAGCTCAAGGCTAGATATGCAACAGGAACCATTGGCCACCCTATCTCACTGCAGCAAGAAAAAGCCTATTTTTTATTGTGAAATGGAGCTACCAAGTTTGAAATTAAAAATGGGCTGTCAAGTTTGGGTGTCACACTCAGAAATGATCATTTTGTCAACTCCCACCCAATATTCTGTCTTTCTTTGCAGGGGGTAGGATGCTTAAACCATGACTTTATTTCCACTGCTCATTTGAAGCCTTCATTCATATTTTTAACTCATTATAAATGAATGCAATTTAAGCCTATCGCACAATGACAGCAAGTGGCTGGAACGCTGTGAGAATGTGTTTCCCATTGTGGAAACTACAAGTTAGTCATTTTCTTCTCCCAGGGAAATTTCTTCACTTTGGCTCAGGGAATTTTTTGAAAAAGAAATCATAAGTTCCAAATTACTTTTTCATCTCAAAAGTTAGCCCTATGGAAAATGTGGCAATGTTTCTGAATTTTTTGCAAAATATTGTGATAATATCTGTGTTCTATTGCTAAAGAGCTAAACCCTTACTGTATTTTTTTAAAATCAGGGGTTGGGTGGTGGTGGTGGTAGTGGTGGTGGTGTTGATGGTGTGTGTGTGTGTGTGTGTGTGTGTGTGTGTGTGTGTTATTTTTAACCTCCTAGGCTCACAGTGTAAAGAAAAGTGATAAGCTCAAGGGGAAAGTTGTACTTCAGAAATGCCTAAGTTTCTAGATCGTTTCCAGCCACCCTTTCTGTAACAGATCTTTGTGAAAGTAACTTTTTTCCACTGACAGTTTCAATAAGAGATCTGTTATAAAGTACAGTAGAGGTGCACGGCAGCGGGAGGGGAAAGAGCTTGGTATTCTTTTTCAAGCTGGCTATCATTTAAGAAGTGTCAACATTGTTCCAGGAACTCTGCTTTTAGGCCAAAGATTCCACCCTCATCTTTGCCTTCCCCGCAGCCCCCAGCTTGTGCTCTGACTTCATAAACACGTCTACAGAGTTTGAGAAAGAGCTGCTAAGGGTCAGACGCATGACAGAGCAGGCTCTGTGGGAGGGCGTCTGCATCTTCGTCTCCTGGAACCAACCGGAGCCTCAGACCCCAGCCCCACGTCAATAGCCTCCCTTGCTATTGGTTGTTTCTTCTGCATAAGGTCGTGAGCTTCTTTCACTTCCCTTTCCTTGAACTCCCTTCCTCCTCCCCTTGAACATACAGGTGTCACCCCTGAGCTGCACAGCCGGGCTGAACAATGACACAAGACTCACACCTACTTATGTGGGGCCTGCCGTGTGGGAGAGCGCCAAGATGGCGGCAACGGGGGGAGAATTCCCGCCGCATGAGGTAGAGAGTCCATGTCCGTGGCAATGTGGTCCTCCCAAGCCTGAGATGCCATTCAGCCACACTCCTACGGGCAGCAGCAGTCAAATTCAATGTTCTTCAGGTATTTGAAAGCAGACCAGGAGCTTCAGCTCAGTCTCTCTGTGCTCAAAATTCTGAAATGCTTTTCTATCCTCAATGGAAGACAGAGGTATTCTAAAAGTAGGAATATGGATACATGAAATCTAGTTTCCTGTGCATCCAAAGAGGCACCTATACCTACCCACACGTATCCATTCCAAGAAGCAGAGAAGCTGTAGAAAGCAGAGCAGAGAGAGGGCCTTGCTGTACACCCCATGTTGATAGAGGATAACAAGTAAATTAAAGCACTTAAATCTCAACTTAGTCCCCAGGAAGGAACAATCTTTATTCCAAGGTCAAAACTCAGAGTTCTAATGTTTTCTCTTAAAATTGGGGAAATATATTAACGCATTACTCACTCTATAGTTTTTAATTTACCCTAAGTAATGAGAAATTAGTTCTCAGGTCATTAGGTCCCACCCTTTGTGCGAGAGCTGGAAGGGCGGAAAGTGTCCCGGGAAGGGTGGGCCATGATGCGCAGGGGCTGGGGGATGTGCTGGCCTCACGAGGTGCCTCCCGCCCTGATTCTCAAGCAGCAGCCCCTGCCCCTCGCCTCCCCCTGCGCTGCACAACCAGCTTCCAACCCATTGTTGACTTCGGCCACCGGTCAAGTTTCCTTCCAAGTCCCCAGACCATGGTGCTGGTGCGGAGCTGAGTCATGCTTTCCTGGACTTCCTGCCACCCGGGAGTTACAAGTCACAGTTCCAGTCAGGAAACCAAATTCACCGCCCCAGAATTTGGCCATGGTCTCCGATGATGACGGAGAACAGAGGTGCCCAGTCAATATTTAGGCTGGGAGATAATTCCCCTTTTCTTATGTCAGTTTGCATCTACTGACTGGTTTAACTACAAATATAAAAGCCCATATGTGTGCACAAGAGCTTAAAATACAAAATCCTTCATTATATCCTCACCAATGGAAGAAGTGCATCTATCATTTCATTGGGATAGTTAACATCTTAGGTAAACACTCTATCCTTTTTCCAACCTTATAAAATGTCTGCAAAGATTATTAAGGTTTTAGGAAAAACTTGCATGGCTGTTCCCAATCAAGAAAATATTGCTCTTCCTGGATGTTCTGCTACTGTTGAATGATCCAGTGATTGTCAAACTGAGCTCCCCACCAAGTCACAACTTTTATTTTCTTCTTCTCCTTTTTCTGAGAGGTGATGCCGTCACTTCTGTTGCTAATAGGACCTTTGAGACCATTCTATATGTTGCCAAGAGCATGACTTTCAACAAAACCACTTGCCCCACTTCAAAGAGTAGGAGAAAAATAGGCTTTTAGAAAAATTACTGAGAGGCAATCTCAGTGGGTGATGTGGAAGAAATTAAACCACTGCATTTCTTCCAGACTTTTCCCACATTCCTTAGCGATAGTGTGTGTGTGTATGTGTGTGTGTCTCTGTCTGTCTGTCTGTCTAGGAACCAGAAAATAGACTTTCAGTGTCTCCTCTTCTGCCCCATCTCCTAGTAATGGCATTGATTCTGAGAACAAATCTCCAGTGGAAAGTCACTGAGGAATGCAGGAGGTTCCTGGGACAGTTTTGTTTGCCTATGGAAACGCTTGTCTTTCTAAACTGTTCTTTTAAAATAATGGTCTCTACTGGCCCATCCCTAATATTGACCTTATCTTTTCCGTTATTCTATCCTATCATTAAATCATTTGCTATCATTTAAAATTTCCAGTGTTCATGAGCGATACCATTAAGACATATGCATTAGATCTGGAAAGTTTGACTTTTGCTCCTCATGGAAGTTTTATTTTTTTATTTTATTTTTTTTTTTTGGTTTTTTTCTCCGGTACCGGGAACCGAACTCACGACCTTGCGCTTGCCAGGCAGGCGCTTTGCCACTGAGCTAAATCCCCAGCCCCTCCTCATGGAAGTTTTAAAAGCTCCTGGAAATGGCCACATGTGTCTTTCTCAAAGTAGCGCCTAGAGGCATACCCAGGTGATGGTGTCCGCCTGACAAGAGCCGTGCGGAGCACCCATTGACCCTCACGGTGCTTCCTAAGCCTCCTGATGCTCTTCCCAGCAAGGAAGGAGCCTGGCCCTTTCGGGGAACTGCGGGCCTGGCTGCCAGCTCTGCCCAGGGAACCTGCCCTGGGGAGGCTCTGTGTTCCTCCCCACCGAGGTCTGGGCAGGCTGCCTGCACAGAGTCATCTGTTTTATTGCTGGCCTTACGATGGAGAAACTGGACTTTGAAAGGCCACTCTAGCCACAGTTTGGGCTACCCTGCAACTCGAGGACTGGGCCGAGCTCGCTGGGCACCGCCTGGACTGCCGTGAGGACACTGGTGCGGATGCATGATCTTTTCATGGCCATAGAGCATCACGGTTCAATGTGCTGAGGTTTTAAATGTTATTTTAAATATTATTTAACTTTGTTCACTTTTATCATCGTTCAGCAAAGCGCTCCTCTTCCTATCCCCTCTAACTCTCGGAAACCTTTGCTTCTGTGCTGATGGAGTGGTGCACGCCTGCCTCCTCTAGAATGTTCCTCACGTGGAGACAGAGACTGTCATCAGTCTCACTCATCCTCCCCCAGTACCCAGAATGCTGCCTGATCCCTGGCCCATTTCTACCTGTGGTTTGGTTTGGTTTGGCTTAGTTTTTGGTACTGGAGATTGGACGAGGGTCTTCACATGGAGCTGCATCCCCAGCTTTTTAAATTTCTTTTTTTATTTTGAGAAAGGGAGCTAAGTCACTAGTTGCCAAGGCTGTGCTTGAGCTTGTGATCTTTTTGCCTCGCCCTCCCAGAGTGCTGGAATTGCATGCTGGGCATGTTTTTATTAAAGGAAATTGAGGAACCAGGCGACTACCACCAACTTTCCCAAAGTCCAGCTGGTGGCGATGTGCCTGCATTGTGGCTTGTGTTCCAGTACCGTGTCCCTCCCACCATGCCAACCTGTGAGAGGACCACACTGGCACACTGTGCAAACTGTGTGAGCTCCACCATGCTGGCCACTGGGTAGGACTTGCAGAGGTCAGCCCTTGGCTCGCCAAGGTCCTGAGGAAGAGCAGAGATGCCACAGGCCCTTGGAGAGCTAACTCATTCATTCTCTGTGGAGGCAGCTGGTCACTTTTATGTGGCTTCCATGACAAATTGTCACCAGCCATGAGGCTGAAAACATCAGAAATCTACCCTCCTAGTTCTAGGGGCCGGAAGTCCAAAATCAAAAGGTGTTGACAGAACAGGCACCCTCAGAAGGCTCTGGGGGTCAGGGAGCTCTTCCTGCCTCTTTCTACCTGCTGGTGGTAGCCGGCATCCTTAGCTGCCATGGCTTCTGTGTACATCACTCCAGTCTCTCCCTCTGGCATCATGTGGTGGTCTTCCTTGTGCCTGTTTTTTCTCTGTTCCATAAGCACACTAGTCCTGGATTTAGAGCTGTCCTAATCCCATATAACCTCACCTTAACCATTTACTTCTCCAAAGACCCTCTATTAGAACAAGAGCTTATGCCGAGGTTCTGGACATGACCACTCAACCCAGCTTAGAACATATGCATGTGGGACACAGTCTCCATCCACCACATTATAAGTTGTCTAACCTCTGGGTCTCTATGCCCTCTCCTGTAAAATAAAAATACTGTAATAGCAATAATGGAAGGAGGAGGAATCCATGCTTAGCACAGGACAGCAAGAGATACATACAGTAAGTTGAGATAAAGCCAGTCTGTAGATAATTCACAAGGTTGACCTGGATAGCCATGTCACGAAGACCCTATGAGGGGTGACAGACAAGGGAGATGACTCAGGCCAGTCAGGAAGTACAGAGCAGGCATGCAACCAGACAGAGGAACAAGGAGGTGCAGCCAGGGAGGACAGGGGAGAGGACATTTTTGGTGGAAGTGAGAGCCATGGACAGGAAGGGGCATGATTGGTCAGGATGGCTGAGGCCCACATTCAGGAGCAGCTGGGGTACAGCAGGACAGGCAGGTAAGGTCTAACCACAGGGCCCACCCCATGCTTTTCTAGATCTTTAGGTTACTTCTGGATTTAATGATCAGCGATTCCCTAAGATCCTGGCTGGGCAGGGTGACCCAGCATCTCCTGAACCACTCAACCCCCCAGCAAGGCTACATGAGGAGCCCATGGTGTTCTCCTCCCAAAGTGTTGATGTGTTTTATGGAAAAGTTGCTGTACATTTACCTATTTTTAGGAAAAACTCACTCCTTTGGTCCAGCCACTACACCTTAATGGAAGACTCCTAGAAATACATCTCCAGGGTTTGAGATATACTAGTAGAAAATGGAAAGTTTCAACCAAAAGCCGCCCTCTGATCTATCTTTTGTGACCAGACCTATCACATTTCCTTACTGTCCCCCACTGTGGCCTCTTAGGAGCATCATACATTGTCACATCTGCAGATCTTATGATTTGGAGTTCTTGTTTCTATTGGGGGAAGCCCCCTGTAGAAACCAGCCTGTCCTGAAGTCCTCCTTTGATATAGGGCCAGATCTTCTTTGTGCCACAGGCAAACTCTCTATAGCCTCTGGACCTTCCTGACCTGCTGATACTTTAGTCTGCTGCTGTATGTCTCTGATCCTATCTTATAGTTGGGGTCTCCTAATGGCACTGCTGTGGTTTGGGTGTGGGTTGGGTGTCCCCATATACTCTATGTCAAAGTGCAATCTGCATTGTGAGAGATTAAGAGTGGTCAGTATAAAAAGATCTAAGAGATCTGAGATCTCAGTATAAAACAATAAGTCATTTACATCTTCATATGATCCAAGAGGTTGTCACAAAATCAGGATACAGCATGGCAAGGGTCAGTACAAAGAGATCTGAGTGGACCAAAGGAGATGTTCTGGGTGTCCCTGCACGACCTAAACCTGCTGCTATTGACATCATCTCAGTCAGCCTTGAGGATCTGCAAGTCCCTGGGCCTGGGAAGCCGCACCCTCTGTTCTTCCCAGGGGCCTGAAGTTGCCCTGCCCATCATCAGCTACCAGCTCACAATCCACCCACTGTTGTTACATTCAGCCAGGTTCTCAAACAACTGCCACGTGCAGGTGCCATGCCTAGGGCAGGAGTATGGCTGGAGGAGAGAGGGAAGTCCATCCAAAAATGAATTCTGGTAGTGGAGTCACCCACTGCTCTGCTGTAAAATCAGCACCAATCAAAGCAGGAAACAGCAGCGGAAACAAAAAACTGTGGATGTCGGGGAGGACTTCGTGGTGCAGGTAGCATGGTAGCCGGAGTGGGAGGAGTTTCATGGACAGAGACGGAAGGGCAGCTCTGACAGCTGAAGGAGGAGCTGAGGGAGTGCCCACAGCACATTTTTTTTGCAAGTACTAGATGACACTGCAGGACGGAGATATGCACAGAGCGGACTGCGGGCTGGGGACCCATGTGGAGCAGGTAACGGGAAGTCAAGGGCATCCTAAGGCCAGCCTCCCGGGCTTCGTCTTTAACCGTCGATTCCTAGGATTTTGCCTGGAGACTTCCAGAATGAATTCATAACCATAGCTCCTCTGAGCCCCACAAAACCTCACAGGGGAAAAGAGAGCTGGCAAAAAGTGCCCCATTCCACAGCAATCAAACCAAGGTCTAAGAGTTCCTGTGACTCCAGGGACACCTGTGTGCTCCAGATAGGAGTGATTCCGCAGCTCAATCTCATGGTGTCACAGGGCTCTTTCCATAAGGCAAAAGAAACCACTGTCCAAGCCCATCAAGAAATCCTTCCTTCCTTCCTTCCTTCCTTCCTTCCTTCCTTCCTTCCTTCTTTCCTTTTTTCTTTCTTTCTTTCTTTCTTTCTTTCTTTCTTTCTTTCTTTCTTTCTTTTACCATCTCTTTTTTTCTAAGTGATTTGGATTTTACAGAATTCCTGCATTTGCAGAGAGTTTCAGACATCACTCATGTCCATATCTTTGGTGCTTTTCTTGCCAGAATAAAATGTTCTCCACCCCGCGCCCACCCCCCTCACCTTTTTGGGTTTTACGAGAATTTTTTAAAGTCACGTCAGACTTCAAAGGAAACCTCCCAACCGTAAAGATCCCTAGCAGACTCACATTTGCGATGCTTTCTCATTCCTGCATGAAAAGGACAGCGGTGCTAACATATGTCTTTGTCTCCCAAGGTGATTTAGGAAAGCCCCTTACTTTCTCTCCTGGCTCCTAAATTAGTGTGTCAGGACTTAGCAGCTGCCTCCTGAGCTCTGGTGACTTCACTCATCGCTGCTGTGTGGAGCCCCCTACGTCATGTCAGCACTCTGTCCCCCTTGCACGGCATGTCTGGCTTTCCTCAGTGCTGGCTAAATACTCCTGTCCTCGCTAAGTCCCAGAGACCCTGGCCACAGGGCAGACGGAGCAAGATTTAATTGAATCTTTCAGCAGTGATTCACGGAACAAAGTCTGACTGTCTGACCCAAAAACCACACAGTGGGGAGTTTAGAAACCATAAGCGTAGTCAAAACAGCGTTCCTGGGGCAGCCATTGATTGAAGTTCAAAAGCTCAGAGATGTAAGTCAGGACTTTGTAATGGCAAGGGCAGACCAAAGAAATACACTTACCTGGGCAGGCCACCTGTGGGCGAGGTTTCCTGGGTCTTTAAATCATGTTAGTTACCTCGGATCAGCTCTAGGGGCAACGTGGCCTCCTGGGAAAAGCTTCCCAGCAGGCCAGGGCAAAGCTCAGTGGCCAGGATTGAGCGGCCAGGATTAATTTCATAGGGCTGCCATAAGAAATTGCCACAAATGGGTGATTAAAAACAAGAGAAATTCATTCTCACAGTTTTGAAGTCTACAAATCTAAAGACAGAGTGTGAACAGGACCATATTCCCTCCAAAAGCTCCAGGGAAGAATTAATATTTAGTTATTCCTGCTTCAGGTGGCTCCCAAATATTTTTTAACATTCTTTCAGTTATAACCGTATCACTCCCATCTCTGCCTCTGTCTTCACAGAGTGTTGCTCTGAGACTTCTGTGTGTCCTCTCCTCTTATAAAAACCCTGGTCATTGAATTTAGTGGCCACTCAAAACCAATATGACCTCCCCTTAACCAATCACATCCACAGAGACCTTATTTCCAAATGAAGTTGCATTGTGAGGTTCCAGGTAGACACAGCAGGAAACTTAATCCTCTGCTGTCTCCTGAATATGAGGTATGATTGAAAACTATTCAGTTTAAATATATTCAGTTCACTGAATATTCAGTGAAAATTCAGTTTAAAAATTATTATAATAAAAGACATTGTTATTAATCCCCCTCAATGTATTTCCTGTTGCTTCAAGCACATTTATCCCATCATTCTTGCCACTTTCTGAAGCAGTTCTGGAAGTCCGCTTTCATAAGTGTCCTTAATTACACTATTGTGGTAGCCTCAGTGTCCTGAACCCATTCAAAATGTTTATCTTGCATGTTCATTTGACTTTGGTGAAGAGCCAGATGTCACACAGCACCAGATCTGATGAATGAGGTGGATAAAGACACATCATGTTTTTATGAGCCTGCCTTTCCACTGGATGGCACACAGTGGTGGCAGTTCCTGCATTTTTTTATCGTACCTCTTTAAGACACTCATGAAAGTGAACTTCCAGAACTGCTTCAGAAACTTGCAAGAAAAGCGAAAAAGACCAAGAGATGGAAAGATGTGATAGGGAGGAAAGGGGAAGGGGATGAAAAAGAATTTAGGTGTGTTATGTACATGTACCAATTCCACACAACAAATGTAATCATTATGTACTATAAATATGTGCTAATAAAAATTTTTAAATTTTTAGAAAATTAATTAGTATTGGCATTTTGAAACAGAAAAGAAAGTTGTAAGAATGATAGGATACATGTTTTTGAAATGTGGGGGATATTCTGAAGGAGGTTAATGGCAATTTGTCTTTCACTATAATACTTTTCTGTTGTTGTTGTTTTGTTTGATTTTTGGAGACAAGGTCTTGCTATGTAGTGAAAACTGGCCTTAAACTCATGGTGATCCTCTTGCCTCAGCCTCCTGAGTGTTGAGATTTCAGTCCTGCACCACCACACCCAGCTTTATAATACATTTTTTATGAATTTAAGTGTTCACCATATATTTTAACCAAAGTCCCTACCTATGGCCCCTCTGTCCCCATCTTGTTGCCTTAGTTATCACTGTCCTCCATTTTGAAATCTTCCACAGATTAAAATCCCGGTTCTGGATGTGAAGTAATGACTTTTTCAACTTTCATGTTGAGAAAACAAACAGCGATGTCTTTGATACACAACTGTTGTAGTTTGATGGAGGAACACTGCAAGTTAGTGTACGTGGCTTACAAGGGAAAATTGTTACTTAGGGACCTACATGACCATTAGAGAAATCAGGTCAGATACTTCTATCACAAGTAGCTACATCTGATACCACTTCCTTGATGAAGGAAATTTTGATTGCAGTAAAATGACTTGCAATAATATAATAAAGGAGAATAACATAAATGGGTGCTTACGGGGCTGGGGATTTAGCTCAGCGGCAAAGCACCTGCCTGGCAAGCACAAGGTCGTGAGTTTGGTTCCTGGTACCAGAGAAAAACAAACAAACAAAAAATAAATAAATAAATAAATAAAAATAAATGGGTGCTTACCCATTTGTAACAGTGTCTGTGTATGTATGAGAAAGGAAGATAAGCCCACTGAAGAACCTTAAAATGTGTATTAAGGGCACCCCCAACATTAGAAGTAGGCTCAGGACAGTGGTTAGGGTGTGGTTCACCTTAGAATGGTTTAACATTTACATTGGACTAAGATCTTAGCAAAAATGGTGTGATCTCTAAGATCTCATATTCTAGAATGTTCCTCTATCTACAGTTTCAATTCCTTCCCTATCTACCCTCTTCACTCCTACTGACTATACTTTCCATCCTCATAGTGACTGAAGATGCTTCTGGCCACTTCTTTCTTCATGTCAGTCAGCACCCTCAGTTCTGCCATAATGGGTCTGAACCCTAGGTGCAGTCATTCTCTGACGGTCTCACCAGCAGCCTCCAACTTCCCCCTCCATCAGCACTATTGCAAGACACTGTGGTTGGACCATGAGGAAAATGAAGGACTTCTCTATCCAAAATGTGCTTCAAGTCCTTTGCATCTTTCAACAGAGCTCTGAGTTCTTTACTTTTGTCATTTACTCACTTAAAATGACCACTGCAAATTGCCTCTCTTGCATAAACTTCATGGCTTCTTTCTTCTGTTCTCACTTGAAGACTTCTAAGAAATGTTGGAATCACAAAACCACTTTGATATAGATTTTTTTTTTTTTTTCATTTTAACCTGTGCACTCAGAACCTGAGTTATCCACACACAACTTCTGCCAGGCTCTGTCTGTAAGAACTGTTCCAAACCTGACTGTAGACCACAAGGTGACCCCTGTACCAGGTAGCCTATTCACTGGGGAGATTCTCTCTCCCTGCTGCTTCTGAACAGGGCAGTGAGAGCACTGAGGAAAGTGCCTGTCCATTGCTTTATCCATCAGCACCATGCTGTCTCTTCTTTCTGATGAACATTGCATCTGTCCCACCGCTTTCCAGAGATATGGCCGAGATGGGCGCTCCTGCCCTTCGACCTTCCTACTTCCTCTTGAGCTGCTATAGCAGCTCTCCATTCCCTTTCCCCTCCTGCTCTTGTTTCTCTCTGCACTTATCTTGTCATAATATCCTTTCTTTGGGGCTCTGCTCTTCTTGCACGCTACTATCTTCATTCCTCTCTCTCTTTGCCACCCCTACCTCAGAAGGATTGAGTCTCACACCATTTTCCCCCAAGTACACCAAGGAGTTGTAGCCACAGAAATGGTCTCCTCCACAGATAAATTATATGGTAGACTGTAATTCTAAGATTTTCTCCTAACTCCATCCTTTCACCCACTTTGATCTGGGACCCTCTGATACACAATGGCATACAAAGATGGATCCAGTTTGCTGACTGATCTGATACACTAGGGCCTAAAGCCTAGATCATCTCACCTCTGAAAAAATCCTCCCACTCTTTGGTCCTTCTTTTTCACAGTGGTGATTTCCTCTACATCTCATTACTAATATTCTTTTCCCAATTTTCTCTCTGGCTACTCTTCATCCCTACTCCAAATATACTAGATTCTTGTCTTTTTCTGTCCCACCTTCCTCCCTCTGAGACTCTTGCTGCTCTTGACTTGAATACATAAGCTCGTGATTGGCAACTCTGACCCTCTAGGCCAGCCGGTCTTGGAACTCTGGCTTTCTATTCAGTTGGCTTGAACACATTTGTGGAGATGTCATCTTGAGGAACCTTGGGCAAATGTATCCCATGTTGAATTCATCATCACCTTCTGAGACTTTTTAACTTCCCTATTTCTGGAAATGGCCCCATGGTCAATAGGGCTAATACTTCAGAGTTGATTTTAATACTCCCATCCTTCACCCCCAGGCTCAACCACTAAGTTCTATCTAATCTACCTCCATGATGTTTTTAAACCCCAGTCCAAGCTTTCTAAGCACCATTTGTTGTAGGCTCAGAGTACAAGAGACACTGTATGAAAGCAAACAGTACAGAAGTTGTGGATCATTATCACTTAATATAGTTTGCACTTATTTGACATTCAGGAAGCCCCTGTGTGATATAAAATGTTTTGTAACCCAAGTATTCAACATGTTGGTAACAACTTGCCAAAAAAAATGAAAGCTATTTATTATCAGTAATATTAGCAGTAAAGTTATTTCAGTATTTATTAGTAAGAGTAGCCATAGTATTAAAAGTTAAGTAGCTTTTCTTGTACCTCTATTTGTCAAAGTCTACGAACAGTTTCAGAGAAATAAGGGCCATTGTTTCTGGAAAGAGTGACTCATTCAGAGATAGGTTAGCTTAACACTTCCTATGATCCACATCATCACTTGAGCTTATAATGTTTAACCTTCCTATAAGACTCACTGAAGAAAAAACAGATTTGGGGGGTGCGGTGACTAGGGTGGGCATGATCCAATAAAGCCCAATCCTCCAAAAATCCTACCTTTAGCAATTGCACTGTTCAATGCCTTCTCACTTTATAACCTACCAGACATCTCTGGATGGGAGGAAGCTACTGAGGAAAAAGAACTATGTGCCTGGAATATTCCTGATGATTCACTTGGCAAGCAGCTTAGGGTAGGAGAATCCCACAGTGGGCCCACTTGACTTTAAACATTGATTCTACCATCTATGTAAGATCATGGTGGGTAGCTGAATTTCTCTAGGTAAAAATGGATATAATAATATCATATTTTTTAAAGAGACTACATTTTCTTAACCATAAAGAAAAAATTAACACTGCGGCTGGGGATTTAGCTCAGCGGCAAAAGCGCCTGCCTGGCAAGCGCAAGGTTGTGAGTTCAGTTCCCGGTACCGGAGAAAAGAAAAAATTAACAACTAGGTAGGTTAAGAGTCTAACAGGCAGTAGCTTTCCAAGCTCAGGAGAGTCCCTCCCCGTGTGTGTGTGTGTGTGTGTGTGTGTGTGTGTGTGTGTGTATGTAAAACACACCCAATTTCTGATTTCTTAATTGAGCTTTGGACAAATTCTAGAACCTCAGAAAGAGCTACTTCTCCATGAACAGTAAGCCTTCTCCATTCTATTTAGCCTGGGACATAAATGGTAGTTCTGTAGGTAGATGGTGCTTCAAAGTCTGTTCCTAGAAGAGTTCTCTATACCTAGTGTATGGCGGAGGAGACTATTGAAATTCTTGATGAGAAAAGAAAGACAAATTTATAATTATAATGATTGCAAGAGAGAAGTGCTCAGTGTATGTGATAATGGAAAGGGACCAAGAGTGTTCACAACTGGTAGATTGAGCAAAGTACCTCTTGTATGTATGGGCACCTTCGGTGATGGTATGTGCTGGTGCATGCACCCAACAACCTGGCATTGGCTGCTTCTGCCTGGCTTTACAACTGCATGTTCAATCGTTCCAATCTCTGTCCTTTCAAGCTTTTGTTCAAATATTGATCAGCCCCACATAAAGAAAAGACATTTGATAGCCAGTGCCTCACTCTACTCATGGCAATAAGGCTGTGGATACCAAAAACAGGGCTCACACCATTTTTGTTGCTAAGGAAATAGATGCAGCCACTGTGAAACTTACAGCTGTATTATTATGGTGAAAAGATATAATTTTTTGAATTCTACTGCTCCTATGGATCCAAACAATTATAAAATCTAGTCATTAGTAAACCCATAAATAATGGGGTAATGAGTCAAATTAAAAATTAAACCTTCTCTAGATGCCCAAATCAACTTCCAGATGAAAAATAAACCCACTCTTGGGTGAGCTAAGTCTTTCCAAGGGAAATCTGGTCGTTAATATAGGTCCAGGTGTTCTTTATTTTTTGTTATTTATCTTTTTTTTTAAAGAGGCTGGGGATATAGCTCAGCAGCCCAGCACCTGCCTGGCAAGGGCAAGGTTGTGAATTTGATTCCTGATATTTATAAATAAATAAATAAATAAATAAATAAATAAAAGTTTGAATAGTTCTATTATAGATTTTTGCACCCAGCTTTCCAGTAGAAAGTCAAAGTAGTAAGACCATGCGTCGGTTATCTTAAACAATGACAGATTTGTCATTTTATCACCACCAGAATCAAATACATGGCCCCTATTTCTGCAACCAAAACGGGGACCCCAGGAGGAAGCATCCATTTTTCTCACATCGGATTGGTGTTGAAGGAAAGCAATTCAAACCAAATCCCCAAAGATAGTATTACAGCAACTTTCTCCTATTTGGGATCTTAGCTACTGTTGATCCTAAGAGAGGCTCCTTCCACAAACTCTTCACGTTCTCCTTTGATATTTGAGCCTCTTAATCATTTTAAGTCAACAGCCCATAACTGACAGTTCTGCTGATAAAGTACCTTTATAATGATAGAGTTGGTGTTCAAATTTCCACCTACGTCTTCTCTAAGCTGGTGACCTAATTGTAGCTGCTCCTTCCAGGAGAAATACTCACTTGTTAACCTCAAGTTATTTCTGGGCACAGCTGAAATGAAACAAATTGCTTTTTAAACTTGCGATTCCAGATTCTGTGTCTCATTTTCCATCTCTCCAGTTCTATTTTTCCATGTAGGTTTTATCTGCTACCTATAAACCATGAAAAACAAATTATGCTGTCCAAATCTTTGGAAAACCCTCCTTACTGGCATACACTCACATTGTCTGATGCTTTTTCTTGTTCTGAATTTCTGGAAGGGGAAATCCTCCTTATGAGAAGACCTCACTTTCCATCAGTAATGGGGAAAATCATTTCTCTTGGGATAGCAAAGGTGGCTTTATGACAGAAAACTCAGCAGAAATGAAAACCCACACAACTGGCTTTCAGTTTGAGTCTCTCGCTTCTGTAATGTTGATGCTGATCCTGAGCCTATCTGGAGACAGAAATAAATGAAGGCGGGCACTGAAAAAAGTGTGGAGCCTAAAGCTGCACTGCATTTTGGGAACTGTTGCTGCATTTGGGTGCCTTTCAAGTGTAACTTTCATAATTTGAAATAATAACCTTAGGCCATCCCCATATCTTCCTAGGCAGAGCCCTCACCTCCGGGTTCAATATGGCTTCAGATGCTGCCTGTGGCCTGTGGGATGACCATCTGGCTGGGCCTGAGCCCTTTGCCTGCTCTGGTGGATAAACTACATTGTCTCTTCCTCTCTGTGATGTCCCTAGGTGGTTGCAAGATGCCTTACTTAGAAAGAAAAAATAGGGAAAAGTGGTTTCAGAGAAATTGGTCTGTTATTCACAGAAAAAAATGAGACCTAGAGGGATTCAAACATCTGCTCCTCTGTGACAAAACATCAAAGTAATAGCAGATCTTTACATGGCACTTACTCTCCAGCCAGGCACCGTTCTAAGTGCTTCATACACATCGACTCACCTACTCCTTCCAATAACTTGGAGGGCAGGTGTGTGTGTGTGTGATCTCATCTTAGGGCAAGTACCTCATCCAGGCCAGGCACTAAGTGGGGCAGGACTGTGTAGAAACAAGACAACCCAGTTTTAGAGTCGGGTGAGCTCAGCACTGAACTCTGCTTTGCCAAGCTAGCATCCCCAAATCTGGGTCGGGATGCAGGCTTCGTTTTGTGTTGTGCGATGTTGCTTTGGGACCAGAGGGTGAAAAAGCTTGTTTATGAAAATTTAAACCAGCTGATACTTTCATATTCCTAGAAACATCACCAGAGCCTAACCAATGTGCTTAAGAACAAGTGTGACTTAAAAATGGATGTGCAATAGGCTTGCCAGATGGTATACAGCCGTGCAACGTGTGACATTTCAGTCAACAACAGACTACACATGGCGGTGGTCCCACAAATATTGCTTAGTGACATTGTGGCCACCTTAGCTTGTGAAACTCAACTTTATGATATTCTCCATGATGAAACTGCCCAGTTACATATTTCTCAGAATCTATCCCTGTCATTAAGTAACCCATATCTGTATATGTCTTCAGGAAAGATAACCAAAATGCTGAGCAACAGATACAGCAAGAAAATAAAAAAGGTGGCCATGAAATGACCAATATGGCCCCCTTCACAGAGGCTGGTAAAATATCAGTCTAATCATTTTCACAGTGATGTCCATTTGTCAAGGTCTGCCTCAATGGAACCATCAGCCACCCCAAACCACCTAGGTACCTACATAATTCTCTGATAAACCACTGGCTACACCCAAGGAGAGTCTTTTCTTAATAAATATTGTTTGATTGTAATTATAGAGAACATTTGGCATTGACCTCTGAGTTATCAACCTATACAAGAAAAAATATGCACTGGCTATAAAGTCTGTGGCTTAAAGGAAAGACTTAGAGAGTTTATAACACATAAAATGTGAAGCCTATCTTGGAGCATGGCTCCAGCATCTGTGTTATTGGGTTAGCAAGGATAGTCCAGAGCCTGGGCGTGGGGATACATGTATTGGAAGCTCCTAATCTCTGATGCATACCTGGAACTTTTGGAGCCCCGGGCCTGGTAGGAAGTAATGAATCTGTACTCTCCCCAGCTCAAGGAACAATGGTTTGCCTCCTAAAAGACACAAGGAAACTACCTAGCCCAGAAAGGACAAAGTTGTTTTTGTCTGAGAACTCTGGCACGGGAGACAGCACAATTACCTAAAAACTCCTTTGTGCATCCAGGTGGCTTAGGAAAACATGGCTCAATATCAGAAAAATGAGCTTCAAGCAGACAGAGGTTTAAATAATAAAACAGCCCATAGTTTATCAGCAGAACTGGCAGAAACATCAGTCTCTCCCTTCACTACTCTCTACAGCTGTTCTTAAATACTGGAATGTCCTTGCCCTAATCTGGCTCACAAAATAAGTAGCAAATGTTGAAAAAGTTAATGTTTTTTTTAAAACCAGGAAATGCACAGCTATAAAATATGTGAAACTGTGGCAGACAAGTTACAAAAGATTTTTTTTTTTTCCAATAAAGTAATGTGCTCCCAATGGCATCTTGTTATTCTGGTAAAAATAGAATCCTTAAGTTTCACGATTATTTTTTTGTCTTGGGAAATGTCTTAGTTACTTTTCTCTCATGCTGAGACCAAATAACTGACACCCAAAGTTAAAGAGGGAAAAGTTTATTTAGCTCACAGTTTGTGGAGATTTCAGTTAGTAATCGGCTGGCTCCAAGGCAGGGTGGCTCATGGCAGTAGGGCAACAGTTCATGGTGACCAAATCCAGCAAAAGCAACAAGAGAGAGAGATAAAACTCTTTCTGTCCTTATTTTGGATCCAGGCTACCCACCCTAGGGTGGGTGTAGCACTCACCCTTAATCCCGGGATTGGAACATGAATCAATCATGAACTCTAGATTCAACCACTTCCCCAAACCCTGCCCCCCATGACTGCATGAGGCTTTGGGGAGACATCTAGACACAAACCATAACAGGAAAGTATAATAATAAAACATCAAAACTAGGCTTTTTGTCATATATATAGAAGATAGTAAAAACTAAAGAAATATTCCTTTCTTTTTCTTTTTTTTTTTTTTGGCCGTACCAAGGATTGAACTCACGACCTTGTGCTTGCCAGGCAGGTGCTTATGCCAGTGAGCTATATCCCCAGCCCTCTTTTTCATTTTTAAAACAACCTTAGGATCACTTAGTTTTGAGACTGTAAGGGATTAACCAAGAAACAGCGTCCTCATACTCACTTCAAGCATTCTTATTCTAGGCAGACACTTGCCATGTCCCAAATTGCCACATGCCTTACATAGCTGTGGATCTCATGAGGACGATATTGGGTCAAAGATGGAATAGTGTTCAGGTCTCTCCAGTAACATTGCCCAGATGGCTTTAGGGCCATCTCACTCTAATGTGTTTTCAAACTCCAAACATCTTTCTGGAAGCAACTTCTAAGCAAGTGGAACATACATGTAGTCCAATCCAGATCAAATACCTAACAATCCTCCCACTGTGCCATCTGCTACATGCCTGTGTTGCAATGATAATTTAAACTTGCTTTGGGTTGAAGTTCAGCCTATCACTCAACAAAAGGAGGTGGTTATAGATTGAAGATGATAAGCCTTCAAATTAGAATTTTGACTGATATGGTGGTGTCTTGGAAGGATTTAACTGAAATTGAATTTTGTAAAATTAACAATATGCTCACTATTTAAATCCATGGCCCAAACTCAGTGAACCAAGATAATCCTCCAGGGATGGTTTCTGATAGATTTTAAAAGAAATAAATGTTCTCCAACTGGAAGATTTTTGAAAAATAATAACACTCTTGTCAATTACTATTGTTTCTGAAAATATTCACTCTTGGGACTGATGAACAACTGATCTTGGAGGGAGATTAGGGAATTCAACACCACATGAACCCTTGTTACTTTTTCAATTTTCAATTTTCTTTTTAAAGATGAAGTAAATAATTTTGATTTTCCAACACAGAAATTTATTCAGTATCCAGGGTCACTAAAACAGCAATAAACCACACTGTATGCTCAGCCACTATAATCTCAAACTGTAAAATTTTTTATTATATTAGTCAATGTTCTTCAAGGAATATCTACCTAGTTGGTGAAATGAATATTTTATAGCTGTTTCTTAAAAATGGAATATTCTCTATATAAGTGAGAAAGTTTGAAGTGATAAATTCAAGATTTCAGAAGCATATTATATTGATGATTTCCCTCATGCTGTGTTTTATGGGACCTACGTATGGTATTTTCTTGATTTCTCAATGACCGTCACCTACCAGAATGCAGAGTGATTAAATAAATGAATAAATAAATAAATAAATAAATAAATAAATAAATATTATCTCACAAAAATACCTGGTAGCCAAAGAAAAGTGTATGATTAACCATGATGTTCTAATAAGATTATTCTCATCAGTAATTCTTGAAGTTCTCTGTTTGATCTTTGCATCAAAATTTTTGTGTGGTATTTCTGTCGATTGCCACCCTACTTGGCTTGGAGATTAATTCTGTCCACCTTTCCATGAGGCAGACTTTACTGGATACTGGTGTTTCTGCTGTGGATCAAAACAGCCAGCCGAACAGGCTTGAGTCTATCATGCTTTGGATATTGAACCCACAAGGCAAAAAATTATCTCTCAGAGGTGAAAACAACCATAGGCATTACATTGGTTTATAACTTTCCAAACTTCTGTCCTACCCAGTAAAATTTTATTCCTTAGCATCTCGTTTCTTTCATTAGGAAGGATTTAATTTCAATTTATTTTCACCTACCAGGTTGATTATGATGATAAAAAAGAGCTCATGGATGTGGAGAAATTTTTCAACTTGAGAAAGTAGGCAGTTGACAATGTATTCATGAAAATGTGCTAATAAATACTACCTCAGAATTCAAGCAAGACCTTGGTATTAATGTATAATTTCAAGTACATCTCATTGCTGAGCTCAAATAGTGTGAAATGTTTCATTTTTACTTACTAACATTTTTAAAAGGCTAGTTGATATATTTTTTAAAATATCCCTTCAAATTTCCAATGAGGCATTAGTAACCTTCAAAATTAAATCCTAAGCTTGAGACTTTTTAGGCTTTGTCCTGATTTTATCAATCCTGAGTCAAAATGATTTAATGGTTTCCCTCTACAGGACAGAAGGCAACTCACTGGTCATAAAACCAAGACCCTCTACAAATTAGGCCCTATTTATATGACTTTTCTCCGCTGTCTTTTATTTATATTCCAACACATATGCTTCTCATTTCTTTGCTTTTTGCTTTTGCTCATCTTGTTTCCTCTCCAGGGTTAATTTCCCCTTCCTCCCATCCGGCTTCACACCCAGATACTCATCACCATCCCAAGGTCACTGTTTTCATTAAGATTTCCACAGTCATTCCCTTTTCCACCTCCTTTTCCAAACCAGAAGGGGTTGCTCCTCTCCTCTGGCTTCATTGTCTACCATTCTGAGGACAACCTGTAGGACATACAGCACTTTCCACCATATACTGTGGTGTTAATTGTATGTTTTGGCTTCTTTGAGAAAGTGAAAACTCCTGAAGGGCAAAACTTTGACCTGATTCTAGGCCCCATGGTCCAGTGGAAAGAGCTAGGAAAAAAAAAAAAAAAAAAAAACAGAACAATTCCCTCTGCTACTTACTAGGTGAATCTACCTAGTAGAAGCTGATCATCCCTAACATGAAAATCTGAAATCCTCTAAAGTCCAACATTTCTGACCTCCAACACAAGTAGAACATTCCACTCATGATCTCATGTGCTGGGTGGCAGTCAAAATGTAGACACACTAAAAGTGCTGGGTGCAGTCAAAATGTAGACACACTAAAAATGCTGGGTGCAGTCAAAATGTAGACACACTAAAAATGCTTTGTAAAATTACCTTCAGGCTACATGATAACATATACATTAAACAGAAATAGATTTTGCATTTAAACTTGTGTTCCAGCTCCAAGATGTCTCATTATATATAATCAAGTAATCAAAAATCTAAAAACCTCTGAAATTCAAGGTGCTTCTTGTCCCAAGCATTTTTTTATGGTAGTAACAATTCTGTTCCTTTTCCAAACAAAAGTCTGGTGTGAGAAAGATCCTTCCTAGAAGGAGATTTGAGAGGAAGGAGGAATAGACTGTAGCCCAGCAAGGTGGTGCGGCCTGCCCAAGGCTAAGGCTGTCCTCACTGCACCAGAGTTCACAGCACCCTCATTTTGTTTATGTTGTGTTCCTCATCTGAACCCCACATTTCATGTTTGGAAAAACAACCAAATGGAACATGAAAGGTAAAACAAGATCCAGCCAAACACAGTGAGCTCTCTCTCTTTTTAAGTCAAAACTTGGCCGAACCACAAAGCTTCACCTGGTTTTGAGTAAAAACCACACTGAACCACCGTTTCTTATTCATGGTTTCAATTTGAAAATGGGGTTTCATGCAAAGCTTGCCCTAGTTTCAAAAGAGTTCCCTGGCACGACTTTAACTAATGTGGACTCACCCCATCAGTACCCCAGGTCAGCTTGCACTGGGAACTGACCTCATGTCTTGCTGCAGAAGCCCAGAGTTGACCAGTCTTTCTTGAGCACTGATTGAGATGACAGAAACTATCAGACATACAACAGGAAATACAAGCAATTAGTCTATCTCTTTGTTCTTGGATTTTTCAAAAAAACAGAAAACATTTGAAAGATAAATCCCAAAAGGAGACAGAGGAACTTCATCTAAAGCTCTGTATGTGTAAGGAAGCAAAGAGGGAGAGAGGAAGGGGAGAAAAGAGGGAGGGAGGAAGGGAGAGAGAGAGACAGACAGACAGAGAGAGAGAGAGAGAGAGAGAGAGAGAGAGAGAAAGCAATTCTAGCAATTCTTAGGATAATTGAGGCTAAGACACCAACTCATCAGGAATGCTGAGATAACAAAGCAAATAGACCGGAAGCACACACTCATACAAGGGAGGAAAACAAGCTCCACTTTTCCCTCCTTATTTTCACAGCCATGATACCAGGGATGGAGTCTTCCCTGGGGATCCATGGGAGATCTGTGAAACTCATGTGTGATGCTGGCAATAGTAGAAAAGATTAAAATGCTTTTTTAGAAGCCAACAGTATTACATAAGCCCTTGTGTGTGAGGATGACATCTGGGAATAGGGTCTAACCGGAAGGACCTTCAGTCTAGGTTTTCAGTGACTTGAAGGAAAGCCACCACTGCTCTCTTGGCAAAATAGACTGACATTTGGGCTTTATAAGAGAATTTATAGGAGGATTATTATAATGAACACATAGAATAGAATAGATCTGTGATAAAATGTTTATTACATAAGCAGGTAATGAGTTTGTAAAACCAACCAGAAGACAAAATACATAGCATATTAAAAATAACTTAGATCTGCGTGGTACTGTAAATTCACACACAGAATTTTCTCACACATGACCACACTGATGCCAGGTCCAGGAAAGATTATGTAATTTGTCCAGTCCAGGTCAGGAAACCAGTAAATTGTAGGAATTTGACTTTCCCCTGTTCATCTCCATCCATAGACAAAAACCCATCCTCAGAATAATAAGTATAAAGCAAGGAAAACCATCAGACATACATTCATGACAATATAATGTCATAGGCACCAGGGTGACAATATCTTCTAGGGAGTTGAGGGGCATGAAGGAAGAATTCCCACATCCATGTCCCCCTTTGGTGAATATCATTATGTAAGACTGAAATCTAGAAAATAGTTTCTAGGAGACAGAGCTAAGAGAAACAAGCCTGATCACGTATCACCACCCAAGGAGCTAAGGAATCCATCCACATGATGGACTTAGTTTGGGATATATTGATTTTGGAGCTTTCAAACTCTTACAAAAATTTAAGTCTGGAATTCCAAGTGAAGAGTTTCCAGTTGGAGAGGTAGATGTAAGCATCATTAATGTAAAAGTAATATGAATGATATGAGTTAGGGAAAGATATTGATGAAAAAACTTCAAGGACCCTTTAGGGTCTTTGGCCCACAGACCTTGTCTGTGAAGCTGGATACTGAAATATTTTATGAGCAGAGGCTTGTCCAGTGTTCCCTGTAGCAAAGGCTGAACACCACCAACTGGACATGGAATTCTCATCATTCTGTAGAGGTCATCAGGATGAAATCCCAAACCACTTTTCCCTTTAAGTATAAAATCGTGTCTTACCCATTGTAGAATATAATCTATAGTAGAGGAAACCAAACATATAAACATTTGGTTTACACAAAACATCCATCAAGAGTAAGGTTTTATTTTATGACAGAGTTCACAGTAGAATTCTACCAACTAGCAAATGCCCTTAGTGATGGTAACCCATGCCTCATTTCACCAAGCAACCAAAACTTGCATTCACTCACTGTTTTTAGGAACATGAGTTTGCTTTTAGTTATTTTCATTTGTTTGCTTTTTAGGGCAATACATATCACATATTTCTTTAGGTAGAGAATATGAAAATGCACAAATGGGGTCAGCAGATATAATCAGTTTTCACTTCCAAAGGCCCTTTGGCATGGAGCCTAGTAAAAACTTTTATTTATTCAATTACTATGGAATTGGAAAATGTTTTGCTATAGAATATTGAAATGGAGGCAGAAAACAAATGGACATTCCATAAATGAGAAATATTAAGTCCAAGCCCCCAGGGATCAGTGTTGGACTCTCGAGTTATAAATCATCTGGAAGTCAGAGCAGTGAGCAGTGAAATCTTGTTTTTCTAGTGAAAAGGAGTTTATTCAGTTGCCATATAAATGAATAAACTACAGAAAGATCTAGGTAGTGGCTTATAAAAATGCCACAGAAACATAAATGTTGGCTTGTTAATGTGTTTAGGAGAAAGTATTCTAAATTGTATTTACAAAATTATGGTCTCTAAGTGATCAGTTACAACCTAACAAAGGATCATTAAAACCAACCCAGAGATGGTTCTTCCAGGAGAGACATCAATACAGAGCACGGCTCCATCTGGGCAGCCACAGAAATCCTTCATAAAGAGTTGGTGAACCACACAGCATGTTGTTATGCTTGTTCTGTAAAATATGTGGTGCTTGAGGTTGGATTGTTGCAATCATGGCCCCATAGAAGAAGCATTTCTCCCTCTGAACTGCTAGCATTCACCTCCCTATCTATTGCCCTTTCACTGACCTCCATGATCTCTTTCTTCAACTCAGTGAAGGTACAGTATGCACTTTGCTTTTGACAAAGTCCTTGTCACAGTGCATATCTCATACATACATAATGGGTAATGGAAGAAAGGGTGGATGGATATGTTGATACATGGGTGGATGGTCAGAGTCTTGATTGGTATCTATTGTGTATTTTCATAAAAATGTTTTGGTGAAAAGAACAGACCCAACATTATATTCTTTACAGCTCTAGGGAGCTTAACCCTATGTTAATAAGCCAACTTATAAAGTACATAAACACAACATGGTACATACAAGCATGGACTTTTTTGACATATTGTTCCAACTCTGTGAGCCTCTGTTTTCTCGTGGACAGCTGGGATAAATACATAATACTTATGCAACCTTATAAAACTGTGATAATAGGAAGGACTAGTGTATGTAAAATCCTTAGTTTATAAACAGCTAGTAAGTAAGTGAGCCAGTACTAAAATCCAGAAGTATTTAATACTTGAGGTCTTTTTGCTTTCCATTTTGAAATAATTTGAACACACAGGAAATTGCAGGCAAAAAACACAGAACTGCTGTACACCCTTCACCCAGATTGACCAACTGTTCACATCTTGCCACATGCACTCAGGGTTTATGTCAGTCCATCATAGCCCGTCAAAGGGACAGAATATGATGCCTTGGTCAGAAGGGTATTATGAGAACTAAATGAGTTCACAGATGCAAATAATAGGCTCACCGATTAGTAGCGGCAACAAAACACAGCAGGATCTCTGACCAACTTAGAAGCACGGGAAAGGTATCAAGGAGGAAGTGAGTCTCTCCTGGAGGGGGAAGGGAAGTAGGAGCTGAAAAGAACCACTCAGGTGGTGACCTTTGAGGTCACCAGCATCAGACCAAAACACCATTTTCCATGTTCGGTCACATTGCACTTCTCCAAGGAAAAGGCTGAATTTGAAAAATGTCAAAAGAACATGAACTGATTTAATTTTGAAAAATATTGTTTCTATGCCCAACCAAATTCTGCTACCATTCATAGAGAACAAATCATTTATGGTTCTTCCAGAATTCGTCATGAAGGGCAGAGCATTCTTCTACCCACTTCTCACACACTCCTGGCATTGAAATGAACGTCAGGATTTCCCAGTGATTTTGCAGTTCTGGGAAGAGGCCCTTCCAAAGCATCTATTTCATCTAACTGCACAGAGCCTGGTTTGCAGACACGAAACCCACTCAGTACCATCATCCATATAAACCATCTCAATGCACGAGTGTCTTTGGGGAACAAGCTCTAAGCTGGAGAAGGGAGAAGTTAAGGTTAGCCATCCAGCCCTTCCTATTTATGGAGAATACACGTGGCCACTGCCAGAAAATTCAAAATCCCCAGAACAGATATGATCCATACCTTGTAAAAAGCTCTGTATCACGTAAAAACAACCCTCAAGATGGTCAATTTTGCAAAGTAAGCATGACACAAGCCTTGGTCTTTCTTTCAGTTCTCATTCTACTTTTGACTTATTTGTGGAAAGTTATAATTAGATTGTGCCTTGCCTTTTCTTTAACTGATAAAGTGCCATAAATCCTGGACATGCGCCATGAGAGCAGTCACTCATGAATCTTGCTGATTTTTTTTTTTTTTTTTACACATCACACCATATGCAGGCCCGGCGGAGAGGCATGGTTCCCTATTCCTGGCACGCAGGAGAGTCACTGAGAGATATCATATGGTCTCCTGGCAGAAGTACAAAGTCCCTCTTGCTGTTTGATCTTCTGTCTTAAACTCAAATGCAAAATCTGATAATTGGGTCAGGCAGGAGAAGAAACTTAGCAGTAAAGTTCTTTTCATTTCCTTTTGCTATTGCTTCACGTTTCATCTTTTCTTCCTTTCTTGTCCTGTCTTGCTCTTGTTTCTATCTCTCCGGTTTTTTCTGCACCCCTGCAGGAGACAGACTGCCCCAGGAGCAGAATGGATTAGGAAAGATGGTTTATGTCTGGAAAACCCTTTGGAGGGTCTCTCCTGTCACTTGCCTGGCTGGCTCCTTGCTATAAGAGCAAGTAGATTTTTGCATCATTAGTGACGGCGCTGGGGAGCCATCTTGAGTGAGCAAACACCAGAATCAAGGCAGGTTCACTTGTCTAGAAATATGATTCTCTTTTCAGACTTTGCATTTGTTTAATGTAAAAGGAATCCATCCTAGTGTCTTTGGTTTGGGCCATTAGCAGACAGAGGCATGTACTTCAAAGGGCTCGAGAGATAAATGAAAACTGAACTTCCTCCTCACACAGAAGGAGACTGCAGTATAAAAATCCTGACTTATGTCTCTCCAGTCAACAGCTTCTAAATGGGAAGAGAGGGCTTTTCTTTCTGGATTTCACCACTCCAAAACCTATTGCAGAATTGCCTGTGTGGTTACTAAATTGTTTTAGCTGGATGTAACCACTAATATGGTTCCCTAAAGCTCACCAGTGTAGCCCTCACTAAAGAATGCAAAGTTCAGAAATGACAAAACTTTCTGTCAGCAACACTCTTTCAAATTGCAAAGAGCAGTCATTCATCCTCAGGTGAGTCACTAAGGTTTTCCACAAGCCGGGCCATTTACTCACTGTGGTAGAAGTTCTGTGGACACTCCATAGTAGTGTTGGAATGTTCCAGAACCTTCCAGAGTTTGGGGAGTGGGTTCCTGGGAGCAAACTACACTACAGCTCTCCTCACTTGCACCCTTATACCAGCATTTTCAGCTGGACTCAGGTTGAAAACTATTCTAGACAGAATCTTGAATTGAAAGAGACAGGATGGTGGCCACCTGAGAAGCTGGAAAAGTAGGGAAAGGAGTTTATCTCCATGAGGATATGGAGGGTAAGCTTCACGAATGGTACCAAAGCCTTCTACTTCTGTGTAGGCCTCCCTGTTAAGGGCTCCACCAGTCACTGCTTTCTGGGGTCTTGCCCTATGTTTACCCTCTTCAGAGGCCACACCAAGACATCCTCTTAAGCAGGATCTCAATTTCTTTGTTTCCCCACTGAGGGAGAGGGGAAAATTGCTTTGAAAGAATTTCCAGGCAAAGCAATAATCCTCCAGCAGAGCCTGCCCCAAGTGTGGAAATAACTCCCACATTCAGTCCTAGAGAGACAAACCAGGGGGCTGGGGATTTAGCTCAGTGGCACAGCAGCTGCTTGGTAAGTGCAAGGTCGTGAGTTCGATTCCCGGTACCGGAAAAAAAAAACAAAAAACAAAAGAAAAGAGAGAGAGACAAACCAGGATGTGGTCCTGGACCCACAAGATGCTACAGCCCACACCCCTTGAGGATATTCTGGCCCTCAAGAGGTTACAGAAACTGCACACAGGGTGCAACCACAGTAGACCAGAAATGTCTATCAGGATTCTTCCTGGGCTTTGAGGTTCTGGGGCAAGAGGCAGTGGGGTTGTCTCTGGTTGTCTTAGCCCCATCACCTGCACTCACAAGGCCTCAACCTGATTTGACCTGACATGGAAAGGAAGATGTGTTTCTGAGACGAGGGTATTTTGTGACACAACAAACTGCAGATCTCTCTGATGGAAGCAGCCTTGGAACTGTTGCCCATTGCCCTAGCAAATTCTTGATCCAATGCCTAGGATCCTCTAGGGCCATGGGGGCAAACCTATGTTCCGTGTGCCACAGCAGGACATTTGTATCATTGAGAGCTCTGCACTAGGGGGTCTCAGAGGGCTCCAGAACCAGTATCAATCAGTCACCACAGTGGTCACAAGCATAATATGTCTTGTCATTTTATTTAATATGCCTCTGCCACGCCTCACCACTGTAGGGCCGGAGAATCCTTTTGTCTTTAAAACAGAGTCAGACTTTTTCAGCTAAACACCAGAAATGACTCTTGGGCATCCAATGAATGCCTACGTACCAAAGGGCTAATCTGTGACAACGCTGGGCCCTGTGTTTGGGGAATTTAGGGCAGAGTTCAGGCCCCTTCACTAATGCTCACAGATTGAAGAAAGGGACGACTGGCTCAATGGCCCGGTGCAAGGCGCCCAACAATTACCCCTGCAGCCTAATCAAAATCTTAGTGGAAAAACAAAGCACTATTGAAAAAATAAAAACATGTTCATGAACTTATTTTAATTACACGTGTAAGACTTTTTCCAACTACTGAAGAAGTGGGATACTTTTCTGAATATAGTGTTGTGGCTAATGTGCCTTTACTCCCGGGTCCTGTCTGTTTTTTCTCCACCCCCTCTGCCACATTTTAGTGACCAGAATGATTTACAGGAAGTGTAGGTCCTTGATGCTAGCCTCGCTCACCATGAAAAGTGAAAATCAAAAATTCCTGGGTGGAAATTTATTTAGAAACAACATTAGTACAATTCTTACATGGTGTATGTAACCATAATAGCTATTTCAGCAGGGAAAGCCAAATAAATACAAGAGTCAGTGATATTATTTCTATTTGCAGCAAACTCACAATGGGATGGATCATCTGATCCCTGGGGAGAAAGTACCTTGCCATTGATTAGTGGGGCGAATGGCCTGTGTGTCTATGATATGGGGGGGCACATGTAACATTGCACTTTGAGGCCTGGTGGGAGAATGAGGAGTCCCAGACTTTCTCTGCCCAACAAGGCAGAGAGACTAAGGTGTCCCTTCTCCTGTCCTTGGCCATGTGGCTTCATGCTTAATGTGTTGGGCTTGATTTCTGCACCTGCTAACTGGATGTAATAAAAGTATCCACTTCATGGGACTGTAATGGTTAAATTAATGGTTTTACAAAATGCAAATTAAAGTGGTGTCAGGCACTAGGTAAAATGTTTCTATGTGTTAGATTACTATTTGGTATAGTCTTACTATTCTTTATTAATCATGAGGAAATGATTTTTAAAGAAAAAACTACATTTGGATATAAATGCTGTAAGTCCAAATTCCTGCTCTTCAGGTTACCGTGTGACCGAACTAACAGGCTAGTTAGAGTCCCTATCCTTCAGTTTCCCAGTCTGTAAAATTAGGGCTCTGTCTGATTTATATAAGTGTGCAGATGAAATCCAGTAAGAAGGGAAAGGCAGATGAGGACCTTGCTTTTCTCTTGGGGTCCTCAGAGTAGCTCTGTGGGAACAGCTCTACAGGGGCCGGAAATCCCTTCCCTTGTGTTCCAGAGTGAGGGCAGGCTCTGTTATGTGACTTATCCAGTTGCTAACCACAGGCCACACATGGCATGTGTGGGCATGGGCATGTGTGTGTCTATGCGCACGTGTGTGCGGTATATATGCGGGTGTGAGCATGTGTGTGGGAGTTGCAGGTGTGTAACAGTGTGTGAGAGTGTATATGTGTCCCCCTAAGTTTCTTCTTAAAGGTCTGGGGTGGACTAGAGAATAAGGAGGAAAGAAGAGGTATTTGCTCAACCTGAAACAGCCCTGGTTCAGGGAGCCCCCAACCTCCGGGATCCCCTGCCCCAGGGATACATGCGTGTACACTCTCGGTATCTCTGAATTTTGTCAACAGAGACGCATAACTGATAAGTATGACCCCAAGAAATTCCAGGGAGGGAGCAGGCTCCCCAGAAAGTAAACAGGGACACTCAGTTCTTTATATAAATATCCTAAAAGAATACACCAAGCTTCCCATTACATTCTTTCAATTTATTTTATGCTGTGGATGAGAAAGGACTTCCCCTCCCCTTTTTCTTTTTCTTGTTTTCCTATCGTTAGAAGTTTCATTTCTTTAACTTCTTTCTTGTAATGCTTTCTTTCCCTGAAAGAGGTACCTATGTAAAAACGAAGGATCTGGGCCAACATCTTGGAAAAAAAAGGACCAAACCAGAGGCTGTGAGATCACTGGGACTGTATAAAACATTCCAGATGATTTTTATTTTCATTTCCTGAGTAGTTCGTCACAGCTTTCTGAAAATTGGGAAGAGTGTGGAATATGGGGCTTCAGATCTGTATTTATGTGTCTGTGTACATACATACATGTATGAGACCAAGTGGGTGTGCATGTGTGAGCGCAAGTGCATGAATGTGTGGGAGTGTGGATGTGAGTCTAAACATGTGCATGTGAAGTGTACATGTGCATGAACATGTATGGGAATTGAGAGTGCATAGCAGTGTGTGAGTGCATATGTGTATGAGCATGTGTACATGCATGTCTGTACCTGTGTTTGTGTACATGAGTGTGCCTGGGGAGGCTGCTGGTACAGGTGTATGTGTACAAGCAAGTGTGAGTGTTTGCGCCCATGTGTGTACCAAGCACAGTACACACCCAGGGTACACCTGTCTATCTGCCACGTCCTCAGAGGAAGCTAGAGGAGTCTTAGACATGTCACATTTAATACATAAATGAGACAGCCATGGCCTGGAGAGGTACATGACCCACTTAATCATAAAAGTGGTTTGTGTGCTGGATCAGATTCCAGAATTTCCTCTTTCTTTCCATCAGACCACTTCGCCTTACTCTTTGCTCGCCTCTGAGAGCTCACCACCCATGCGAGTGACTCCTCCCCTGCCCTCACTACAGGTATTGTTTCTTCTACACCGAGGGCTGTGTATGGTCTAGAGGGTGTCTGTAATCCTAGGTTCATGTCTTCCAGGCTATGAAGCACACAGCCTGGCTACCTCACCCTTGTGGTAACTTCATGAGGAAGACCTGTGTTGGAATCACACAGGTCTTGGGAGCTAGCTGAGACGGTGGCTTCTTTACTGTTCCCCCAGTGACCAGTGCGTATCTTCCAATTGTGCCATCTGATCCCTGTGCACTATCATATCATCTTCCATGTGGCCTCACTACCTCTGCTCCAGAGGGCCATAAGCATAGAGCAGATGCTCAGGGCACCAGGAAGCCAGAACTGGCCTTTAGAAGCCAAAGTATGGGCTCTTCCATGCCCAGGTGCATAGTGGACATTCCTTGCATTTAGTGAAGATATAAATACCACTGAGTCATGGCCCTGTCCTCAAAGGGACCACAGTCAAATCTGGAAACATAAGAAAATCTATAATAAGGGATTTTTCTCTTCACCTGCTCATTAGACCACCATGGAGCTTCTCAACAGGCCTGAGAACAAGTGCTGCATGGCCGTTGTTTGTCTTCACTCTGCTGGGGACTCTGTCAGGGGACACTAGGACAGGCACAAATTTTGACTGGCAAAATCCGGAGACATGTATTCAAACTTAATCCCTACAGCTGCACTCTGTGAGACTGTCAACAGAGTGACACCCACAAGGCACGGAGGTGCTAACCGCTGGTTCATCTTCTCATCTGCTTCTCAGGAAGGCTTCCCTGTGTGCCATTTCTTCGTCACTGTGCACAGTGGCTGCTGTGAGAATGTCTATGCCCTTGACTGAAGAAGTGCAGAGTTGCATGGTGTGTACGAGTAGATTTGGGCCACATAGCCAAGAATCTGTGGCTGGACTTTCAATACCCAAACATAGTGTCAAAATATCAGGTTGGAGAGGTAGAGAAGGAAACACACAGACAGCAGTAGTATCAGTGGTAAGAGGTCTCCAGGTGTGAAGGAAGGCACAGGGGAACTGTTTGGTGATAGCAGATTTCTATGTTGTCCCTCACTGGCTGCCTAACGGATGATATGGCTCTCAAATCCCATACAAAGTGAAGTCTTAAAAGGAGAATTAAAAGCAGAGAAAGGCGTGTTCGTTGGTCAAATACAACATCCTGTTTTGAGTTTTAAGCAAACTTGTGAAGGGGACTCAGTCTCTTGCCTTTGGCAAAATACAACCTCTTCTCTCTCAGCCTTTTAAATGTTTAGTGGAAGAGGAAAGTGCAATGAATTTTTCAGATATCAAAAAATCTATAAATTTAAAAATCACATAAATAGAACTTCCATTAAAATGGATAAGAACTCTGCAACACAGAACACAGCCTCAAAGGAATACATAATCACTCTGAAAAGAGTTCCTCCTTCAACCCCAGATCTATCTGGTCCTCCCATTTCTTATGAAAGGCTTCTTTGGGAAGGGACTAGGTCTGTGTTTCCAGCCTAAAACCATTGCTCACTCTAGGAACTGGAATTGCAGGCTGACTCAGGGTCAGATTTTTTTTTTTTTTTTAGACCTGTCACTGCTTGTCTTGAAGTCAGTCACCTTTGTCCTGCTAATAAGTTATTGGGGAGAGTTACAGGGTCATCACAAGCCACCAGGGTCTAAAATTCAGCCTGTCAGGATCACTCAAGTTGAAAGTCTATTGTGAACATTCAACCGAGACTTTTCTAGAACATCTTAGTGCTAACTCAAAACATTTGGAAAACAAATGATTATCCTTGTTTCTAAAAACATACTGGGAAGCCGGGCATGGTGGTGCACACCTGTAATCCCAGCACTGGGGAGGCTGAGGTAAGAGGATCCTTGTGGGTTCGAGACCAGCCTGGGCTACAAAGTGAGCTCAAGTCCAGCCTGAACTGCATAGTGAGACCTTATCTCAAAAAGACAAAAATAAATAAATAAATAAAATGAAATAAAATAAAAGCATACTGGGTTTTGTTAAAGTCTAGTCATCAATAAGAGGCTTCTTTCTTGGCTGTCCTCCCACTTATGGCTTTTCACATGGCAAGAATATTTTATCTTTTTTGTTTGTTTGTTTTTTGTTTTTTGTTTTTTTCCAGTACCAGGAATTGAACTCAAGACCTTGCGCTTGCTAGGCAGGCACTGTGCCGCTGAGCTAAATCCCCAGCCCCAAGAATATTTTATCTTTATGGTTGTCTGCTAACCCCACAAGAGAGTCAGCTGATGATATGATTCCTGAATGGTAGGGAACTTTATGAGGCAGTTCCCCAGCAGGGGTCTCTCACCTCACATTGTCACTCACCCCAACATGGATAAGGCTCCTTTATTCATCCTTCACACAACATTCCCTGGCCCAAGGTCTCCGCTGTGCTAACATAGACTTATACACTAAGAGCCAGGGCCAGCAACATAAAGGACTCTGGGTAAAAATGACGCGCAGTTTACCAAAAGCAAATGCTCTTGAAGAACTAAGCCATCTTTCAGGGTGGAGGCCAATGGCCTTTCACTGCTACCCAAGCCAGGCAGCTCATAGCATGTCTTTGACTTTAATGCTGGACTGATTCTTTCTATGAGGAGTCTCAAGTTAGTGGCCCCAGCTGATGTATCAAAGACACATACAAATGTGAGTGGTTTATCATAATAAAATCCAAAGTAGGTGTTCCTAATCAGATCAGTGATCCAGGTTTCCTCCATCTGTCTCCCTGCCACCTTCCGAGCTCACCAAGGTGGTCTACATGGGAGAGAAAGACAATGGAGGATTGTCCAGGGAGGCCTGAAGGCCAGGTGGAATGATCCCATTTCTGTTCATACTCCACCAGTGAGATGTGGTCATACACCAGCTTCCAACTATTATAGAGCCCACATGTTACTCTAGTCCTGGGGCGAGGAAGAACAAGAAATGGTTTAATCTCTGCCACACACAGAACAGCTTGGCTCCTGGAGATGCTGGGATTTTGCCTCGCGCTCTTCTTTGGTGACCAACGCCCGATTTGTTTTTGGACCCTTGCTTGGAATGGTGAGCCTGGGCTTCAGATCCCATTTTCTTCTCTGTTCTGTTTTATTTTCTCACACTCACTGACCTCCTTGTGTTGCTATCCTCAGGGCACTAGACTTCCCATTAGACCCCGCTATCCTTAAACTGGCCTGACAGCCACCTACCTGCTCCCCGTCCTTGGTCATGGGCATCTCATATGTGTTACTGGGTGCTCACCCTGCACAACTTTTCCCTCTCTAATCACTGGAGTGGTAGGCAAAATATTGAAAGTGGCTTAGACACCCTGCCCAGCACCCCTCAACTGAGTTAACGTAGTCAATAGCCTACACAGTATGCTGATACCAAGATCCATCCGTTCATGATTCCAGACGACCCAGAAAAGATTCGAGGTTTCCAAGATGAGAAAGCTAAGTTTGTACACACCTGCAAATGGCCACAGGAGGTGTACTTCCTGCCAGAGTTCGTGCAAGAGCTCAGTGAGTACTGTGTGAGCATGATTCTGTGTGAATATCAAACGACAAGCAGGTCTTTAGTTTATTGCCCTACAACCATCAAATACTGGAGAAAAGATGAGGTTAAAAGCACAGGCTAAACTCCAAATCAGGTGGGTATTCCTCTCATGACAGCCACATTCCTTTGGCCCTATTGCTCTGAGAAGGGGAGCTATGCACAGGTGCCCTCTAAGCAGAATCCACGGGTGATTAAGAAACTAGATCTCTAAGGGAGTCTCCCTGCCAGCCTTCCCATCATTACCCCTTCAGCTCCAGAGAGCACTGACTCCCAGGATGAAGCGCTCCTGACCTGTCCCATGTAAGGACACTCTGTGCTGAGCGCTTCACATTCCAAAAGCTACCTGGATCCTGGCTTCCTGTCACAAACACTTATATTTTCCCATGTATCCTTCATTTTCCGAGGAGTGGTGTGAGGCTTTGTAATTCATAATTATTGTGCTTAGTGCCCCGTAATGCTTTTCATCTTCAAAGTCAGCCAATATTAGCAAACTCATAACCCCCGCATTGGCCGAGTCAGCGTCTCTGTCCCTGTCACAGCACCTGAGTGCTACAGGGACTGAGGAGACAATCTGGGCCACATGTCACCATGCTTAGATGTGTGGAGGCTGCTTCTTTCTTGTGTCACCTTTGCCTGGCGTCAGGTCAGCTCCTTTTATAAAACGGCATCATTCAAACAAGAACAATATGGGTGCCTGTCCCGGTAGGACAAGCTGTCTTCTGGAACCCATGGTTCTGCCACATGGAAATCGTTAGTTTATTTTTATGCTCATTCTTCACAGCTAGCCTGGTGGGCAAAGTCAAGGCTGAAGAAAAAGAGTGAGTTTACCTCACAAATGGAAGCAATTTTGTAAGCTTTGAGGATTGAGATATATGATGTTGTAATACACCCTGCAGATTACTGTGTATATGACAGAGAATAAGGGGATGAGGAGGAGGAGGGGAGTGGGAGAGAGGCCTCAAAAGTTCTGACCACTCAGATTCACCATGCCTAGGGTCCAGGACCTTAGAACCACAGTCTGTGAGTGAGGTGGTCACCATCCTGGCCTAAGAGCACAAAAATTCACAAAGTTATAGCCAGAGAAGTCATGAAAGCAGCACTCACTGGGAAATTTCAGGGCAAATAAGACTCAAGAATTTGACACTGTGTAGACGAAATGGCCCGGTGATGGTCTTTTCAGTCAGTGGTTGAATTTTTTATTGTGCAGGTGTAAAAGTAGCCTTTGGATGACCTGAGGGACTTCAGGCTTTACAGTACCACTTCAATACAGACTTGTCATTTCTACTTCTTTTCTTTTTTTTTTTTTTTTTTGGTTTATAGTTAACTTGCTTTCTATTATTTTTAATTTATTTTAAGAATAAAAGAATGAAAACATATTAAAAAACAGACATCTATTTACAAAACCACCTAAGAACAATACAAGCAATACTGAATTACAGACAAAGTGGTAGGAAATTAAGAAGGGTTGTTGTATTATATATTGATATCTTCAAAGTGGTTTCTCAGGGGCTGGGGATTTAGCTGAGTGGCACAGTGCCTGCCTGGCAAGCACAAGGTTGTGAGCTCAATTCCTGGTACCAGAAAAAAACAAACAAACAAACAACAACAAAAACTAAATCAAAGTGGTTCCTCAGGAAAGCAAATATTGACATGCAAGATTGATCAAATAATTAATCATTAATTGTTCCTTTCAGTAAAGCAATAGAAGGCAGTAGTACAACTATGTTAGCGATCCTGTATATACATATCTAATTTCCCCTGCTTTTTTTTCTTTCCCCTCATCCCAGTTGCTCTTTACTTTTGAGCAGTTTCCTTTCATTTCACAATGTCTACCATACCTCCTAATTCTGTCTACTTGTATTCTTGTTTTGTGTGCTCACAATTTCCCCTCAGTTAATCTTTCAAATAAGAAACTCCTTTGACTTTGTGTTTTCAAGAAAATCCTGCTGATTGAATCCATGCAAACTAAGAGATGTGTCTCCTCTGCTTGGGGTGTAGAAAATCCCACAACCAAGCTCCCTGCAGAGGAAAGAAAGGGTGAGGTTGAGCCAGAGCCACGTCTTTGGAGTTCTACTCAGCTCACTTTGTTACTGCACATTTGAGGACTTAACACTGTCCAAACCCACATCCCATCCCTTTCCCCACCAAAAGAGAGAAAGAGAGAAAGAGAAACAAAAATAGACATTTTGCTGTATTTCAATTCTGAAACAGGCAAGGTTTATAACAAATGTGCTGTTTTGTGTTGACGATTGGTTGACTTTATTTTCCTATGTTCGCATGCATATGCGAGAAGAAAAAATCTGTTAGTTGAACTACAAGAAATTTGAGCTAAACTCCTCTTGACAGTTAACCTGGTTGGAGTACAGTTGACTTCTTTCCTACTCCGAAAAAGCAACCAAATGTTCCCAGTAGCTCCTTAATGCAATTACTTGATTAGAGCAAAGCATTTCATTTCCTAACCACTACAGGAATAAGCAATATAGCTGTCAATAATTTTTCAACAGAGCTTCAGGCATAGTGGTCACCATCCAAACGCATTTTTATATGCTCATTAACGCGTTTCCATCAATGCTTAAAAATTCACCTTCGTAAAGCCCGGGAGTCTTAGGGGATTTTCCTGCTAGGAGAATGACCTTCCCCTGTGTTCAGGCTATTTTGTTGTTGAATACACACACATCGCAGCAATGTGCCTTGATCTTCCACTTAAATCAAATCGGGTTACATCCAGTGTGCCTGCCTCAGAGGTCAGAGTTATAACCGTAAAGGCAGTAAGGCCAGCTCCCTTCTTACATTTCCAATATTTGCCCAGTTTTTCTGAGTAAATTAGAGCCTGCACCATCGTGTGATAACTCCCAGGTTTAATGTCTTCAGAGAGCTGAGGATGGTCTCTCTCTCATACATAGCCAACACTCTGAGAACAACTCCCTCAGAAGGACGTCCTCCACACAGTGGTGCATCTCCCCAAGGTGCTTCCTCCTACCTACTTTGTCATCTGGAATGCAAGATCCAGCCTCACCATGGTAGGTGGGAGCAGAGGGCTGGGTGACCATGTAGCGCCCTCCTGGAAGGAATTAGATCAGCGCTCTTTCCACCTCATTGATCATAAACCAATCTGGCCTATCTGAAAGGGAAGCTGAGGAAAAGGGAGAATCCCTTGTATTTCTGGTGAGCTCCAGAGCAAGAAATCTGGAACTTGTTGTCAGTCCCTAAAGTGCTGATGGGGTAGGGCCCTCTACTTTTCCTTAGCTGATGGGGTAGGGCCCTCTACTTCCTGTCATGCTACCCTTGCCCTGCAGGCTTAGTCCAGTGTGGTCTGTGCAGTGGAACCAGTAGCACGCTGGTCTTGATTCAGGCGGGCAGGTATGGAAGGCATCCCAGAGGAATTCCATAGAAAGGATATTTCCCTTCTGGTTTTTTCTCCCACTTTAGCCAAAGAGAGATTTTTTTAACCCAGATCTGAAAACATGAAGCTGTGTCTTTTCAAAGCCATCTCTACTCCATGATAACCAAATGCATGCAAGAGAACTACTCGTTTATAGCCTAAAATACCATCGCTTACGCAATATGTTTAAAGAAAGGGACCTGAATACGCCAACAGATGCACCCTATATGATGCACATCAGCTCGCTGCTTAGCTTAGCAGTCAGTGGGACCATAACTGACCAATGATCAGTGATATGCTGTAAACTTTAAGAAAGTCATCTTAGAAACATCAATACCATTTGTTGCAACAAACTTACCATTTTTTAAACTCAATTTCTTAGTCTCCAGGCCTTTCCTTACCCAGCTTTCTCCTTTACTTCTTATCTCCCTCCACCCATGTCTTCTTTCACTCAAATGCTTCTCCACTGAGTTTACATTTCCATCAGGTCAAATCATACTCAGACCTCACTCTAGTGAGCTGTGGATCTGTCTTTCACAGAGGCCCATAGGCGTATTTTGTTCCACTTTCCTGTACTCCATCAGTTAAAAACCACATTCATGACCTCAAAACGTGTTTTGTTAGGTTTATTTCTCTTTAAAATTAAAAAAATAATAAAATAGAAGAAAAGAAGAAAAAAAAACTGTACTCAGAGACGAGAAGAAAGTAATGGTTTGAACTAGATAAGATTTTATTTATTTCATATAGTGATTCCAGATGTAAGTCGCCCAGGGCTGATCTGGCAGTCCTACCACATCATCAGGGATCTAGCCTCCTTATCTCTTCCATTTCCATCATCCTTAACACTTGGCTTCACTCACAAGGATGTCTCATGGCCCTGGATGGCTGTCAGAGCTCCACACATCTGATCCATACTCTAGCCAGAAGAAAAGGAAAGGGACAAAAAAAATCCTTTAAAAGAGCTTCCCTGTAAGTCTCATCCACAATATATTCAAATGCCTGCTTAGCTACAAAGAAAGATGAGAAATGGCATTTTAACCTAAGCATATTGCTGAACTCGCTAGAAATTAGGACACTTTCTAAGGAAGAAGGGGAAATGGAACACAAACTTGCACAAAACAGAGGCTTGTAAAAGCTTCTTGGATTGAATTAAATTCATGTAGACAGTAGAATAACAGAGAGCAGGATAGCAAACAGTGTAATGATGCTGTGAGAAACACCTCTAAAAAATTCTCTGAAACAATCTCCCTCACTTAGCTGTTGGGTTAACAATGCCTTAAACCAGTGCTCTGGGTCTTGAGACTTCTAAAGGCAGCGATGACACTGACCTTGTGCCTTAGCTGGAAGGACACCTGGTTGTAGCAGGAAGGACAGCTGGTTGTAGCAGGAAGATCAGCTACTCTTCAGTAGAAAGATGTAGTTAAAAACAAGCTCAGTCAGTCACAACCTACCTAATGGCTCAGATATGCAAACCAAATAGGAAAAGACCCACCGTGGTGTAGGTGGTAACTAACAAGAAAGAAATGTAGTGATTCAGTGTGTGTGACAGAGCTGCCTAAGGCCCATCCAGTGTGTCTACTAAACAGTACCCATGATCAGAAATGAGAAGCTGTGGCCTCTTGGGCATATTAAACCTCCAAACCTCAGTGTTATTTTCTGCAAAATGAGGATATTAATTTTTACTTTCCAAAGTGATAAAGACATCATGATTAAATGAAATAATAAAGTAAAGAGAGCAGTAATGTCATAAAGAAACTGTAAAACTACAGTGAATCCACTATTACCACTCCTATTCAATATAGTTCTGGAAACATTAGTAGAGCAATTAGACAAAAGAGAGAGAGAGAAAAGGAATAAAGATAAGAAAAGAAGAAGTTAAATTATCATTATTTGCAGGTCACATGATACTCTACACAGAAGACACCAAAAACTCCACCAAAAGACTTCTAGATTTAATAAGTAAATTCAGACACTTAGCTGGATTCAAAGTATACACTCAAAATCAGTAGCATTCCTGTACACAAATAACAAACTCACTGAGAGAGAAATCAGAGAAATAATACCATAGCATCGGAAAAAAAAAAAAAAAATGAAACACTTAAGAATCAGCCTAACAAAGGAAGTAAAAGATCTTTATATTGAAAACTACAGTACTCTAAAAAAGGAGATTGAAAAGGGTACCATGAAGTGGAAAGATATTCTTTGCTCTTGGGTAAGAAGAACATAGTGAAAAAGATCATACTCCCAAAATTGTTACACAGATTTAATACAATCCCAGTCAAGATACCATTAGCATATATCACAGAACTAAAGAAAACATTCCTAAAATTCATTTGGAACCAGAAGAGACCTAGAATAACAAAAATAATTCTGGCCAACAAAGGCAAGGAAGGAAGCATCACAATCCCTTACTTAAAATTATACTACAGAGCTACTGTAATAAAAACAGCATAGCACTGGCAAAAAATCAGATCCAAGGATCAATGGAAGGGTTAGAAGATGCAGAAACAACTCCAAACATACTCAGCCACCTTATCTTTGACAAAAGGGCCAAACACCTTCACTGGAAGAAAGATACCTTCTTGAATAAATGGTGCTGGAAAAACTGACTTTCCACACACCAAAGAATAAAAATAGATCTGTCTCTCACCATGAAGTAAACTAAAATCAAAATGGATCTAAGATCTAAATATTAAAACAGAAACACTAAAGCAGAAACAGTAGCTCTGCAAAAATAAATTAGACACACATGTAAGTATCACATTGTTTCTCTTGTATGAGAGACTGACAGTGTAAATAAGGACTAAAATGTGTAACAGTGTGAAACTGTTCAAAATGAAAGTGGAACTATAGAGTGGGGAAAGGGAAAGGAAGGAAAGGAAAAGAAAAAAAATGAGAAAAATAAGGATCAAATGGAAATGAAGCTTTTTAAATAACAAGAGGAAGAAAGGTTGAGGGGAGGGGAACGGGAAAAAGGAGGAATTATGATATGCCATGAACATGGTACAGATTCCCTATGGTAAACGTGATAATTATGTATATCTAAATTGTACCAATGAACTTAATTTTTTGAAAAGGACAATGAATTCATTTCTTCAGATAATGGGTATTGAATGGCCAGGTATGATCGTGAATGAGTCAAAAGCACCAATTGATCCCAAGATGAAATTTCTGACATCTTACATGACTATAGATCAATGGCACAATTTTTTTTGGAAAGAAATCCTCCTACTCAGAAGTACAGTTCACTGGAAAGATAAAATCTTGTACAGTTTCTGAAATTTAAGGCATAAGAGCCACTTGGGGGAGACGGTGTCATTCTTCCTGTAGGTTGCTTTTAGAACTCGTTGTACTGTGGCTTAAATACACCTGAGCCACTTGTACCATAGTCCCTTGGCAAATGAATGGATTAAAAATCCCCACCTGCAAGATGCCCAGCAGTTGGCAACACTGCCAAAGGTAAATGCTTTGTCGCTTGATTTCCAGAGGCCATTGACAAATTGCCACTAATGTCTTTTCTAACGAACTTCATAATGAGCTCTTAGAGAGCAAAGCAGCATGTAGTACTGTCATCATTCACTAATGTCAATAAAGGATTTATAAACAGAACTTTAATTATATTTTCTGGGATTCTACAGGATGTTCATACTTCCCCCCTAAACCACCCTGGAAGATAGCACAAACACAGACTCTTGTGGGGTTTAAGGGGGGAAATTATGGGGCGGCATCTGCAGGTACTTTGCTGACCACAGATGGTCTATGAAATGCAACTAAATCACCATGTAATTATATGCATAATTAATTATTATTTAAGCACTTTCCTATAAGGGCTTGGAATTTTTTTGGCTTGTAGACTCTTCTTGTTAATTATACTTTAGATATGCGGAACAGACCTGCTTCCCAATATTTTCTCAATGCAGTTTCTGTCTCAGTTTTTACCAGTTCTGTATCATATGCTTCGAAAATGAGACTATTAGTTGTGTATACAAAACAACAAAATAAACTATGGTTTATGAGTGTTAACCTTTGTAACAAGGTAGCTATAAGACCTTGGGCTGCCATGAACTTGGTTATGAGTTACCTCCTAAGTAGACTGAGAGGCTTAGCCAGATAACAGCATTGTTTAGGTTTTGGCAGTTTATAAAGAGCTATAATGTTCATCTAATTTTATTTCAATTTGTGAAAAAAATCTGTAAGACCCCTTAGTGTTTCCAAATTCTGTGACCCAAAGACGTCCACTCAACAGCGCTTCTGTCAACCTAAGAAAAATATGCCATTGCCGTTTTCATCTGCTTTATATTGGCCAGTTTGGAGAGATAGCTAAGTTGGTTTACCCAGAGGGTATCTAGACCCCTGGAAGAAGCACCCAGATGTTATTCATCTTTCTGCCCCCACACCCTGGCTCCTGCTTGCCCAAGGGATGTGAGTATGAAAACTTGGTATTGGTTGCTTAAACAAAGGTGGAGGATGAGCAAGATGCCTACTTCCTGCTTTGCCATCAGGGTTGTGAAAGGGAGAAAAATTAAGGCAGGCTTCTCTGGCCTCTCACTGATGTGGTTGGGTCTGCCTTAGTGCTTATGCTCTACCTTTTAGTTATAATAATTATTCAAGCATAATAATTGTATAAATGAATGGGTTTCATGGTGACATTTTCATACATGCATATGTCATGTTTTGATCTTACCCACCTTCCCTACTACCCTCTCTTGCCTTCTCCCATCCCCCCTCTCTATCTCCTTCTCCTTCCCTGATTGTCCTTCTCCTATTTTCAGGCTTTCTCTTTTGTTTCAACATTTGAAAGAAAACCTATGAGATTTATTTCTCTGTATCTGGCTAATTTTGCTCAATAAGATGCCCTCCAGTTCCATACATTTTCCTGCAAATATCATAATTTCATTCTTCTTCATGGCGACATATCCATTCGTCTGTTGATGTTGACAGGCACCTCAGCTGATTTTCATATCATGGCTACAGTGAATTATGTTGCAATAAATGTGGACATGCAGATGTCCCTTTAGGATGCTGACTTATAATCCAACTAAAGTGCTGCTGGGAAAATACGCCAAGGAAATGGCCTTGCTCTTCACTGAAGAGCATGTTCAAGGGCAACCTCTGTAATGAACAAAATTCTTTCTCCTCATCCCTTTGGTAAATGACATTTTCAAGATATCACTTTAACCATTCCCTAGCCAGGCATGTAAGCTGGCCATGTTGGAACATTTTCCCAACACTGAAAAAAATTTCTAAGACCCTTTTAAGCACTCTTCTATAAGGGCTTGGAATTTTTTTTGGCTTGTAGACTCTTCTTGTTAATTGTATTTTAGATATGCAGAAGAGACATGCTTTCCAATGTTTTCTCAATGCAGTTTCTGTCTCAGTTTTTACAAGTTATGCATCATATACTTTGAAAAGTATATGGAATAGTATGCACAATTTTAAAAGTATATGGTAATTATGCCAAACTGGCTAGCATAAAGAGGATGAAAATCACACTGGCATATTGTTCTTAGGTTGACAGAAGCATTGTTGAATGGACATATTTGGGTCACAGAATTTGAAAATACTAAGGGGGTCTTACAGATTTTTTTCACAAAAATTTACATCTCTGCTCTTATGATGTAAAGCTTACAATTTTATAAAAATATAATGAACTCGGGGCTGGGGATTTAGCTCAGCGGTAAAGCGCTTGCCTGGCAAGCGCAAGGTCGTGAGTTCGGTTCCCGGTACCGGAAAAAAAAAAAAATATATAATGAACTCAATTTGCTCTACAGAGATTGATTTTCCACAGCTGTACAGCACCTATTCAGTAAGATAAATATTACTGGTATTAGCCATTAGTTAAGCTCCCCAGTGAACCCCAAAAGGGGACTAATGGAAATATTTAAACCAATTGTTGTATTGATGTTCATTGTTTAACCAAAAGGATTTTAGGGTGTCATTTAGTTCATTTCTCAAGATTTAGAACAAACATCACTAAAACATCACAAACATCTTATCCTTGAGACAAGTCCCATTTAACTATTTTAGTGGATGACCCAGAAGTAATGTATAACTAAATGAACATCTACAGGCAAGAAATTCTACATGTTCCCTTGTCTCTGCACCCTTCAGCTAGCCTACATTTGCATAAATAATGTTTGAGATTGTCCTATCATTTATGTGAGTGTGTGCAGCTGTGTATGTGTGTTTCTGAAAGCTGCCCTACCCAGAAGCCCCATAAGAAGTCATAAACTTGGGCAGCAGATGAGCACATAGAAACATTTAGATGGCACCCAAGTGCCATCATGCCAACACATCTGAGAGCAATCTTGGTCAGAAGAATGGAAACTTCAGCCTTCAATGTTTTTTAATCTGACATTTATTAAACCCCAGCTAGGAACAAAGGGTTCACTATATTTGGCGCTATCATAAGGAATGAAATTCAGCTTCTAGGCTTCAAAATCTTACAATCCATTTGGTGAGATGACACACGTAAAACTCAGAAAAATAGCAATCAAGCCATGCATGGTCAAAGGAGGGCAAAGGAAAGACCATAGAGGAGATATTTGTTGAAGTGGTCTCTAAACCAAGAACTCGCTTGACCAAGGTAAGAAGTAGCTGATTCTGGACCCAGAGAGAACTGGATGGGAGCTATGCAGTTGAGTGACAAAGTAGAAAGGTTGAGCTTTCCTCTGAAGCTCACAAGATATGTAATATCCATAGGCGGAGTCCTACAGGGCTCACTAGTCCCTCTGTGATAGCTGCAGGGACTGCAGACAGAGGAGTGTCACAGCTCAGATTTGCATATGACCTCCCATGTATGTGCACTACTAGCCCACCTGCCTGGAGGCTCCTAGGCACCCAGCTTTCAGAGTTACACTCAGCAGCCACTTCCTTAGATGTGTTGCCGATCACATGTTGCTATGCTACAGTAGAGGGGTAATCAAGCCACGCTATGGAAAAATACAAAGCCTTATTGTGACTTTCCAAACAATCGCAAAGAGGAGAGGCTTCGTGGGAATGAGACACCAGAACTGGGACTCAGGTGGAAGACAGAGATGGGGAAGGAGGATATTCCCCATAGCTGGAAGGGCACAGAGGGAAGGGAGGGAAATATGGCTCGTACCACCATGGCCATGGGTCTTGGAGAGAGGACCATGATTCTATGTGCAAGGAAGAACATAAAAGACTAACAGCACAAAAAAGGCTGACAGTATTTTGAAAGAGAGAAATGTCACCGTGACATCATTTCTTCAGAAAGATTAGCATAGAGAGGTTCTGCAAACAAACCAGAAAATGGGAAAGGGCTGATGTTAGGGATTAATGAGGGCTGAAGGGAGAGGAGAGCAGGGTGACCCAAATGGTGACACAGTCACCAGAGACAGTAAAAGTAGCACTGATAGAATAGGGCGACCAGGTGAGTGGGAGGGTGGGGTGTCATGTCTGAAACCAGAAAGCCAGGAAAGAAGGTCACTGGACAGAAGGTGCCCATGAATTGGTTTGCAGAAGTGTTACTTTCAAAAGTAGCCAAGAAATGAGGTGTCCCACTAACGGATGGAGACAACTGGCTGCAGTTTAAGGAGAAGCCAGGTCTGGAGCAAGTGTTGACAGTCACATTTGTAGATACAGTAACTGAAGCTAGGGAAATACCTGTCTCCAAGAAAGGGTTACAAGAAAGGAAAGAAAGTGGTGAAGGTTGTTTTGTTGTTGTTGTTGTTGTTGTTGTTTGTTTGTTTGTTTTTAGGAACTAGAGCATAGAGAAGGAAAGAAGGTGAGGAAAGGAGGTGAGGAAAGGTCGAGCTGCCTGCATGCAGAGGAGATGCCAAGGGCAGAGAACACCCAGAGGAGGGCATAGTCAAAGGTGTCTGAGGGAGAGAATATGGTCACCATAGCTGACATTTGAGAAAGCAATTTTAGGAGAGCCATGGGAGTAGAAAACAGGTCCCAGGGCCGGGAAGTGAGAAGACGGTGAGGATTTGGAGGTGGGGCATTCTTGTGGCATGTGTGGCAGGGATGGGGGTAAGGAAAAAAGACTTTCAAAAAGGGGTGGGCAGCAAGGTGAAGGGAGGGTGGCTTCCAGACCCACTCGGCAAGTCTGCGCATGTTAGTGAGCGCAGAGAAACGGACCTGCACACATCTGGGAGATAGCAACATTGTTTCATTCTTGAAAAATTCTAGACACTGTTGACTGTATTTTATGTAACTGTGATATTGCAGTCCACCTAGAGACTTACATATTATAGTGATTATCCATGAGTGATCAGTGCAGATTCACCCTCTATTCCAGGAACATAGCAAATACTCAACAAATACTTTTAAAGGAGAAAAAAAAAAAAAAAAAAAAAAACCACAATGAAAACAGTACAGAATTTCAAAACAAGCCAATAGGAAATTAGCATAATTTTGACAAACTGCATGTGTTGATAATATCTATATTGGCATACCTCTTAATAAATGATTCTTAGATGTTAAAAAGATAACTTAGGAAGTAATATTAGAAACAAAAGATTAAGCTCAAATAAAATACAAACAATCCTCACTTACTGTGGTTCAACTATAAATAGGGTGAAAGTGATACACTAATTTTTTTTCTCAGTACTAGGGGTTGAACCCAGGGCCTTTGCACTTGGCTAGGTCTGCAAGGCTTTTGTATGTTTTATTTTGAGACAGGATCTTGCTAAATCACTAAGTTGCCCAGGCTGGGCTCAAACTTGTGATCCTCCCACATAGTCTCTCCCAGAGTGCTGGAATTTTGTACTTCAAGATTTTTAAATTTTGGTCTTTTTCTGGGCTAGGGATATGTGGTACAACCCTCTCCCACAATGCTGGCAGTGCCGGGGAACCAAAGCTTGTAGTCAGCCCCCCGAGCAGGCGGGAAAACTATAGCAACTATGAGGTACTGTGTTACTAAGATTTTCAGTAGGTGATTTGTATTCCATGAATTTTCAACTTAAAATATTTTTAATCTGCCCTAGTTGGTTGTTAACTGATGAGTGAGCACTAGCCAGAAAATATACAAGTTACAAATTTATTCTCACTTACCGTTACTAAAAATAAAATCATTCCTTTTATTTTATTTTCCCCTTAGTCATACAGGATGAAGCACTTGTATTAGGCCAAGTGCTTCATGCGCTGGCGTGCATGTGCACCCAAATGCTAATCAATCAAGAAGACTTTTCCTTTCCAAACTCTCAGGAAAATGTTAAGCAAAAGAATTATCACATGATCCTAGTAGACACAACTTTAATCCTATGTAACTCAGTCTTCTTTTATTGCTGCTGTTGTTCAATAAGGCTAAGAAATTCGAAGGGTAAGAAAATTGGGTAAAACAGATCCATTTCAGGGTAAGCACATGGAATGATTTCCTAACTCGTTTCTTTCTGTATGATTAAAAGAGAAAAGAAAAGAAATAATTGGAGGAAAAATAATTTGCTCTATTCAGGCAAATTCCATAGTTAGCACTAGCCGTGTCCCTGTTCGGTTGGAAACTTTCTGTGTTTTCTCCTTCTACCATTTTATAAGATTCAGTTGTCAGTGTACAGGTAAATCCATATGTAATTTTCAATTACATGCATTAGAGCAAGCTCCAAGGTAAAATCTTATAAATCTCTGAGCTTCTTTGAGGGGTGAGAACATGTCAACAGAAGTAGTTATGGAGGATCACCTGGTCTAATAATTGATCTAACACCATAGTCATCATAGTCATATTGGCTGGTTATAATAATATATCACTTCCATATTATACAACATGGTTTTTGAAGAGCTGATTTCCTTATCTTTCTTTGGTATAAGTACTAGAATATGGGAAATTAATATGAAATATTTTGCCAAGAAGATGCTAAAGACATTTCTGTGCCTTAAGAATCCTGGCTTTAGTTACTGTGTGTTGGAAAGGGCCTCGGGTTCATGGTGTGATTCTTGTTGGAAGCTGGAAAGTGTACATCTGGTAAATACAGCAAAAGAATCAAGGGGGAAAATGCTCCTCAAAACAGATCCATTTCTGTTTTTAGTTCCTGGGCAGTTCTTTGTATTTTTCCACACGGTGTGAAAAACATGGTCATAAAAACCAAGAACAGTAGAGCAGTCAGGATGAAATTAGTACATTTTCACTAAAACATTTGTGGTTATTTTCCTCAGAAAAGGATCTTGATGACATGATTGATTGTCCCCTACGGAGCTTTTCCATTTATGTTTTCCATATATCCCAATTACTTAGAGATATACAACATGCCAATGCAGGCAGAAGGATATGGCTTACAAGCTGACAAGACCCTGGCTGCTCTGAACCATAGGCAGGTCCTCCAGATTCATACCTGATGCACAGGAATGATAGGGGAAGAGAGGGACTTTCCTCCAACTGATGGGAGGCTCTAAGCCCACCGGCCATCTTCCTGTTTTACTTCAGAGACGCAGAGTTGTACCACTGCTCAAAATATCCTCCTGGTTCAGAAACTAGTGAGATCTCCAGATAAGTGCAGACCCAAGCAACAGACGGGCATCTGGTGTCATCTGACTCCTAGAAAGAGTCCATTAATTCTGCTAATTGTCCTTCCACTCTGCCTTAAAAATCCCGGCTCACCCTCCCATGTGGACACACAGGATCTCTTCATTTTCAATTTGTGTCCAATCCTGGCATTTAATGCCATTTGTGCTCATCAGACTAATGGAAATATCAATTAAGGACAATCAAGACCAGCTCTTAGAGCAATAATGGACACTTGTACCCAAACTTGGAGCAGAGGGAAGGAAGGCATGTGCTCCTCAAGGCATCTGGTGAGTGATTATCAAGTGAATCTGAACCTGTACTATGGGCCACTAAGGTGAACATATTTGTATGATCACATATGTGTAGTCTCACCAGAAACCATCTTCCATGGACAGGTAAATTAATAACATTTTTGTTTGAGACAGAATCTTGCTAAGTTAGAACAAGTCCAAAGATATAGTGTTATAAATCTCAGACAAATGAAATATAACTAGCCTGCAGAGGATCCGCTGGTCTCATAATCGAACTGACACTGGGATCTATTCCCGCAGTCAGTCGCTGTAGCACAGAGGTCTGCCCCAGCCCAGACAGTGCATCAGAGAATAATTTCTAAACATCCCATTACCAACACATCTCTGGCATTTGAATCTCACTGATTCAGTCTTGAACTGGATGGGGTTGACAGGGGAAGCCCACAAAGCCCTTGAAGGTGCTTTTTCTTCATTGTTTTCTAGTTTCCTTTGAGAACTCACATCATATTTTGCATGCTTCAGAGTACCCTCCAAAAGAAAATCAGCAGTATAAGGCCAGTGTAAGGAGTTTTCTGCATTACTGACGTGAAGGAAGCCTACAAGCTTTAACTTGCTGCATCTGTCTCTCATTAAATAATCCTCCAAACTTCAAAAAAAAGGGAAGAAAGAAAACGAAATCATCATCTGTAGCTAAACATCAAACAATAAGACTATTTTTAGGCTTCCATACCATTAAGAAATTAAATTCCATACATTCATCTTCCAGTTATCTGGTTTTACTAAAATGACCTTGAAAAAGAATGTGGGAGAATAGAGCCAAAACATTTTCTGCTAAGTATATGGGCTGACATTTAAGAGAGTTCTTTAGTAAGAAAAGTCTTAACATGTCATACATGAGAAGACAAGAATTTTGAAAGGCTGGTGGGTAGATTACGTTAGAAATCATACAGAGATTGCTTCTTTGGACCTATGTGTCTACATCTCTTGGCTTCATATTCAGAATCTGCAGAGTGAAGTCAGATAACCTTGCTTGGCATGGCTTAGACCAGGCACAAAGCTAAAGCCAAACTGAAAAGTAGAGAGCCATTCTTATGCAACAGCAAGCGGCTGTTATTTGGGATGGTCTCCAGGAAGTGCCGCAAGAACAGAGACAATTCCAGGAGGACGTAGCCTTCACACCAATATCTTAGAATACAGTCAGCAGCATACACAAACCACTAGTTACCCCAGGTACCCACCGAAGGCAGCTTCAGCTTTCTTCCTTGAATAGTGTCAACTGTGTTCACTTTCACCTACTTCTCTTATCCTAGAAGAAGGGGGATAAAAGAAGGGGGATAGAAAAGATACATTCTGTAGCCCTACTGAAAGAGAATAAAAGCTGGTGGTGGATGATCCACAGTCTTGGTTCATGGGTATTTTTCAATAGGCTTCAACTGCAAGATGTAGAAATTGCCAATGAGGAAGTCCAGGCTCATGCTCCTAGAGTAGCAGAGCCAGGAGGAACAAATAGGTCTTAATTCCCAAATCACTGTATTGATTCAGATTCATGTCCCATGAGCAGATCTGGCTCCCTCAAGAGAGCTTTCACTATTGTTGTCTAGGATGCTGTGATGACAGCAAGGCTAAAGAAAGTCAAACTGACTCATGGACAGTAGAGCAAATATAGCCATTGTCACAGTTGTGGCTTAAAACTTGAAAGAAGGACATTTTGGCTGTTCATACGTTGATCAGATAATTAAGTCTGGAGGAAGAGTGACTCTGTCCATATCTTTGGAATGCAGAGAGCTGAAGAAGGACCATTCCAGGCTTTTCTGTGTAGTAGTAGCCAAAATTATCCTATGGTGGTGATAGGATCAAACATTTGCAATTCTTTGCCCTGATATTTTAATAATATTGGGTCATTGTTCCCATCCAGAAGGCAACCAATCGGTGAATTTATTTGATTTCAAGTAGAAGTGGGCAAATATAGCTTAGAAAAGCTAGAAACACAAATTAAAGGTTTCTGAGCTCAGTAGAAGAGACACTTACTAATTACCTCTCTTAAAAGTGCCAAACAGTTCCTACACTCCCTTATGAAAGTCTTAAGTAGAGCGTCATCTTACATGTTTGGAGCAGCAGAATGGTTCAAGGTTAAGGGGGGTTGGTCAATGGTGAGACTTCTGAGAAGCTCATCAGCCTCTTGTTCTTAGAATAAAACTAAATGTAGCTGACTTTATGTTTCCCTCAGTTCTGACTTAAGGCTTAGAAGCATGTTGGATGTACACTCTTCTTTATCACCAATCTCTGGGTTATACATATACCTTTATTCATTCATATAGAAATATAGATATTATACTATCAAAGCACTGATTTTAAAACTCATGAGTATACTTACTCTTGCTGTTTGCCATGTATTTTTTCTGTACATTTACAATGTAACTCGGGGTATTCTAGATTTTGATGACTAACATAAAACATGTTTAACCAGGACAGTAAAGAACTAATGAATACTTACCACTTGGTCGACCACATGCAGCCTTTCATTTACAGCCTGGAATTTTGGACTGAGGCTTACGTGAAAGCTGCCATTATTAATTTGCCTCATAAATCATTAATGTTTCTCCATCCTATTGGCAGCTGTCATACCACAAAATTCTCAGTAGCCACCTTCTGGCATTTTTTCTCAACTTAACCACACGTCGGGCATTCAAAGGAAAAGCAGTCAGAATTGATTGTGTACTAGGAGACGCTAACAGTATTTGTTGTTGTTATTGGATGCTGAAAAGAATCAAGAAAAGTTAATGAGGTTGAAATGCGTCCATCAACTTTCTGCAGATCATAAAAGGCATGGTGGTTGTTGACTTTCACTTAAAAACAAAAGAAATTATGAAGGGGAGAGGCATACTTGGTTCTTTGTTGCACAGCTCTTGGGCTAACCTGAAAGGTCCTGTCTGGAAAGAAGAAAAATAAAAAAGAAAATCTGGAGATGATTCAAATATCATAGAACTTAAAATGCTCTGGAGTTTCCAAACCCCTCACACAGAAACTGATGGGGCTCTAGTGTCCCTCACTTTCATGGGAAGCTCTGCTTTCATGGGCTATTTTTTGTGGGTTTGCATATATGTTGGCCCCCTAAGTTTTAGTCACTCTCTAGTCAGCCCCTGCTATGAGGAAAGGATCCTTGGTCTTTTTAGTCCAAAGTTTCCTGGAAAGTTGAACCCAGGGCCCACTTGATGCTTCTTTAAGGTGCAAAGCACCAAGACTATGGGGTTTCCATTTCTTCCCTCATTCTGATATGGCAGGTGTATGTGAGCTGGTGGGACAAACTTTTCTTACATGTTTTGTGCTATGAGGGTGTGGCCTTGCTACATATCACACTTGATTCCTAAGTTCTTCTCTGATAAAAGCAACTCCAAGTCTATTGATGAACAACACAGAAGAAGCACCCACAACCAGCAGAGCAACAGATGTGACCATCTGTTCTCATGTGACACTGCTGTTGACAAAAGCAGCTGTTAGGATAAGTATGTCTGTTGGGGGTGGCAAAATATTAAATTGTATTTTTTAAGTTTTTTGTTTCCTTGGACAGTGTATTTTTTTATGGAAAGCTCACCACTTAGGCCACTAGGGTTCTCTAACCTAGAAAACACCTATCAACGATCAACCATTTACTTGCTTGTCCCAAGTATTAAAAACGGCCACAGTATGTTCACTGATTCTTCATCTGATTTGTTTATAAATTTTGTTCATATGGTTTTTATGAAGAAAACATTTGAAATATTGACTCTGTCTTTATATGAACAAAAACTAGTGAAGCAGTTATAAATACAAGTTTTGCTTAGAAAGAAGACTTAAATTCCTTTGTTCCTAACACTTTGCCAGATAAACAATAAAATCATTCTTTGTCAGAACATTCTCCAAAGCTTATTTGTCTAAGGTATCATCGGAAGGTGACTCTTTTCTCCTCTCCAGGGACAGATAAAGATAGCATGAGGGATGGGTATAAATGTTAATAGCAGGCACCAAAAAAAGTGGTGAGAAGAAAGAGAACGTATTTGTTTTAGAAATTTTAATGAAAGGCCAAGTTTCCACCCTTATTTTTAAACAATGTGTGTTCAGCATTTTGACAGATGTGGCATTTGGCAGGTCCGAAAGATCCCCACATATAGGAAAATATTAATTTCCAAGAATGAAAGAATGGCAAATGAAAAGCAGAAAGAAAATTGAGAGGAATTAGGAAATAAACAAAATTTGTCGCCTTGGACCCTGAGCAAAATGTCAGACTAAGACAATTTTAAGCTTAAGAAAGAAAAAATCATTCCCATTTTTCATTCTAGTGAGAACTAATTTAGCCCTAAATTAGAAACTGGAATAGTTTAGATAAATATTCATTTCTGAGAGAGGATTTTCTGGGTTTTTGTTTGGATGGAGTTGACACCCCACTGAAAGAAGAAAAAATATATCAACTTTAGCTCTTTTGAAAACCTGATTGACACAAGCCCACATTTTAAAAAATCACGTATGGCACATAAAGGCATTTAATATCTCAATCTCTTCATGGAAACTTGGAAACTTTTCACTGTGAACAGTGTATAAGTTATGATTTATTAATTTCTCCTATTAATCAAAATGTAAAGTTCAGAGTCTATAAATGGTACTAAATGGCACATAACTGTGAATAACTGAAATCACATATTAAAAGCTCTCACTAGTTCATATGCTAAGGTCTAGCATATTGCTGACAGAAAGTAAAAGTAGCTGGGGTAAGCTGAACTTCTCATGTCTTTGGGGTGCAGAAATCTTTTACATTGTTATGAAATCTATGAATAAAAGACAATGGGTTTTTTTAAAAAGGAGGCTCAACTTCCCTGATATCTTTTAACGAAAACCTCAGAGAAGCAATGGAAAAGTGGAATGAATGAATTGATGAGAGACTTTTTTTTCCTGTATCCAAGGAACAAAAGTATTTTTCTTTTGTGTTTTTTTAATTAGGAAATTAAATAACCTAATGGAATCAGATATAACATAAAAAAATATTTAACCCACAACCCCACACTAAGCATCAAAAAGTTGACCCAATTTTTCAGATTACTTTTCCAAACAAAGAAAGCCATTTCTTCAATAGTGAGAGTGATCTCAAATGAAAAGTGACTATGCATGAGGTAATCTTGCAGGGTGCTTGCGGGTGATTTACTTTATTATTAATTTGAGTCCTGCAAAGGAGATGAAATGTGGAAACTGAGGAATGAGAGAAAAGCTAGTGGATTAAGTTATTGGGATGATTTCACAGACATCCCCAGAGTCTGTGAATCACCAGAGGCGCTCCACCTCAACAATAAATGATTGTACTTTTCACTGGCTGACAGCCACCAAATTACAATGGAACGTTACCAGGTCCATCTGTGTTTTTTAAAATATTGCAGTAACAACAACAATAATAATAACTGTAATTGTTTGAGTATAAAGAAAAGACTGCATGAAAGAGAGAATGTTGCATTAGTCAGCCCAGCAGAATAAATGATAACCTGACCTTTGATTCAATGAGTCTTTATTAGGTGACGAAGATTGGACACATGTGTGCATAATCTCACATGCTTGAGGCCAGGCCCTCTGTCTGAGACACCACACGCCTAGGTCAGTGTACAATGGAATCCTTTGTCTCTGTTCCATGCAGACTTTTAAAAATACTTTTTCAAAAAACCAAACAGAGAATCATGTTCAGTTTTTAAATCAAATTTACCCCTTTCCCCCACTAAGCCACCATAAATAGTAGTCTGGACAGAAAAAAAAGAGAGCTCTTCTCAACTGGCAAGTATTTCCATAGAAATTACAGAAGATATTATATGTTCTGCTAAAACCAGAGGCTAATGCCGCGTGAGCATGAAAAGCCACGCTTGCCTTCCCAGCCCGCCTGATGGTGTTTAGCGAGCGCTGTGTGCTTCTGGAGCCTCAAACCAGAGCCCTGCACTGCGTTCGATCGTCAGTATTTCTTGCCACACTGAGGTTTTTTTGTCCGCTCCAATGTTCATAAAGTTCCATCTCTGAGCAATTAGAGAAATGAGTCGCCACACCTGTACCAGCCTCGCACATTTACACCGTTAGTGGCTCTTTATCACAAATGCCTTCTACGCAAGGGTACCCATCCTGTTTCCATTTACATTCGCGAACATCTGTTACACAGGAGATGGGTTAGCTACCAAGCACTACTGTTAGATTTCTCGCCAGCAAGTCTCATGCCTTCATGTGGTTTCTGTTTTCTTCTTTAAACAGTTAATTATGTTTTATTCTTTCTTCTATAAAAGCTAAATTTAGCCAAGTTTTATACTAATTTAAAACATTTTCTGGAAATGACAGTGTGCTATTGTTTAAAAAAAAAACAGCAAAGGCTGAATTCTAAATGGTTGTCACAAATGAATAGAAGGGGGGAAATGATCATGGCATCTTGTGTCTTTAAGTCTCAAATTTTATTTGATGGATGTGAACAAATAGTGTTTGGGTCGTAAATCAATTCACACTCGGTACTCACACATGTATTGTGATCAGAAGGGGGCTTCTGGGAGGGAAGTCTCCCCGCTTTTCATCTCCCCATGTTATTCTCTTCTTAGTGTGGACCGAATGTAAATTCTGAATTCTTTGTGACACTGGCTGTAGCTAAGCAAAGACACGTGTTTTGTATAAACACCGGCAAATCCACTGTAGCGTGTACCAACTGCATCAACCCACTTTGCTGTTTATGGAGTCATGTGCTATGCTTGCTCTTTGAGGTTTATTCTGAACATTATCATAAGAGAGGAAAATGATAGCCCTACTGGGCATGCTCTATCCTGGTGATTCTCACCTCAGACTGATTTTCTCCATAGCGGACACGTGGCAATGCCTGGAGACATCTTGGGATGTGACACCAGAAATAAGGAATGCTACTGCCATCCAGTAGGCAGAGGTCAGAGGTGCTATTCAGCATCCTACTGGGCACATTAAACATCTCCACTGCAGATTTACCTAGTCAAAATGACAATATCTCTGAGACTGAGAAATTCTACTTTAGCCATTTTACCAAAAAGTGTCCCCCTTGTTCACAAAAGGGACTGTTCAATTACTATTATCATCTGTATCAATTGTTACTAACAGTACAAAAATCCCTGAGCCTAAGACACTGGCAAAGATATTCAAAGTAGTATTTACCCATTATTTCTTTTATATTCCCTCAACTTCCACAACAAATTTATTTGTGAAGATATTTTCTCTACAGCAAATGAGAAACTAAGAAACCAAGTGCTCAACTCATGGAACATTTGGGTATCAGAGGCAGATTTAAACCCAGGATTCTATCCCACCCTGCACCTGTCGGGAATCGCTGAACTATGGCTCTGGATCAGAAATCCTGGCAGTAGAAAGAGAGCTCCCCATTGTGGGATCCATTTCTTGCTTCTTACATGGTCTGCAAGAGCACATGAAGAAGAACCAGTTAACATGTGGGTAGCACATTAATTATAGAAGTATATTTTAGTTTCCTCTCTAATCCCCTTTATTAAAGTCATTCTTTCAAAAAGTGTCATTGGGTTAAGGATTTGTCAACTGTACAGAGATTATATTTTCAACTAACAAATGTAGAATGAAGACAGGATGAAAAATATGAAAGGAAAGATAGTAAGACAGAGAGAAAACATGGGAAAGTCACACAAAAAATGCACAAAATGGGAAAATGGGGAGAATATGGAAAATACTGTTTCCAGACGAGCGGCTGAAAGTCTTCAACCTATAAGACCTCTATGGACACCCTGGACCATCTGCCTCTCTCAACTCAGCTGCTATCCCTTTTCTCTGATTCATACTAACATGCCCTGCTTTTAGATTAATTAAAGTTTGTAAGAGCTTTGATACCAAAAGTCCGTCATACCCTCCTCTGTCACTGCCAGACCTGCAGGATCAAGGACCCCATGACAGCCCCACACCCTTGATTTTTGTTCCTCTGGTATGCTTTTCTGGCCCCTAAAGTGCCAGCATGTGAGCTGCCCTGTGTGTCCGCATCTTGAAACCTTCTTAGCTTTTTAGTGCCAACAAGGCCAAGCTTTCCAACATCTGCCAGGACACAGCTGTCCAGACCAGTCCTTGGTTGGCAGCTTGGGCATGATGTGAATATCAAAGCCAAATGCAACAGAAAGAGTCTGGAGCCCCTGGCTAGCATCCCTCTGGCTGATCAGCCAGACATCGCTTTCAACAAGCATGGACTAAATATCTAGATACTATCAATAGAAAGATGAACATGACACTCTCTCTGCCTTCCAAGTGCTCAGTCTAATAGAAGGGACACAAAGTGTCCTCACCTAAGGTGGGTACAAAGCAGAACTTGCACCAAAAGCTTATATGCTGCAACTTTATACGTTATAACATGGAATGGGGTGAAAGAGTACCACCCCTGAAGTAACAAAACCCCAACAAATGAGTGAAAGAAAAAGAAAAGGCACAAAAAGAGAGGGTACAAAGTAAAAGGGTGTTGACTGCATGAGTCATAGCTTACAAGAAACTGAGTACTTGACATCTCAGGACATACCCAAAAAGGCTGTATAAATCTGCTGTGTCCTTGAACAAAGGTGAGCAACTTGTGTGCTGGATCCTCCCCATTTAAGGTCTCTCAGTAATCACAAATCTGCCCCACAAGGTAGCAATCCTCCTGCACTTTCAAATTGTTACCTAGCATCTCAGGAAGCCACTGGCCTAGCCCAGCAACCCTAAGTACCACTGCCTAGGTAACAGGCAGTGGCTGATTCCTCTCGTCAGTTAGCATTACTCACAGGAATTCGTTAGTCTATGGTGACAGTACCAGCCAGTGTAGCCTTGTGATAGTGTCTGTTGTCCAGCTGCCAAGACTACCCAGACCCAGAAACAAGGTGAGTTCTAAGGCACAGAGCTAAGTAGGCCTGTGGTGGTGAGTGAACTTGTCCATCACATCAGTTAGTTCAGGATAGTGTACTGCATGCCCAGCCAAGCCAAAGACTGAGTTAAAATCTAGGAACATTTTCTTCAAAAAGAAACATAAGTCTTGAAATCTCTCTATTTTTAACTCAATACGTATGGAAGAATGTAACACAATGATATTTGCTCCCTTTTCTAGTAATAAATCTTAATAACTCCAACTTGCCTGAAGTCATTTCAAAACACCCACACACATCAAAACTTGGTGAAGGATTGATAGCATCCCACCACTCATAAACTGTCAATGTTGGGTTTAGTGTTAGTGACCTAAACTATTAGAAACCTAATCAATTAATAATAAATGTAAATAGCATTAGAGCCTAGTTTGGGGATAATTTGATCTAGGCACAAACATGTTTGGAAACACTGGTTCCTACTGACAGTGCTGTTCGTAGTACGTACATAGCTTTCATTTCCTACCACACATGAAATGACAGCTCTGTAGAAGGTGGGTGGGGAATAGCTGTTTAGTTCTAATCAATTCTACCCTCAATATAGTCTCAACAACTAATTTTCCAAAATAGTTACACTTTGTGCATGAGCCTTGACAATCTCTGTAAAGCAAGCAGCTTTGGGTGAACACACACCAAATTATCTCCACACTTGTCCCACATTTCTTTGCATGAATTCTTATAGCATTGCACCAGACATATGTGGTCATTATGCCCATGTAGGTGTCTGTACTCAGGAGATAAACAGGATGGGCATCTAAAAGAGGACACAGTGAGATCAGAGATGGAAGGGCAGTAGAGGAGACTGGCTAATTGGTCAGAGAAGCAAAGAGGAGAGATTGTGTTTGCTATAGTTTGAATGAGGAACATTTCCCAGAGGCTCATGTCCAAAGGTTTGGTCCTCCATGTGGCACTGTTAGGGGGTAATGAACCTCTAAGGGGTTGAGTCTGGAAGAAGTTTTAGGTTACTGAGGATGTATACTCAAAAGGGATTTAGGGCCCTGGTCTTTTCCTCTCTCTCTTTCTTACTCTTTGTCATGAGGTGAACAGGCTTCTGCCATACATTGCAGCCATGATATACTGCCTTGCCATAGACCCCAAAGCAATAGGTCCAACCAATCATGGGCAGAAGCTTCCAAAGCTATGAACTAGGATAAAACTTTTTTCTTTATAAGTTGATTGTCACAAGCACTTGTCATAGTAAGGGAAAGCTAAATAACACAGTCTAAGACGAGTATAGAAAATCCAGGGAGTGATAAAGGATCCTCTAAGCACTGTCATTCAACATGAAACAGCAGCACAGGATGAGCATTTTCTAGACTATATCACTTAGTGATGAGAGGTAGCGTGTTTAAATGAAATAGGAATAAAGTTCAGAGAAAGGGAGTCTTGGGTTTGAATGCTAGTTCTGCTGCTAGATTTAGAAGCCACGTGATGAGCTTCAGTTTCTATCTCAGGTAAGACTGCCAAATATTAGGGAGTTATGAAAGTTGAATTGAATGTTGTATCAAGTAATGTTATGTACAGTTATGTTCAGTTTACTCTACTTTACACATATGGCCAAGCTCCTCCTCCTCCTTTAGCTCCTCCTCCTCACTTTCATTAGTTTATTTGCTATCTTGTTTTATTAAACGTTTTAATGTCTATGGTGCAATAATCATTTTGCATAGTAACAGACAAAAAGAAAAATAAAGCTTTCTATAAATTAATACCAATCCTCTTTACAAATTGAAACACCCTCTCAGTCAATCAAAATCAGAATCTGATGCTTTTCATTGGTTTCTAGAGAGTGCTGGTGTTCCCACATCTGGCCAGTCCCTGCCTTTTCTCATTTCAGCTCCAAGCCCATCGCTTACCCTGTCCTGATTCGGTTTACCGTACTTTACACATACGGCCAAGTTGGGCTTCTAAAAGTTCGATCTGATCAAATTTTTCTCATGCCCAAGACTTTTCCATGACTCTCTCCTTCACAAGACATTACAGACAACCTTCTTAAGGTCTCTTCCAACAGGGACCCAACAATCTTATGCCTCCCTATCTTCCCCTATGCTCTCTACCTGCTTAACTCTCTACTCCAGAGATTAGAACTATCTGTAATGCACACAGCCACATCTTCCCCTCTTGCCTACTGCAAAAATCAGCAATTGATCACAGCACTCCTTACTGCTGTGCTCAGTTATGGTCTCAGAATCATCTTTTCATCCAGTTCCAATCAATCTGATTTTGGACTCCAGATACACTTGATTCTGCCACTCCTTCTCTAGTCATCTTGTGAGAAACAGGAAGCAAGATCTAACTTGGGTTTAGACTATTTTATTGCTACTGTCAGTTTTTTTTTTTAAAGATGTGTTGATGAACTTGTTTTCAAATGCAAACAATCTTTAGCAAACATAGACACTACCCTCCAGACACTTAGAAAAATAATAATATTATTGGAGGAATTTTAAAAGACTGAGTCACATCGAGACACAGGTGTGCAAGAACAACGACCACAAATCACTTCAAACTCCTTTGTGTATTCATCAGGATGCTGGGCTCCGACAATCACACAGAACAACTCAGAGGTAAATTAGATAATCCTGAGATTAGACAACAAAACCCATCTGATTCCAGCCCTCATGTCAAGTAAATAACCGTGAAAGGGATTCTCCTGACAGTTCTAGTCAGCATTGCTCACTACCAGTAAGACTGCTTGGTGAGCTTTTCTGGTATCAAGTACAAATTGCCCTGAGATTTAGCAGTGAAATTTGGAGGATGAAGTAGGGAGTAGACACTGTCATCTCCTAAACTCAAGGAAGAAGTGGTATAGCCTTAGAATTGAGAAGCTGCCTCTAAATATGGTTTGCTTGTGATTTTTTTCTTTTCTCAAATCTCAAAATTTCATCTCAAAGGATTTGAATAAAATGAGGATATAGGTGATATAGATATGGATATGGATTTCTTTATGTGTCCTTAAGGATTATATTATTTATTCTTAAAGAGCAAAGAATCATGTGCTGTCTTGCATCTGCTGTAATGATTAATGTTGAATACTGAAGAGGGCATATATGAATACTTAAATATTGGGGAAGTTTCTGAATTGTCCAGGATAACAACAGTTAAAGAATAAATGGCACCATGATACCTTTCAGAGCTCTAAAGAACTCACTGTAAGGAGTATGTGTGTGTGTGTGTGTGTGTGTGTGTGTGTGTGTGTGTGTGTGTACTCACATGCACCTGTGCTTGATGAAGGATATAGAAAATCACAACAGAGTAGCTTGGATAAAGAATGCTAAAGCAAGATCTTCTTGAGGGACCATCCGTTAATTCTTAGTTTCATCTCTTGTAACACAACATTCTTGTTGATGTCAGTTGTTTTCCTCAGATAATAGTCTATTGAATATTTTATAAATTATTTCCTTGTTGGTATTTTATCAAAACCAATACCAGTCTCTCCACTGGTCATCATGTTGTTTGGTCAAATGTATATTTCTATGAAGGCATTGATTTGGAAACCTTGGGAATCATGAAACTCGATAATAGGATCTATAATAAGTGAAACATTTGAGAATCCCTCTTAGATAAAGAGCAGACAGGTCAGCATCCTTCCTCTGTTACTATTCACCCACTATACCCTAAAAAATGTTTTTGGGAGTGAATCTACTTCTGTGATCTGTGAATCTACTTCAAATGGAGTCCAATTATCAAGGCTATGCTATTTCCAAGGAAGCCACAGTATCCACATTTGTATTTTTCCAAGATGGTTCATTCTATAATCATGCTATGGGAGCATTTTACAAGCAAACTCTTAAATGAATACACTGTGGTAAAGTCCAGCAACTTATTGAAAGCCCTAATTTAAATATCTGATTTTTCTAAAGGAAGATGGCATTTAACAATTTGCATTACTAAGTTCAAGAGGAAATCTGTTTCTCGCCTTCTGTTTTTTGGTGATGAGTTGATTCAGGCTGACCTGCAGAGTTGGGATAAAGGAGACATGCCTAGATGCTTCCTACAGCACCAAGGACTTAGGTCAGAGAACAGGGATTTTTAAAGGAGATTTACTTCCCAATAAAATCCCAACGAGATCTGGAGAAATAAACTTGGAAAACTCTGAGCCCAAGAGTTTCCCAGGGCATTCTGCAGGGGCTGTTTCTTTCAGTGGGCCCAATGGGGTGGGCACAAGAAAGTACATTACTGTTTCAGGCTGAACAACAGATTCTTTTACCCATGAAAGGGGTAGCTTTGGCCAGAAAACCTTAAATGATTCTAATTAGCCTGCTAGTTGTAACTTGACCCCTTCAGAGATGAGTGGCTAGATTAAAAAAAAAAAAAACTCTATGGCAAGAATATTTACTCAAAATTTTTATTGGCAGTGTAGCCATTCATTATTCATTCAGTTTAAAGTTTTAGTGCTAGCTTTGACAGCAAATATACTAAAACTGGAGCAATACAAAGAAGATTAGCAGGGTCTTTGCACAAGGAAGACATGAGATTTGAACTCATTGATATAAGTCTAGAATTCTAGACTCTAGAAAATGCAACAGAAGTTTCTACAATGATAGTGAATGTTCCTTAGCATTGCACAGTTCAGTATGGTAGCCACTAGTCACAAATAGCTATTGAACACTTAAAATTTTGCTATTGCAACTGAAGAACTCATTTGAGGGTGGGTGTTTATTTGTTGAGACAGGGTCTTGCTATGTGGTTCAGGCTGGCCTTGAACTCGCTATGTAGTCCAGGCTGTGAGGAGCTGATTTTAAATGATATTTATTTATATCTAAATTACCACATGAAATTAATAGCTATTCATGGACAGTGTTACTCTATTGTAATCAGTGGTTCTCAAGCTTGGTTGCTCTTTGGACTCATTCGGAAAGGTTTTTTAAAAAGCAATGCCCAGTTCCCACTCCCAGAGATTCTGATTTAATTTGATATGGGAAATCGACTGGGCAACATGAGTTTAAAGAACAGTCTCGGTAATCGTAATGTGTAGTAATTTTTTGAACTAAGTTTCTAGAGGAGACATTGCCAGAGCCAACTGGGTAGCCCACCTATGACTTATGACCGGATTTGAACCCCTGAATATTATCTATGCAAAATACATTAATTTATGTCCCCAAAGCAGGTTCTTCTCATATAACGTGCTTCACCTACAATGTGACAGGCATTAAATGCGATCTACTCTAGTAGCACCCTTACTGTGCTCTAAAATATTCATTGCAGGGCACTATGGTTCTTGAAACTACTATTAATGTGAAAAGTAAATGGCAAACCCAAGGTGAGAGAACCTTACTGAATTCATGGTCTGAAGACACAAGCCAATAATCCATAGTTAAAGGAAAATCCTTAGGAGAAGTGAGTTAACTCCCAACTCCCACCTGTATCCACCCAAAGCACATAACAGAAAAGATGGCATCTTTGGCTAAAGGTCCTTATGTGACACTACCACTTCCCACCCAAGAGAAATTATATCTGTAGAACAAGCTGCATCATACGTAAAGGTCACCAAATGGCAAGTCTGATTAACAAATGAATGACGGATTGTACTACATTTGTGTGCCTGGTGTCCTGCATATTCTGTGTCACAGGGAGCATGGACAGGAAAAAGGAGGCTGAAGCTCTGCCTGTTGACATAAAACTCTTTAAAGGTGCTTTGTAGGACCAGCTGCTTTTCCTGTATCCACATACTTTAAACTCTTGTTCTGTAATTGGTTCATTTTCTTCATGAATTTTCTCCTTGTTCTTCTAAAGTAGGAGTCAAACTCTCTGAAATGCTTGAATTCACACTCCCCCCGACCCCACTAAATAACTCATTCCAGCAGCTGTCCTTTCGACAGCACTTTAGCCGAGAGGAAAGACTCAGGACCTCTGGGGAAAAGAAAGGCAGTGAGAGAAACCACGGCAAGCTGCCAGGCCACCCCTTATAGACACTCACTATCTGCACTGCTTACTGCCTTGGTAGTTTGCTGTTGAGTAGTTAATGTTGATGCAGCAGCTGTGTCACTCTGATCTTGTCTTTCGGCGCAGGGTGCTGATGTCTTCAGGGAACCTCTCTTTTACCTGTCTAGCCAATAATGACAGTTAAATGCTCCATACAAAGAATGATAAACAATGACCTGATTCTTCCTACACTTAGGAGCGAAATCCTCTGTTAAATCTTCAGTTCTTACTGCATTATATTAAATCCCACTTGGAAAGACTATTTCACATACCTTAACCTGATATATTCAAAACATTGGCTAAAAAGCCTGCTTTGTGAGAGGCCCCAAAGAGCTTTACAAAAACCCAATTTGTGTTTGCTGTGGATCAAAATGCTGACAGATTTAATCAATCAATAATAAATATGTGCTGTCATTTCATATTAGGCCCGCAAGACATTTGCCTTTTTTAAAAAAATAGTACCTTTCATTACGAAAGGAATACGTGTTCCTTTCCAACTAAAGCAAAAAATCAAAATCTCTCAAAATATCCCCCTCTACTGATAACTTCTGCTAACAATTGCATGTATGCTCTGTCCTCATTTTTGCTTTAAATGACCATGAAGAGGGAAAGAAAATGACAGATGCACAGTGTCCTCATGGCCAAATGAGACCCACAGGGAGAGAACATTGTGGCCCTGTAGCTGGGGAAGCAAAGGTAATATGAAAATATGCCCTCCCTTGCCTCTAGAGAACATACAAATAACTATAGTTGTATATATTCATTTCCTAGAGCTGTAATATACTGGGCAACTTAAAAAATGTACTGTCCCATAGTCCTAGAAGCTAGAAGTACAAAATCAAGGCATGAGCTGAGTCATGCTGTCCCTGAAATCTACAGAGTGCAGCCCGTCCTTAACCTTCCCCAGCTCCAGTTGGCTGATGACAAATGTTGATGCAGCAGTTGTGTCACTCTGATCTCTGTCATGGGCATTACACGATCTGTATCTTCCCATGACATTTTGTTGTTCCTATAAGGGCAGTAGCCATTTTGAATTTGGGCCTACATTAGTGGCCTTAACTTGACTTGATTTTAAGTGCAAAGACTTTATCTCCAAATAAAGTCACATTGACTGATACTGGGGTTTAGTATTTCAACATATCTTTGAGGAGGACACAGTTCAATCTATCACACTGAGGAGGCAAAAAATAAACTTGCATGATCTACTTAGAAAATAAAACAAAAATCTGTATAACTTTTATATATATGTGACCCAATCTCTCAGTATTACAGAAATTTACAAAAGAATTATTTTGGAAGCATGAGCCAGTTTGCAGAGTTTATGGACTTCATTGCATTGGGATGCATCTTAAGAGTAAATGTGGGTAGGAGAGTGTTACGTACTAAATGTTCCAGCCCTCCCCCAAAACTCTTGTTGAAATCTTAACTCCCATTGTAATGAGGGGTAGCCTCTGGGAGGTTAAGAGCTTCTGAGAGTGGAGCCCTTAGGAATGGAATTAGTGCTCTTTTGATAAGAGAAGGAACACGAGGCATGAACAGAGACCCAGCTCTCAGATCCTCCAGGCAGTGTACACGTTACTGAAGCTTTTAGGCAAAGAAACATATTCAGATTTGAGTATGAGAGTCCTGACTCAGCAGTAGCACAGAAGATGGACGTTAGAGGTCGAGGCCAGATCCAGAGAGTACACTGAGTAACCTGCAAAGACACTGGCGTAGGAAGAGGGTAATGGACACGAAGCCCCAGATAAGAAGAAGGGAAATCAACGGAGTTGCAATGGCAAGAAAGAAAGACTTGAGATTTCTCCCTTGAGAAGTGGGAACACATTGCCACTGGTTACAGCGAGGAAGACATGGAAGATAGAGCCGCAGGAGTGGGAATTGCAAGGTCAGCTTTGCACCAGAGGACTTTGAATTCCCAAGGGACATCTAGGTTTTACGAAGTTAAAAACTAGGTCGTGGTTTGACCTTTTCTAAGTCATAACTATAATTAGAATTTTGTTTGAGACCAAGTTCTGACTCTAGAAATGTGCCACGGGCTCTCATGAAGTCATGACTTTCAAATGTGCATAACTGTCGTGGAGGATGCGCGGAGCCCCGGTCCTTGCTACTCGGCATCTTCACAAGTCCAATCGTGCGCTGGAAAGAAATGAAAACCACAAAGCTAACGGACGGTGACAGCTTACTTCTTAAAGAACACAGCTTAAATATAGATATTTCATCTTCACTGCTGCTCATGATGAAAGGGAATCAACAGCCCTGGGTGCCTGGTAGTCTTGTCTTTTCTTTCTGGGCCCACTGCGATGCACAGCCACCTGTCATAACGGCTACCACAAGCCGTTCCAGAAGAAGGTAAATCCAGAGCCTCACTGTACACACTAAGGAGCAGTAGGCCTTGAGGCCCTGACACATGAATAGGACACTGAGAACGACCATGGGCAGTTCGGCGGCCTGCATGTATTTGACATCAATGGCCAATTACTGCCATTTTACTAGCCATCTTACCACAAACAATGTGCTTATTTTCAATGGTATTCCATTTCTTCCTCTATAAAATAGAATAATTGTAGAACCTGTATCTAAAGATTATTGGGGAGATTTAGAATGATAGTATATGTGAAGTACTTGGAATCGTGTCTGCTTTAGAAGAAGCACTCAACAAAAGTTGCATACTTGCTCTATAAAAATGATTTTCATGTTTTCCATCTGTTCATGCCAGAAGCTTCTCCACAGCAGGGACTCCAACTGGGCAGAGAATATGCTGTGTTCCCCTAGACTCCTGTCTTTCCAGATACCCCTGTGCTAGCCTACTACAAGGAAAATGAGAAAGACATGAGGAAACTAGGCTCCTCCCTGGCCTCACGCCTGAGGGTCCCGCACCTGTCGTGGCAACTCTATTTGTAAGCCTATTGCAAAGGACACCTTGAAGCTCTCTAGATGTACCCATGCTCCACATCTGTCCACCTGATCCCACCCTTGTCTCTACCTTCCCTTGTGCACTGGTGTTCAGAACACCAGGACAGTGGAGAAGTGCAAAGCTATAAAGTGATGTACGTGACCTTAGCCAATTTTACTAAGCCCCCCAAGCCTTAATTCTTTGTCTATAATGTAGGGATAATAAAGTCCCTATCTCATAAAACTATGGAGAGACCAGGCTAGCTGCCCATCAGCAGATGAATGGATAAAGACAATGTAGCATCAATACACGGTGGAGTTTTATTGAGCCATAAAAGGAACACAATTTTGTCATTTGCAGAAAAAGGGATAAATCTGGAGGGGATTATGCTCAGGAAAAAAGCCAGCCTCGGAAGGACAAATATGGCACATTCTCCCTAATATGTGGAATATAAAAATGATTTCAAAAAAGTAGAAAGGAGACTATTACTAGACAAGAGAAAGGAAAGATGGGGTATAAGGTAATAGGGGACATGAATATGATCAAAATATATTATACATATTAATCCCCCCAAGATAGGTGAAACTATGGCATAAGATGGGGTGAGGAGAGTGATAGGGAAATGATTAAAATATGTCCTTTGCATGTACAAATCTGTACAACCAACGTGCATTAATATATGGGGAAAACACACACACACACACACACACAAAAGCTATTGGGAGGATTACACAAAATAAGATCTATTGAGCACATAGCCTGGAACAACATATACCATATGCACCTCTTAGGTCTAGGGTCACCATTGATACATAACCCTCTTGAAGATCTGGGAAGGCAAAGCACAAGTGCTTGCTTCTTTGTAACCAGCACACACCTTGATGATGGTGCCTACCACTGGCCCAGAGCACCTTCCTTATAGCTCTGGCTCCTCAGACCAGGACAGCTGTACAAGCAGGGACAGCTCCTGTGACTGGTGGAGCCCCCAAGGTCTAGCACAGAGCTTAAAGTGAGGAGGACATTCTTTGCGTGACTGCTGAGCAAGTAAATGCATCCGACCAAATGGTCAGAAGTCCTCAAAGAAATTAAATTAAGATGACTTTATCCTTCCACAGAGTCTCAAAAGAGTCTGACAATAGTTGAATCTATCTGTCAATAGAGTGAATGAGTATGTTTATATTTCTTACATCAACAAGTGGGTGGATACACAAAATATGGTCCATGCATCCAATGAAATGGTAGCGGTCTTACAAAGGAGAAAACTTCTGAAACGCTCCTCAACATGGATAAACCTTGAGGATGAAACAAGCCAATTAGAAAAAAGACAAACACTGTATGAGTTCACTTGTGTGAGGTCCTAGAGCAGTCATCTCTTAGAGAAAGTAGGACAGTGCTTACCAAGGCAAGCAGAAGGCAGAAAAGGGGAATTGCTGTTTAATTGTTTCAAAGTCTTAATTGGGGAAGATAGAAAAGACCTAGCACTGGAGGATGGTGATGGTTATATGGCAGTGTGAGTGTATTGACTCTCTAGTGACATCCAGGAGGAACAGGCAAGGCCTCAGACCCCACATTTTTAGCTCTGGATTTAGATGAGAAGCTGAAAGAGCTTTAATTTCAAGTGTGAACACCTTCACCTGTGAGTTATCCTAAAAATGCAGTCAGGTGTCCCCAGGAATACAATGCACCCAGCTGAAATATGAGGGACCAAGGGGAAATCCCCAGACAAGGATGCACTGACTTTTCAATTTGGTTTGAAATTGGCAAATTTCTTGGCATGCTTCAGATTGGAAGTCACCCTCCATAGGCAATGTCAAGGACCCCAAGTGTTTCCATTCTTGTCTCATCTCAGTGTCCAGAAACAGGACAATTCTCATTCATGACTCGGCCATGATCTGCCATCAGGTGGCAGGAAATTTGGGTCTTGGGAATGAGGCCTTAAAATATATTTATTTGCTCAAGTATATTCTCAGGACAAGGTAGCCAAGAATGCCCTAAGCTGGAAAAAAATCACTGATTTCTTCATCTGAGCCTAGGAATTCTACTTCTGGAAGGAAGAGGCTTCTGCTATCTGGATCAGCACACTGGTGCATGTGTTTTCAGCAGGACCCTGGCAGGGATTATCTGCTCCCTAACTAGGTGTTGAGTGAATGGATGTTCACATCTACTTCTCCAGTGTGTTTCACAAATACACCACTAATGCAGAATGTGCACACTTCTTGCACAATGTGATTCACACCTAGAAGGGATCCTCTGAAATCATCTTTTCTAATATTCTACAAACCTTATTTCTTTCAGGCAGAAATCTAACCTAACTGTAATGCTCAATTATCATGCATCAGTTACCAAAATACCTGCCACTTCCTGGATCTAATTTTGTTTCAGTTCTATAAGGAGACCACTCAATCGAAGAGGGAAGTATTTTTATCCCCATGCTAATTTAGTAAATCATTTTTCCCCGGAAGAGTGAGGCTTTGCTGGGTGAGAGCCAGATGTACAGTGGAAAACAAGCCACTAAGGAAGGAGTGAAACCGACTGGGCTCCCTGCAGTGAATGACAGACCGGTGGTGCCTGGTGACATTCACCAAAGGGGGTTGGGGGCTTACGTGAAAAAATCAGTAGATCAGTAGATCAAGAAGTCAAAAGAACTGAGTGAGTCCCTTATCTGTTCCCCAATGATGGGGCACATATAAAATGCGGCCTTAAATAAGTTTAGTTACCTCGCTTCTCACTGGTCCCTAGATCAGAGATCTCATTTCCTAGAAACCCCTTCTCCTACCATTCACACTTTCCAAAGACTGTGTTACCTGCAAATCCATGCTAATGATTACATTTTGGTAATAAGGAAAGCAGCCTAGCAGACTAGTTTAGGAGCATGCACTCAGGAACCAAACTGTTTGGGTTCAAATCCCTGCTCTGCTAGTTGTGTGATATTAGGCAAGTTATTGGAAAGCTTTTTTGGCATTTTCCTCCTCTGTAAAATGTGCATAAAATAATACCTACCTCACAGCATCAATGAAATGAAAGTAAAAGAAGTTGATTCATTAATTCATATAGAATGATATTGTCTGACATATACTAAGTGTTATAGTCTATCTCTAAATACACTATATTGTAACTGTAAATGTATAGATTTCATATATCCTATTTCCTGTCATTTATGACATTTGTGAAAGGTTTACAGTACAGTCCTCATGATTATAAATTCATTCTATCCCAACAAGGAAAAGTATCAAAGACATCAATAAGAGCACAATATATAAGATAAGCAAACTTCTAAAACAATCTGATAAACACAGACACTTCCATGTACTGCTTGCACCTAGAGAAAACTGCTTCCTTTGGTGCCAGTGTTGACTTGACAATGCTTAACTTAGAAGACAATTGTCGTCAGTGCATGTTGAGAAGTTTTCAAGGTGAGAAATGTCTTCTTCCCCCATACCTCCATGTCATGAACACCACCAACACAAGAACTCTGATTATTGCACAGTGATCTCTCAAACCAACCTGACCTTAACATGGCATCATTACTTGGGTAAAATCCAAGGACTTTGTAACAATCTTTTATTCTTCTATTTATGTGTCTGGGGTCCCGTTGAGCCATCTTGCAATTGATTGCAAGTTGTGACAATAATTGGTTTGCTTTTTGTAATTGCCAAGTTTCATATTTATTTTACTTCTTGTATAAGGACTAAGTATTCCAAGATTTCTCTCATTTTCTGTACTTGTCTGGCCAGCTTTCCATATATCTTTGAGATATTTCTGTCAAGAGCAAGGCAGATATCAATAAATACTCTCATTTCATTAAATTTCTCACCCGGCAAGAGCATCCCTAATTTGATTTAATTTTACAACACTGTAAACTATCTCTTTTACTGGGTAATAATCAAATACTTATGCATTCAAAATTAGGATGCAGAATGCTAATGTAGAATTCTAGTTCTCTGAGTTCAACTGAAAATCACCTGGTGGTCTACAATGTTTGATTTCAGTCTTCCAATTACCCGGGCTGAGCACCTAGGCATCTTCATCTCTGCCCAGCCCCAGCCCTATGTCCTCTTTCAAAGTTATGAGTGTCCTTTTGCACTCTGTCTTCTCCATCTGTGTTCTCTTTCCTTGGATGCCACAACCTCTTGCCAGGATGTCTGCTGCACGTCCTCATTGGCATAGGACTTTCCAATCTTTACCCACTTATCAGTCTCACTGATGACTGAGGAGCCTCTGGAGGAATGACTGTGAAGGTTTTCCTGTCCCTCAAAATCCCTATAGGATGCTTTTGGAAAGAAGTCTCCAAACCTTTATCTATAGACTCAACAAGAGGACTTTTTTTTTACCAGGAAAGTGTCAGTCATAGCGTGAGTGTTGCCATTGACAGTCCTGTGCCTAAGTCTTGGTTCTGCCATTTCTTGGCTAGGTGGTCCTGGATATTCCTGACTTTTTATAACTATTCTATTTTATTTATGGAACTGGATCATTTATAATGCTTTTCCCAAAGGGCTATTGTGAGGAATAAAAAAAACACAAATAACTCAATAGGTGCTGCCCTATCCTGGGCTTGGTCTCCCCATCCAGCCTCTATCCTGCCTGAGCCATCTCATCCCTGTGCCAGTGTGTCCTGCACTCAACATCCAGTGACACTTCCTGCACTTTCCTTCTTCCTTGACTCTACTCATGTCACGTGAGCCATCTCAAATTCCTTTCCCAGTTTTGCATGCCCAGGCTCTATATTCCTTCCTGACTCAATTTGCCCATCATTTCTTCCTTGAGTTTCTCCAGCCCTTCCCTATAGAACTCAGGTCTCCCCTTTGTGCTCCCATAATGCTCAGTTCATATTTCCATGGTCACATTCGTCCCATTCTACACTGCACTGTCAGTGTTTGCAAGCAGTGGTCCATCTACCATCTTCACTAGACTGTGCATTTGTGAAGAGTCGACACCCACACCTTCACCAAATGTTACTCCCTAAAATGCCCAGGATAGGACTTAGAACATAGGATACGCTTGTATTACATTAATTGAATGTAGAATTCATACTTTGTTATTTTCCTCAAGACTTTATAGGGTGTATTAATTATAAGGTAGCAGAGATCGCTGTCCTTCCTCCTTCCCTGAAACACAAACTTCCAGCAACTGAAACGCAGCTCTGCATCTGACAGGAGATTGTGGGTCTGACACACAACACCAGTGGGCCACTTGAGTTTCATTTCACTTGTTGTGTCAGAAAATCAATCAGTGACTTCAGCAAAATCTTAAAGCTTTCTTCCATCTCTAGAGCCACTGTAAATAATTCATGTCTCTTTCCCCAATCCCCTCCCCACACATACACACACATAGACAGAATCCTCTTCTATTCTTAACCTAAATAACTTTCAGAATATGCATTATTGACTCTGCCTTGGATTTCTTATTGTCATAATTTTAAAGAGTAAAGAGGACAATCTATTTGGGGAGGTAAAATCTTTTCACATCCAAAGATTATGGTGGCACATGCATACAAATGCAACACCCTGCGAAACTGAGGCAGGATGATTAAATTCGAGCAGAGCCTGGGAAATTTAGCAAGACTCTGTCTTGCTAACAGACAAGACCCTGTCTCAGAAAATAAAAAGAGCTCAGGGTATAGCTCACAATGAAGACCTGGGGCTCAATCTCCAATACTCCCCCAAAAGTGAAAATGTTAATATTAAACACTTCAGACCCCCCAAAATAATTTTCATACTTTTATGTTAATTTATGTTTTCTGTCTCGACAAAATAACATTGACCTAGCAAAATGGGATTTGTTAGTGTTAATGTTTAGAGGTGATTCTGGAATGAGTCACCAAACATTATTGATCTCTTGCACTTACTTCTCTAGTCTGACAACACCTTCCACTTTGACAAGAAACAACAAACATAGTGACAGACCACATCAAAAGTCATATGACTATCAACAGGAACATTTTGCATATATTTGCATTATATTTGCAAATAATGCTTCTTCCCATGACTGTAAAATGCGTTCCTCCCTTGAGGTTCACCACAACAGCCATTTTATGCAATCACAACAAATATTAAGAGCATAAGTCTTTAAACTCCCATAGGTTTGAGGGTTCTTGGGTTCAGGCTAAGCAAGGAGAAAGAAATCATCACTCAGTTATCAAAGGACCATCAAGTACTTGCCTTAGCAGAAGCAGGTCAGTGATGAGCTCAACTTTACCTGTGAAGTGCTTCCTGTACTTTCTCTCTTAAAGGGTGCAGCCTGTCTCTTCTGGTAAACATTAATCATTCCATAAGTCTCAGTAAGCATTTAAGATGTTCTCAAAACATTAAAAACTAAAATAACACAATATGGAAATGTTGGAGAGTTTTAAAGCACTTTTTCCTACATCTTTATTCCTGTACTTTACAATAGAAAATAGTTCAAGTCCTATTAGCGGAGCAACTGCAAGGGTAAGCACAGTCTTAGGGTGGTCTCACCCGAAATCTCAGTTAATCATCATGATGCTGCTGTAAAGGAGGAATCATTATTCTCAATCTGTAATTCAGGAAACAGAGTAAATGACCAGCCCAGAATAAGAAACACACCAGGAAGCAAAGCCTCAGCTCTATGTATGTCAAGTTCAAGTGGTTTGTTCTGTTGTCACTATTTTTCCCGGCTTTACACTCAGATGGCTCTGTGGGTGCAAAAGTTTGAAGGGCATCAGAGTGGCAGCCCTCTTGAGTTCCCAATCAATTAGAATACACACAGAAAGAAGCAGGACAAGTGCAAGTTGCAATGCGAGTTTTATGACAGTATGATGCAAGGCTGCCCAGGGATTTCAGAGCACAGCAGCATGGATTCCTCAGGTTGAACTTGCTGACCCGTCTCAGGCATGGCTGAGCCAGTGTTGGGCCTGCAAAACAGACCACACAAAGACACAGACTAGGAGGTGCAGACACCAACCCCAGGAAGAGGAATAGGGGACGGGACTGGGTTCTCTGAGTTGCTACTTCCTTCCTTCAGTGAGGAGAAAAGAAGCCAAAGCGATGTCCCTAGAGTCCACCCAAACCATGGAACAGAAGCATCAAGAATGGGGAAGAAATGTTACTCCTCCGAAATTTTTCTGTACAGAGTTTTCCATCATGGGCTTAGCAGATCTTTTAATATACATGAAGGGCATATCGCCACCTTCATCATAGGTCTATCGCCACCCTCATCACAGAAGTCTGTCACCACCCTTATCACAGAAGTTTGTCACATGAGTCCCTGCGCAGGCCAACATGTCAGGAAGTCCTTCTTTCCAGCATTCCACTGCTTCACTAGGAGACCTAGGGCAAGCCACTTAACCAATGTGTGTCATAATGTCCCCATTAATAACGTCTGCATTGTTGACGGGAATCATCCCTGCATGTAAGATCTCCATCAGCAGGCATCAGTGAATGGATCCTGCAAACTCAGCTACCGCAAAAAGGGGCAACTCCTGTCAGGACAGACAAGCTTCTTCCAAGTGCCCTCAGCTAACCGCATTTTGACGGAGTTCCTCCTGTTCCCTCCACACAGCCCGGGTGACTTTTACTCCGGAGCATGCGGCTCACTGAAGAACAGTAGATTATTTCATGCCTCTCAGGCGCTCGAAGCCTGAGCAACTACACATACTTGATCCTATATTTTACCCCACTGACAGCCCAGGAGAGGACATATGGTTTAGATTTTTAGACAACACTCATGTAAAAAGCCTTTCCTTTTATAGAGGCATATTTTTAGATTCCCCCAGGCTAAACTCTGGACTGAATTTAATCCATACAGCCCTCCAGTCCAATCAAGAGCTGAAGCACAACTTTGTGTCAGAGTAATACATTGTTAACTGATATGTCAGAAAATCAATTAATTACTTTTAAGAAGCAGTTAAGAGTATCCCTACAATGCTGCTGTGTGAATTATTAAAGAATACAATGTAAAGAGTCCCTGTGCCCAGCCCAGACTAAAACCCTATGTCATGGGATGCTACAAAATGCCCATTTGGTCCTGAATCTTAATTGAAAATAATTGAAAAAAGAAAAACGTAAGGAGGAAGTGGTAAGGCCTAAGAAGCACCGTGCCTGGTGGAAAGAGGAGTCTGCCAGTGCCGTAAAATGCTGTCCCCAAAGAGGATACTCCCAAGCCCTGCAGGTGAGCCCTGCTCATCTCAGCACAAGGTCCTACAGCATCCTTTTCCTGCTGCAAGAGATGAATGTGCGTCCCTCCTCCCGTCAGGTGTAGGCCCTGGGTGTCTGCACTGATCCAGACCACTGCGCTCAGACCCAATCAGTATTCATCCCTAGGCATCCCGTACTGTAATTCTGAAAACAATTCTGATATTGCCCTGGAGTTTCAGACTGGCATCGGATATAGGTTCCCTGAAAGCTGTGAGGTCTCTTCCTATCCAATTTGGCCTGTACCCGCAAAGACGAGGAAAACAGTGGAAGCAGTATTGCGAACATGTAAAAGGAATGGGACAGGCTGGGACAACGGAGTATACAGAGGAGGTTTGTTGGTTCTGATTTGGCAGGAAATATTTACCATCTGAGAGAAAAACCATAATTTGTATAACTAGAGCATCCACAGCAGTATATTGGGAAGAGGCTCCTTTACTGATGGCCAGGTAGGGTTACCACAAGCCTGAAGCAGAGGTGGGGAGGGGCTTCGTTAAGTTATTGACAGGATCAGCCTCTGAAGCCCTTAAGATACCAAGCGTATCACAAAAGAGAGAAGAAGAGCAGAGAAGCTGGCCTGGGACCCTGGGGTCACACTGACAAAGGAGCAAATAGCAAACCCTGAAGAAAATATTCCCCTACGCACAGCACCTGGAAGTAGTTACTCCTTTGGTCTGAGATCTGAACTCCCTCATGGTATCAACAGGTTGGCGGAGGTGGCAGTTCCGGCTTATCGCCCTTCATTCACTCATGCTTTCACTTATTCACTCACTCACTCATTCATTCATTCATTCATGAAAAGTGTTCACTGACTGTCCACCTAGTTCCGAGCACTTTTCTTAACGCCAGGTTCCTTCCAGCAGTGAACATGACAAATTTCCTCACTCCATCCTCTCCATCTGTCCCTTCGAGGATGGAGACAGGCAACAAATAAGTAAACTAAATCAGACAAAGCACTGGTGAAAATAAACCAGCAGGTAGGATTCGATACCAGGGATGGTGAGGGAATAAGAGGAGGGGTCGTTTTAGCAGATGCAGTACTGTAGTAGATGGCATGAGAAAAACTGAGCCTGGATCCATGACCAAGAGCCCACTGCAGTATGGAGAGAAGCCACTAGGAGCCAGTGAGCAGGCTGGAAGGGCAGTTCCTTCCTGGTCCCCATCACAGACTCCAATACCAAACAGCCTGCGAGCTGCTCCTCTATCCAAGTATGGGTTCAAAATGATTGTCAGATAAGTTACTCTGATGGCCTCCCTTCTCCCTGTGCCTCTTGTACATAAGACCCCCCACCCCCTCGCTGCCAAGGTGGGGAAACAGAGAGAGCAGGGAAGAGCCAGAAGAAAGACACGCCCTTCAAAGGCACATCTCCAGCAACCTACTTCTTCCAGCTAGTCTCCATCTCTGTATATCCCATATAGCCGTGAACTCGTCCGTGGATTAATCCACTGACGGGGGTGGTGCCCCCATGAGCCAGTCACCTCGCTAGGTCCCACCTCGGAACATTGCTGTACTGGGGATCAAATGCTACGCATGTGAGTCACTGGGGGTCATTGTACACTTACATCACGGCACTCTTCATCCTCTGGGTCCTGTGCCACTGTGAGGAACAGCAGCTTTGTAAGCCTAAACCTAGAAGCAACCCCTTCCTACAATGCGAGCTTTCCTTCTGCCCCCAGGAAACCCTAGCAAAGGCTTTCTGTGGCCTCCGTGAGGGTCTTGTCCTGAAAAGCCATACAATATTGAAATAAAATGCCAGCGTGAGCACTAGGAAGTCAAACACCCTGTGACTTGGGCACAAGCCCAACCTGGGCACTGTGCTGGCCAGGGATGAGGACTGAGGACAGCACCCACTCGGAAGCCAGCGCCCAGTGTCCCCTGTGGACACACTCCAAGCTGCTGCTGAGTTCCAGTGGGGAGGGCTGCGCTGCACCTCCCGCCCTTGGTCCAGGGCTAGTGATGGGCAGCATGATGCATTTCGCTTTCATTACGCACTTCTTGACTCTACAAATACAGTTCATTTGTTCTGAGTTCCCAGAAGCCCAAATAAATTCTCTGCCAGAAAAAAAAAAAAAAAATCTGAAAATTATCTCCATCACTGAAGAGTCAATCTGGAAGTGACCAAAAGTAGAAAAATAGGACCTGAAGGGTTCTGAGTACTCCAATCAGGCCAGGGGGCACAGGTAGGCCAAAAGACGTGATAGCCCTGTGTTCTCTTGTCAGACGTCAGGGAGCCCTGCGACGAGGACCCACAAAAGGAGACTCTGGCTTCCTGGGACAGCAGGCCAGGGACCAGGGAGAAGTCTAGGAGCCAGCAGGGAAGGGAGAGGGGAATGGGGATTTAGCACAGTGGCACAGCGCCTGCCTGGCAAGCGCGAGGTCGTGAGTTCGATTCCCTGTACTGGAAAAAAAAAAAAAAAGAGAGAAAGGAAAGGGGAATGGGGAATCAGAGTCGGAGCTGGCTTGGGGGAAATGAATTTCGGAGCACTTTGTGCAGATTTGTGACTTGGTTCACACTGGAGCCATCCATTTGGGGGCTACGCTTGCCGGAGGATGTCCCTCACTCCACTGAGGGTGTGGGCAGCCTGTCCACACCCAGGAAGGTAACAGTGAGGAAAGAAAAGCTGGACAAAGAGGAGGACAAGGAGGAGAAGTAGAAAGAGGAAAAGAGGAGGAGGAGGAGGGACATGAGATGAACAGAAGGAATTTGCTTAAAGGGTCCAGGACCCTAAAGATCAAATTTTAATCTTACTGAGATGTGTCAGCTCCTCTGTACATGGCAACAATGAAGCAAACTCATCCCCTTTTGTGAGAATGACCCTGCTAGAGCCAGACACACAGGGGACCTGCCAAGGGGACTCAGTGACAGAGGTCAGCACCCTCCATGGCGCCCTCTGGAAATGTGCAGGACTGCAAAGAGAGAATTTTCTCCTTCCTTCCCTTCCCTTCCCTTCCCTTCCCTTCCCTTCCCTTCCCTTCCCTTCCCTTCCCTTCCCTTCCCTTCCCTTCCCTTCCCTTCCCTTCCCTTCTGTTTCCTCTTCCCATTCTCTGCCTCCTCCTCCTCTTCCTTTCCTTTCCTTTTTTCTTTGCATTTCTCTTTTCTCTAACAAAGTCTGTGTAGTTCCTCTAATGCAGCAATATTCTGTGTTTGTGATAGATGTGACCCCTATGTCCAGAGAAGGAAAAAGCGTCACCCTCTTAATCTGTCTCTGTCTTTCCTCCTTTTCAGTCTGATTTCTTTTTACAGTTTCAGAGTGGGGTTTTGCATAAGACATGTGGAGTGAAGGCCGGGAAAGGGGGAAGGAGGGAGGGAGGGAGGAAGTAAGGGGAGGAGAGAGAAAAAGGGAGCGAGAGAGAAGAGTTATAAACTCATCTACTGTACTCCGAATGGATTCTGTCTTCTACATTAAGATATAAATAATATGAATAAGCACTAATTCTCAGGCAGGGACTGACCCTCGTTTTCAGGGATCACCAGGCCAAATGAGAGCAACGCAAGAGTCTCAAGCAGCCCTTGTTGTCTGACCACAAACCCTGAGGGATGAAAGCAGAATCTGCCTGGTGCGCTATATGTACAGGGAATCTCAAAGATCAGACCTTGAACTCAGTCCCACTTACTTACTGGACTGCAGTGCAGTGTAAGCAGCCCTTAGCATTTTTGCTCTGCCCGAGAATTCAGCCTAATTCATGCACACACACACACACAAAAAGGCGTAAGATGTTTGTGTTGGGTAATCTATTGAATTATGCACTAAAGATAAAGACCAAGACTGTACATCTTACCTCTCACCAGCCATGCACACACAAGCATACACACACCAGACCCAGGAAGACCTATTAAAACAGAAAGGCCCATGGTTCTGTTCCTCTTTCTTTAGAATTAGAAGATAAGTCTTTTACATATCTGGAGTCATTGGTCCCATTTGAAATATATGCCAAAGAAGTTCAAAGGCTGACTTGACAAAGGGTGCTTGGAGAGGAATGATAAAATGTGTCTGATAAAATAAACACAAAAACCTTTAGCAATAAAGACCTACAAATTGGGAAAGCAGGACACGGGCAGGGGGTGTGAAACTGTGTTATCTACAGCTTCAGCACTAAAAGATAGTGGCCAGGGCAGAAGGCTTTATCTGGCCTTCACAAGAAGAGAGATTGCACCTCCGCTGCGCCTCTCTCTGAGAAGCCCAGGAAACACCTTGCACAGGAGTTGATGCAATATTCGCCATCCCGGCCCTCAGTGACAGTTAAAATAGCGTTACAACATAAAATTGAGCAACGACCTTGCTATATCTTCCAAGCCTATGTTCTACACCACTTTTTCCCCTGGAGAGACAAATGGCACATCGGAGGTGACACTTCTGGTTCTCTCCTTACTTTCAGTTTAGATCATTAAAGGGAGGAAAGAAACATTCTTCCTTCTTCCTTTCCAATACCATTTAAAAAGAAACATCTACTTGACATTTCAGGCAGGGAGTAGTAGTATTTACTCTTTGTAGCTTATTGCATTATGTGCAAAGTGTTTCAAAGAATTCTTGCTAGCTCTTCTTGGAGATGCAGTGCATGGTCCCTCTGATTTTTTCCTTGGGACTGGAGTTTAATTGATGTAATTGCAATCAGAAAACTACTTTGAAAGGGGACTCCACCTAGCTTTTGGAGAGTTGTAAATGTCCTATAAACAAAATTTCACAAGATGCTCCTTTGTTTTGCAAGAAGTTGCAAACTGGCTAATGGGGGAGCAGCAGGTTACATAAGTGATACACTGATCTGCATACAAGTCAAGGGGTTCGAGATCAACTAGGATTTTGGGAATTTGGCAAGGCCAACTCCTTCGGAGCCTACTTTTCCCTTTATAAAATGAACAGATTTTACAGTGTTTGCTATGATTTTATGTCTGAAGCAAAATGATTTGGGTCTAGCCTTCAAAACAGTTTCACTCTATTTCATAATAACCCTTTACCTTAGCTGACCATCTTTAGCGTCTCAAAGTGCAATAGCGGTTCTGATTCAGTGGGTCTTCTTGGTAATGTTCTGATAATGCCGTGCTTTTGGACCTGCCAAAGGAGAAAACGGAAGCACAGAAAGGTTAGGAGACCTACAGAGAGCCACCGTTACATACTGACCTATGTAACTCCTGGGGCAAGGTGATTACTAAGAAAAACAGTTACTATAGGCCAGAGGCTTACAAACACTTATGAATAGCAAACCACACTCCAAAGTAAGTACTCAGATTCGGGGAATGGCTGTATCCACTAGAAGGAAATACTCAGGAAACAGTGTTCGCTCTTACTATGTGCAAAGTACTCTATTTTCCAGTTATTTGGTTCTATGTCTTCTTCCGTGTCTTTTCTTCTCTTCTTATTAATTAGCCAATGAATGAGTCACAGCCTATGCCTTTGAAGTGACTTGTTAGAAACTTCAAATGGCAGCACCATTCTGGTTTTTTTTCTGAATAGAAAATCAGGATCTACTTCATCCCCTTCAGAGCCCCTGACCAGAGTGGGGTCCTCCTGCTATTGTTCCCTCACCCTGTCTATGGCCTCCAGGCTGCACACCAGAAAGTGCTGTCCTTGGGGTCGAGTTTTTTCCTGAAGGGTCACATGACCGTCCTGGCGGGCTTTGAATACACCATCAAGTCCTAATAAATAATGAATACTAATGACAGTATTGAGACACCTATTTGCATTGTCCTCCTGCTAAAGTCAGAGGAAGAATTGGGGCTGCTCCCTAAAAATGGCTTATGGTTCTCTAAATAAAGGGCTTTAATGCATTTTATATTTAAACCATAAGACCATGGGCTCCAACCCAAACTGAGATGGACTGTGCTCCTTAAGTACTATTCTGGAAAAGTCATTGAAATATTTATCCATCTCTCTGCGTTCTGTGTTTCTAAAGCTACTAGTTTCCTTGTGCCGCATGTCCGGAGCAGACCTGTTTGCAAATCCCCTTTGTTGGGGAGGAAGGGGTGGCTGCCTGCCAGAAATCAAACCAGTCATTCATTGTTTATGAAATTTCTTACATAAGAAATGTGAAGAACATTTTTCTTGATGCACACAATTCATAGATTGTCTGCCCTGTACAGGAGGGTCAAAGGATTACTTTTACCATTCTGTCTTTATGTCACTTGACCCAGTTGTTTAAACTCTGTAAGCCTAAGGTGATAAAAGCTCCTCACTTAATAGCATTAACAGTAGGATTAAATGAGATAATGCAAAAAAAAAAGCCTTTGGCGCAGACTTGGAGCTCTCTGCAGCTCAGAAAATGCCAGAGATTACTATCATTTGTCCATCAAAATTTGCTCAGTCATGAAAACCTTATCAGCCTAAATAAAACCTTCACTCTTGAGAGTCCCCAGTTGTCCTCGTTTTCAAAAACTAAGGCCCTTTTTTGGGTCCCAGTCTCTTGTCTTCACAAACCCTAGAACTATTAAAACCCCACATAACTCAAATGCAGTGCATCTGTGGTCTGCTGTTCTATATCTATTCCTTGTATGATACATTAGTTCCTTGCCCTACTACTGCAAGAGTACATATACTTACACAATTAGTTTTCTTCTTTAAAAAATAGGAAAGAACTATAGTCACTTGTAAAGACCCAAGCTTCTCCCAGAGGGGAATTTACACTGAATCGCCTTCCCTTTTGTCCATAACAGAATTAACAGACCTCCAACGAGAAGAATGCCTTGTTTCTGGGGTTGTTGTGGGGAGTTATTTAAAGTATATGTACTTTGAACTTCAACATTGTAAAATCTGAAAGATCAATAGAGAGGATGTTTTGCTATAGAAGTCTTTATTTTTAGGTTCTGAGTGGAAAAAAAACCTACTTGCTAAACTTCAGGTGTGACCTAGCATTTTATAAACATCTATCCACACTATTTCTTAAAGATCCAGATATTTTAAGCTTGGTAAAAACCACGAAAAATTTTCCACTTTTTGCTATTTCCATCCTCTATAATATGGGGAGTCAACCTGCTCTTTTAACATCAGTTTAACTTTCTAGCATGTACCCAAACTTCCTAATTTGACCCATAAGTATTCTAGAACCCTTAAATATAAGGATGACCAGTAACATAGTAATATTCTGTTGAAAGAGGCTTTTATTTTGCTACCATACCTCAAGTCAGATTCATGTCTTCACCAAGGGAGTATTTTGTGGGGAAGAGCATGATTAACAGATAGCTTTATCATGATCAGGAAGGAATCATATACAAAACTAAAGGCAAATCTCCCATGTAAATTTATTTCCTTCCTATTCCTAGTTTTTAAAAAATCTTAACCTGAACTTTTAATTCATCTCCACTCTAATAGGCCAGGCTGTGGAGAAGAGGGAATCATTTCAGTAAGGAAATGAAAATTGCTAGCCCCTCTATGCCTCAGGCAAAAAAGAAAAGAAATGAATTCTCTTGTGAGCTTGGTTAGTAAGGGAGGGAAATCTACATCATGCCCTTCAATTTGTGTCATGGTTCGATTTGCCGCTGTTAACTAGTGCCCTCTGGGGCAGAGCGTGCGTGAGGAGAGGGGATCTGCTCAGGTCTCTGGTGGTGAGTTCGCCATTAACTTTCTGGATCCCACTTGTCCGTGGTTCTAGGAAGTGAGGAGCCAATTGGATTCGAAAGCTCAACTCCAGTGTGCTGAGCGTCTCCAGGCTAAAACTGGACCCCTCACTGATGTACTTGATAAAATTTTCTTCTGTCTTCCTTAGAAGCCCGCTTCATTATTTGGCGACCTCTTCAAGAATGAGCTTGGCTAAACAGGATATTTCCTATTTAAGAGACGATGTAAATTCTGTGTTAAGCAAAAAGACTTGGTCTAGAATATTTTCTCTTAAAAGATGAAATGCTCTTTCAATTAAGAACAACCACAGAGTTACTGAAAATTGAATAGTTGTTTAAAATTCTTAAAATATACATTTATAAGAATATTTGCTATGTACACATCACTCAAAAGCTAGAATGCTATATTGTCTGTCATGTGTGGTTGTGCAGCCTATAATCCCAGCCCTCTGAGAGGCTGAGGCAAGAGGATCGCAAGTTCAAGTCCTGCACAGGAAATTTAGGGATTTAGCAAGACCCTTTCTCAAGATTTAAAAAAAATAATTGAAGAAAAAAAAGGAAAGCTAGGGTGTAGGTCTGTGTGACAGCCACAGGTTGAATCCTCAGCATCAGTATGACAAAAAAAGAAAAAGAGTGCTATAATTGTTCTTATATTGAGCAATAATACCTTTGACACTCTCCTGAACATGGACATCTCCGTTCCCACTTTAACTGTGAAGGTAACTGGAAAACAACTACAAAAACAGGAGCATGGTGTGATCGCAAACTATCAGCGTACTCTTTGACTGGTGGCTCAGCTAGAAATGAACCAGAATACATTTTGGGGTGCATTTGTGGTCATGTGTGGGAAAACATCTTTTCCTTTGCTGTTGCTATTTTTAAAACCCTACCTACTCTGCAAAACTGTGTGACAAAATTGTTCGAGTGTTACTTTTGTGTTTCATCATTTTGAATAATTTTGGGATGACTTCTGCGACCCACTTTCATTTTGCACCTAAGTGTTAAGTTGAACATTAGCTGCCAGGTGATATGTAGTCTCAGGAATTTTGGGTTAATTTCACTAACAATTCTTGTTACTTTTCAAAAAGAGGAGAACTCTACAGAATTAATACCACTTATTCATTGTAAAAGTATAGCAAAATTTGCGTCATGTTTTAGAAGACAGATTTTAGTGACAACATTTTTCTAAGCAAGTCTGAAACAATAACATAGAAAGTTTAAATCTGGTGAAACCATTGTTTGATTGAGAAATAGAGTATGATATTTTCTAAGATGTGTCCACAAAAATGTCTGATGTTCCATTTCAGTATGGTACATTATCCACAAAATGGGATTATTTCTTCAATATCAATTATATAACATTACTGATATAACCTGAAAATACGTTAACATTACAATAGTAGGTAGACCTTAGCACTTTTATAAAATTTGGAAAGGTAAATATATCACTAAAGAATAGAATTATTATTTCCATAGTTTCCAACTTTTTCAGCGATTTTTTTATTTCCTACTACAGCGTGAAATTTTGAAGCTTTCATGTGGTATGAAAATTCTGTGATCCCAGGAGAAAACAGTGTAGTAGTAATTGTAACCTATCACTTCATATATAAGCCCATTTCCTAAACTCAAAAATAGCAAGACTGTTATGAAAATATTTGCCTTTTTGTCTGAGCGCCTGTAGGAAATTCTAAAGTAGACATTTGCACTATATTTTTCAATTGATTAATATAACTATCTCCCTGTTTATGTCCATTTCTCACTCTTGATTCTTGAATTGTTTCCTATGTCTGAAACTGGTGATTAGGCACCAAAGATTTATCTCAAGCTTATGAATTCCTCCTCAAGGCCTTTTATATGTGTGGGAAATTTATCTGCTGTCTATATGTATATAGGTTTATAAATAGAAAAATACTTGCTTCGATACAGAAAGCCCTAATTTGAGGTACTATTAGTGATGATAATGATTAACTTTATAGCTGCTTATTCCAAAGGATATGTTGTACCTCTATATTAGTTTGTGATATGATTCACAGTGAAATCTTACTAATTAGATTGATGTAAGAAAAAAGAATTCATTAAAAAGTAGAATTATAGTATTTTATAATTATAATAAGAAAGTATTACAGGTCACACTAAGTAACTACATGTTTCACTCTATTCTCAATCCACGTGTACACCACACAACAGCAACAGTACCTTTCTGCTATTTCCTAGAACAAGCAAACTCTCAAAGTTATTTGCTGTTTATGTTTTAAACCATAGTTCTTTGGGCCTGCTTGAAATGGTAGATAAAGTTACATGAAAATAGAGGAACTCTCTGTAAAATGGTCAGGCTATAAAGATGTATTGTCTTGCGTTGGCTCTGCTAACCCCTAATCCTCCTCACTATGTCTAATAGTTTCAGAGCTGGTTAAGATGATGGAATTGTTTTTGGACATAAAAGTTCCATAAGGAAAAAAAATCATATCTTCCTATTTCTTAATTCCCTCAGTGAAAGAGAAAAGATGAATTATAAACACACAGAACTGGATGACATGGGGGAAACGAGGTCCAGGACTTCTGCATATTTACTCAGACATCCATTCATTTACTGTTTACATAACCTAGAAAAAAACTGTGTTTTGCTTTTTACTTATTGTGGTGGAAATGACTTTTAAATATGTTAATTAAAGCACCTGAAAGAGAGCAGACTCTAATAATATCAGCTATTTTATAGTCTATTTCTATCACCCCCAGCATCTTTGGTGATACAACATCCCTCAGTGAGGGAACCCAAAGCCATGGTAAAGTCCTTAAACCTCACCTCCCTGCTCCTCAAGTACAGCTAATTTCGAGGTCCTCCTGACACTTGGGTACTTTCCCACAATGCTTAGCTGGAGGACATCATTAGCTTTCCCACAATGCTTAGCTGGAGGACATCATTAGCTTTCCCACAGTGCTTAGCTGGAGGACATCATTAGCTTTCCCATAATACTTAGCTAGAGGACATCATTAGCTTTCCCACAATGCTTAGCTGGAGGTCTCTGTGTTCAACTTTTAGGATTAAAGTGCCTAAGGTGTTCAAACAGGTACAATTGCCCCAAATAGAGAATGTTTTGTAGAAAAAGAAAGGCAAGAGAGATGCCTCTTTGTAACATTTTCTCTGAATGCCGAAAACCAAAGCACTGTTTTATAGCTTGAGCTGTTAGCAGCCAATGAGTATAAAGCAGAGATGGACAATGTACGAGACAACTCTAGCTCATTCTGGCTGAGGATACACTAGTGATACTGACAGTGCTTAGCTGGCCTTTGCAATGGGTTGCTGCTGGGTATGATAGTTCCCTTTCTCCGAGTCAACCAAATGAGGCTTAATAAAAACCAAAAATCTCAACTTAGCTTCAGCACAGCTCAGAGAGAAAAAAGGAGTCAAGTCAGATGAACTTCTTTTTAAGAGTCTTCACAAGTAGCAGGTTAAAAGCAGAACAGCAGATCTGCTCTTTGGGGAGAACCGTGATGAGCGGTTGCTATAGAACTGTGACTGGTACCGGTAGCCACCGGCCAGAAGTGGTGATTGAGCACTGCCGTGTGGCTAAACCAAGGTGAGTGCTGCAAGGTTTTAAAGATGAAGTATAAAAAAAGAAAAAGAAGAAAAATGTAAAGTATCTCATTAGTAATATATATATCTTATAGGAAATTTTATATTTGTATTGTCATTCTCAAAAGACAATGTTAAGAATAGGTCGGGTTCCATAAAGCAATAGTACAATTAATTTCATCCATCTCTTTTTATTTTTTTTAAAGAAGGAAAAATTGTGGCTACTAGAAAATTTACAAATATGTGTGCAGATTACATCTCTACAAGATGGTTCTGCTCTGGAATAAGAAAGAATGTACATGCGTTTTAAAGGCGCCTTGTCGATGTTTACCGCAGAAATTTTGCTAATAATTTTGCAGTGATATGAACCAGCTTGCAAGGTGGCGTAGCTTCACGATCACAAGTGGGCGTTCCCGAGACAAACTGCGCAGGCTCCAAACAGGTTAATGGCTGAGTCTTGGTTTCCTCATTCTTGTACATGAGGGGAGTGATTGTGGCTAGGTTAAATGGGACACAGTATATAAAGCACTCAATTGGAAGACAGATAAGAGATGCACCGATACGGTACGATAACTTCTCTCATCCTGGTTTTCTGAGTCAGCTCAAGCTGCTGCAGCAAAACACCATACAGCAGGTGGCTTAAATGAAAGATGTGCCTTTCTGACAGTTCTGGAGGCTGGCAGTCTCAGCTCAGGAAACCGGAATGATTGGGCCCTGGTGAGACCCCTTTCCTGGCTTGCAGATGATTACCTTCTTGCTATGTCCTTGTGCAGCATGGAGGAAGAGAGAGAGAGGAAGGGAGGCTGTCATATCTGGTCTTCTATAAGGGCTCTAATTCCATCTGAGGACCATACTTCCAACCTCATCTTTCCAACCCCTTATTCACTTCTCAAAGGTTCTACTCCTGATTCCATCGCATTGGAGATTAGGGCTTTACAAAAAATATCAAGGTGGACACAAACATTCAGTTCATAACAACAGCTTTAAAAGTCCAATCTTTAATAACTGCCATCAATTTATACTTTGCAAAGTTGTTTACAAAACTTTTCAGCATTGTGGAGTGTCCAGATATATGTGCTGGGCATGATTTTTGCTGGAGAAGGAGCAGTTTCCTGGACCTTTGCCAACTCTGAGCATGGTTCTTGGACCAGCAGCTGCAGGAGTATTCCTACGAACTTGCTGGAAATAACAAATTTCTAGCTCCTCCCCAGAGTTGCTGCATCAGAATTTCCCTTCCTAGCTTACCCCCCAGTCTTATGTGATTGTGTTGAGGAGTGGATTAGAAGAGAATAAGACAGTTGGATAGGTGAGAGTTGAACCTGTAATCCCAGCACTTTGGGAGGCTGAGGCAGGAGCATTGTATATCTGAGTCCAGATTGGGCAATTTAGTGACTTAGTGAGACTCTGTCTCAAAATAAGAAAAATTTTTAAAAGAGGAGGGGGATAGAGCTAGGAATGTAGTTCAATGGGAAGGCCCTAGATTCAATCCCCAGTACTACAAAAAAAGAAGTGAGATTTTGAGGGAGAGCAGTAAAAGATAAGCCTGCTCCACAGTAAACCAGAACCACTCAAGAGATAAACAAGAGAGTCAACAGATGGAGATCAAAATATCAACTTTATCACCAATAGAACTTTTGGAGAACTTGGTGCAAAGATGGCAGGTTTCTGATGCTGAGCCCCAGAAACAGACTCATTCAACAATACGCAGGCAGCATCTCCCTAGAACAATCGGGAAGAGGAAGAGCATGTGCAGAGCACTGGTGTTCCACTGCTGTCAAACTTGGCAGCTTAAAGAACACCAATTTACCACCTCATACTTCCGTAGGTCCAAAGTACTCTGGCCTCCACTGGGTTTTCTGCTCAGGAACTCACAAGGCCAAAAGTCAAGAGCTGGACCAAGCTGACCTCTCATCTCAAAGTTTTAGGGAAAAATCCACCCCCAAACCCAGAGTGCAGTTCCATGTGACTGCAGGATCAGGGTCCCTGTTTTATCTGGCTGTTTCCTTCTGAGGGACTCACCCTTAGCATCTGTAGACTGTACCCCATGCTTGTACCTGACCCCTCCATCTTCCAGTGACTGATTTCACTTCTGAGCCACCCAGAAAAAAAAAAAAAAACCTCCATCTTTTACAATCTCTTATGACTAGCTTCTGCCCACTAGGATCACCTCCCAACTGGTTGACTCAGAACCAACTGATTATTAAACTTACTTAGGTATTTAAATATCTCTCTTTCCCATATATCATAACCAAAGTATAAGAGCTCATCATACCCCAGGGATTAAGATGGGAAATCTTGCAGGTCCACTTTAGGATTCTTCCTAGTACATTTTGTTTCTGCTTCCAAAGTTACTACAGGTAATTACTACTACTACTACAGGTAATTACTCTTCTATGGTAGAAGATGAATAAGGAAGTAGAAAGGAGCCAAGAGTTTTACACTGAGGAATGTTGTTCCACACAGAAACCTGAAGCCAGGAAGAGTGGTTCTTACAGATCCCAATCCCAGTATAGTCAAATAGATAGAATGCACAGTGTAGTTCAAGGGTTATTCAGGCAATGTGGAGACGATGATGAAGTTCATGATTGATCCCACACCATAAGAGGGGAGTTAAGCTGAGGCAGAGAGATCTGACACCTCCCTCCAGGAAGAAGACGGGGATGATGGCTCTGAATCCTGCAGAAGCGTCCTAAGGAGCTCAAGTTCAGGATGCATTAAGGGAACACAGTCGGTAGGACTGTGGTGTGCGAGATTACTCTGGAAGCACTGTACGGGATCAGGATGATCTTTTCAAGGAATCTGAGATGAGTTCAGAGAATTTGAATGAGAAAGGTGGCAGCAGAGATGGAAAGGGAGAGAAATGATACAAAGAATCCAAAAAGAAGATTTGGTAAGAGATGGAATGAAGTCAAAGATAAAGCCATGGACCAATTCTAGAAACCGGAACAATGATGGTCCAGTGGGTAAAACAATAGGAATAGCTGGTTTGAGGTGGGAGCCAATGACTCGGCTGGTAGTGAAATGCACATGGAAAATGTTAATTTTTACAGGTCTTCTCTTCTATCTTAAACACATGTGCATGCTCATGTGCACCCACACGCACAGACACACACACACACACACACACACACACACACACACGTGTGCACCTAGCATTGTTCTTTCTTTCCATCACTTCACCAGGTAGATACCTTCTCTTCTCCAACAAGGTCCCATCTCACTGGCCCTCCATCCTATTTCCTTTCCCATTCTCTGCTTTGTTTCTGCTGCTCCACTGAATCTGGCAAAGGTTATGGCCTCCCCATAGCCAAATCCAGTGTCATCGTTTCTGTCCTCATCTTCAGGGTTCCTCTCTGGCCTTTGAGACATGGCTTCCCTCTGCGAACTCCCACCTTCCTGTGGTGTCCAAGATCCCTTCTGTACTCTTTTCCCTTCTAGCTCGGTGCCCACTTTTCCTCTGCTCATCCTTGGAATGTTTGAGAATCCTAGCCCCTTTAATGCTTTTTTTCCACTGGACACGCTCTGTGTTTAATCTGAAGGATCATGGATATTGTGAGACTGCTCACCCTACTATTTTTACATAGGGCCGGCCTCTCCTGGAATTCCTGATGATTTTTCCTATAGCAGCACTTCCGGTTCTGCTCTGCATACCAAAGCTCACTCTTGATGTCTACCTCCAAACCCATCCTCTTCTGGGCTTCTCTACTGCTACTAGTAGTGGTAGAAATTGGGGGCACTCCCCCTCATCTCAGCCTCCCTCTTCTATCCCCTTGGCTTCCACCTCAATTCAGACCCTGAGGACTCCTTTTCTGACAGGTGCCTTAGCTATCCTGACCCTTAGTTCTACCTGCTTCTGATTCTCCTGTTCACCTTTGATAGATTCATTTTTCTGTAATATGTGTCCATTATGTTATTTTCCTGGTTCTATGTCTTAGAGAGAACCCATTGGTCCAGACCATGTGAAAGCTGAACTGCAAAATTTTTCACGTTGAAGTTCAAAACTCTTCAGGTTGTATAAGCTAACTATAACCTCACTATATGTCCATACAATTTGTGAGCTGCCACTCCCTGCTTCCTTTAATGCAATCTCAAACCTACTCCCCAAGTATCACGGAACTGACATGCTGGTCTGTTTCACAAGCTCATGATGCTTCTCCTGCCTAGGATGCCTTCTTCTGCCCCACCCTCATCTGCCTCACCCCTTCCTCTGCTCTCTAAGCCTCCTGAAAACCTACCCAAACTCCAGGTGTCAAATCATACCTCATCCCAATAGGAGCAGTCTTTGCTGGCCCGTCTTCTGCCTGTATCCCTTCCCATCAGCTCTCTAAACCCTGCACACATATCTGCCAGGCATTTACAACCCCTCCTCGGGGTCATCTATTTGTCCCTTGCCACCACTGAGGCTAGCCATGCCTAGTACATAGGAACCGTTAGGAGAAAATGGAGGGAACAATATAAAATACTTCATATTTGCCATTTGGAACACATGGAGCTGAGAAAAGACTGGAAGGCCATTTTATATTTATTAAGAATTTCAAAACTTCTCATCTAGATGGACCTTGATCTGCAGCTCAAGTTTTCAGGATGGCCAGAAATGATTTCAGGTTGTGACTCCTGAATATCTGAGCTTTGCTTAGTGAAGAATTTCAAAGAATTTTTTTCTTCGTGAAAACCATGATATAGGAGAGAATAAAAGTGAAAGATGAGATCTCAGTTCATTTTTCCCAACTTTATGAAAGATACCCATAAAATCACAGTGCTGTGGTCAAGATGAAATATAGTTCACGCTGGTGTGAGGACTATCCTGTGTGTGTGTGTGTGTGTGTGTGTGTGTTTGTGTGTTTGTGCGCGTGTGCAAGTGTAGAGGTCAACACTGAAGCGTCTGGGGGCAAGCTTCCCAAACTTCCCAAGGAGGCAGTTCCTCATCTGTGAAATGGGAGTGGAGGCGGTGGTGCAGGGATTACGCCTGGCAAGGTGTGTGATCACTGTCTGGCATGTGCCGGCATTCAGCGGAAGTGAGGGAAAAAATCGCTTAGATGAACCAGGCCAACTTGGCTTTCACTACTGTGACCATCACTGTCTATCATCCCTGCCAGTTCAGGTCTAACCTTCACAGCTCCGTGGATGAATTCCTTTAAATTCCAGCAGGTGCTACCTCACTGCTCGTGGGGTCCCCACCTCTGAGTTTAACCAGCTTTGCAGTGTTCTCAAGGCTAGAACTATACAATAAACTAAGGGAGTGTGCATACCTTAACAGAATGCATACCTTTCAAAACCCACTCACTTTTCCCTTTGTTTTTAAGTTTTAAAAAATCTTGGCTTTTCTTGCAGAATTGTTGAAATATTGGGTGTGAACATGAACCCTTGCTTTCCCACTCTGCTACTCCAGTTTCTCAGATTCAGACATGGAAAAGCTTTTCAATGTCTCAAGAGAATTTCCAGGGTAGTTGATTCTACTGAAGCTCTTTAGTATGAATGTAGCTGTCTGAACCTTCTTATAGCTGTGGATCCCCCTACAACTTTATCCCCATGCCTGTAAAATTGAGCTTGCCTTACTTTAAGGTCCACTTGTTATTTCTTACTTTATCATTCATAATCAGTACGAATGGTTCAGTCTCTCCCTGTTCTTTTTTTTACAAATCGTTATGGGTCATTTTATGTACTTGTAAACCATGATCTTTTTAATTTTTTTAAGCATGCTCCTTCGAGACTATACATATTTAAATGCTTTAATCTTTCATTATAGAGCAGTCCTTCAGAAGCCCTTATTATTTTATTTGGTCTTTTTGCTTTGGCAAAAATGTAAGAGTAAGGAGCTGCAAATCTTGTTCTCCTGCCTATTTAAACAGCGTCTGGAAATCTGAAACGATGACATCCTTTCTCATTTTTAATGTTTTTAAAAAGCCCTATTATACCAATATTGTGGAGTAAAGTTCAAAGCTTAGGTTTGTAGTACCTGAAATGCCCAAATCCTAGGGCTTTGCAAAACAGTATTTCGTCCTTGTTTCTCACTCAGTGCTGGCCGTTGCAAGATGCAAGGTGGTTAGGGTAATTTCAAATTCACAGCATTACTTGTAAATATTCAAGGGAAAGAGAGCAGCTTCGTATAACTTTGCTTAATTGGCTTACCTGTAGCTGTACGTGCATCAGTATGCAGTAAGTGCTTCCTATTTAGGAGTTACCATACAACAATTATTTCTAATATAATTGACATAATCTGTTATTTCAAGACAGGGCAGTTTCAATATAAAAAAAACATGCTTTCCTAGAAAAGGGAGGGAAAACAACTGAGAGGAAAATATTTCTAAAACATCCAATCACTGGGAATAAAGAAGCATAACGTTTAACAACCAGCTGGTTTGTTTTGGAAGATGTATTTGAAATTGTTTATAATCACTGCTTTAAAGAATATTCATATTGTTATTTATTGCATTTAGTCTCTGCTGTATTACAGAGTTTAAAATACCTTTTCTTTTAAGCTAGGGCTCTAATTTCACCTTGAATTTTGATTCATTCCTATACACTCCAAATGTATTTTAATTTTTATTAAATCAATCACAGTTATATGGCACATAAAGCTGAAGGGGGTGTTTCTATGATGGATAAAGATTCAACATTAACTCACAGTGGAAAACATTGATAGAAGGCATAAAAATCATATTCTTGTGTTACAGTTCATTTTTTACTGGATAATTTGTTTTTATTTTGCACTAGACATGCTGAATTTATTGGTACAATGCTATAAAAAAATCCCCAGTGCTAAAAAATCTAACAAGCAATGAGTTGCAGAAAAAAGAATTTAATAGAAATTCAGTTTTTAAACTTGAATTTATTGTAATTAAGATGAAAGTTAACTATCAGTAAAATTGGTGTTTGCTGCCAAGATAGTCATATGATTATTTTCATGTTCCTACTTTCTATTATTTCAGAATACATACATGGAGTGAGTTCTGCTAGAGATGTTAACAGTACGTTAGATTCCAAATTGTATTTTTATAAAATAGGCACGTTCCTATATGCATGTATATGATTTCACATCTATGTATCACTGTATAGAACTTATGATATAATTTTACCACATAATGAAAGCTTTTCTGCTGATTCAAATATATGTAAAAGCAGTTCTTCATATGGTAGATGTCATAGCATATAAAATAGTCCAATGAAACATTAAATGATACCTTCAGGTCTATGGCGTTCACCACTTGCACCCTCTGCTATTATTAAATGACTCCATATGACTCTACAAAATAAAGCTTGGCTTCTATCTGTTATAACCCAGTTTATTACCTTTGTTATTGCAGTGGTAATGCCTAATTTTTACGAGGGTAAAATGTTTACTAAGCATCCTTAAATTTTAAAAGGATTAACTTGAAAATAGTTTGCTACTTGTGAGGTGCACAATTGATTTATGAAGTTTAAGTGAAAACAATCACAACTTAACCAGAGCATCCTAAGGAAATACTCATAGAAAGGAAGGATGCAGTGCAGCAACCAAGAAATCCCATCCCCCTAATAATTACATTTCTAAAATGAAACAATCTCAAAGCCACTTCAGAGAAACACCGTTTAATTAAATTCCAGTGTTCAAAAATGGGCAGTGCGGGGAACAGATTATTTGTACATACGGTCATTATTCATCAGAATTTTTCTCTGTCCCTGGAACATTAGTACCAACTACGGTAATTTGGTCCAGAACCAATAATAAAATACATTACTTTTTTTAAAACTTAGAATAGAAACAATTCTTTTAGAAATCCATTTTTGGATGTCTAATTTGGATATCTCACATTACCCACAAAAGAAGGGTAATTTTGATTAAAGAGAATTGCTGAGATTCTAATCCCACGTTTAGGCATATTTTATTTTGGAGCGAATTTTAAGAGAGGAAAATGCAAAACCTTTAGATATTTTCTAAGACCACCTATAGTTAATTACCTTAATTTGTAAGAAAAAAAGGCAAGGAACTGTTAATTATTCTACAGTGAAACCGTTGTCTTACAGCTAACCAACCACTGCTTTTTAAATTCCCTGTGGAAACTTATATTTCATTTCTGTTACGTGCGTTTTCAAATTTCCCCCTTTGGAACAAATTTGGAGAAATCTCAAAAAGCATCCTCTCAGCTCTGTCGCGTTTCTTATTTTCTATAATGTAAATTTTAGTACGATTCAGGGTGACCCTGCGAATGGAGGTGGAAACGTTCCCTTTCCCAGGCAAAGGAAAGGAAATTCTATATTGTCGCTGAAATAAGCGCGCTGGGTGGAAAGAAATTCCTCATTTCCTACGCGGTGTGACAGGACTTCATAAACTTTGCAAAAGCCCTTTTGACTCAAGGACGCCTGGTACCCCCCGGTCGAGCCCACACTGCCCGCTATGCATTCATTTTAATTCCTCAGTAAGGGGCTGGCAGTGGTTTTGTTTTTCTGGTTTTCAAGTGTGTACCGCGCTGCACTTTCCCAAGGCGCGCAGGTCCGGGGAAGCGCAGGCGACCGGCAGATCTAGATGTTTTATTTGCTATTATCATCGCCGTCGGGCTTCGAACTCGGAATTTATCAGTTGAAACTCAGCTAAGCAGCGCCCATGGTTCTGCCCTTGCAAACTAAACCTGGTGAGCGCGTTGCCTTAACAGTAACTTTGCTCTCTCCGGACTTGGCCTCCTTCCGGAAGATCCCGCAGAAGTTGCGACTCTTCACAGCCCTTCACCGGGTTTTGGGTTTTAGGCAAACGACCCGAGTCCCTGAGCAGCCTCCTTGACTTTTTCGAGGGGCAGATTACCCGAGCCAGCGCTTTCCCCCGGTCAGAGCCGACTTTTGTCCTTACTACACTATCACGTCCATCCCTGTCCCCGGAGATCCCCAGGGCGCGTTTGTCGGTGACTCCAAGAGCCCTCGGTCGGCTTTTAGGGAGCGCATTTGATCTCACGAGAAAAGGGCCCAAGGGCCCTGGAAGTTGCTGATACAGTCGGGGGCGTCCAAGCCCGGACACGGAGGACGGTGGCCCCAGGCGGGAAACTGGCGTTTGCGGAGGCGGTAACAACGCAACATTTGGCATCCCTCCTCAGAGCGGTGTTAGAAAGAGGATGCTTTTTTTTTAACACCTGAAATTGGGCTTCTTCGAAAATTATTTTAAAAGAAAAGCACCGAGACCCCAGACCCAGTAAAAGAAAAATAAATGCAGTTCGGTATGGCAATGTGGCGGGCTGCCCAGCGCAAAAGGAGAGAGGTGCGCGCCCCCTGGGGAGAAGCGCAGACGGCTGCGGGGAGCCGAGCGTGGGAGCGTGGAGGATGCGCCTTTGCCCGGGCGCGCAGGCACCTGGAGCACCCGCGGCGCCCGCCCGGCCCGCAGCCGGAGAAAGGGAATTCGGGCAAAGACCCCGACTCGGGCTCCCCACCCAAGGCTTCCCAGACGCCACGGCCGCTCACGGTGGCTCTGGCGGCCGTTCCCTGCCATTTCCCCCTGAAGTCCAGTTCTCCCAAGAGCGCCCCAGGACCGCGAGGTGGGACTCAGAGCTCCGCGCCCTCGAGGCGCTCCGGGCGCGCAGCGCGGCTTCAGGGCCCGCGGACATCGAGCGAGGGCCGCTGCTGCCCCCTGGCGTCCGCCCCGAGCCCACGGCTCCCGCTAAGGCCTCCCCACCGCCCGACGCAGCCCGCCCGCCTCCCGGGGCCTGGGGCGGAGAAGCGGCCAGACGCCCGGCCAGCCACGGCCCCGCTTTCCCGGGCTCCGGGCAGCGCCTCGGCCACCGCGCGTCCGCCGCGGGAGGGAAGAGGCGCGCGGGGACTGAAGTTGAGGGGCTTGGTGGTGCAAAGCGGCTGCGAGGCCCCGGGGGAAGAAGGGCCCCGCTGGAGGGGGGCGCAGCGGCCCGAGAACCTTTAAACCCCGCGGAAATGCGCGCGGCGCCGCGGGTCCCGCACATGGGAAGTTCCCTGCCGCGCGCAGAGCCAGGGTGGGTGCGGCGCCCGGGCCGCTCGACAGTGGAACCGGGCGTCTCCGTGGAGCTCGAGGGTGGATGCGGGGCTCGGATGGCCCGGGCGCCCGGCTCCGGCTCCGCGCACGCAGCGCTGGCCCCGCGGCGGGCTTTCTCTGGGTAGGGCGCGAGCCCGGCGGGTGCTTTCAACTTTCTTCCCGGCCTCCGGCTCTTTGGCGCCTTCTCTTACTAGGAAGTCCCTGTCCGCCGCTAAGCGCGCTGCGTAATCAAGTCGCAGCCCCGACGCGGCGAAAAACACTAAGAGAAAACAGACCGACAGAATGCTAGAAACACGACAAAGTCAAGCTGGGGATCAGCGCCTCATCTCATTCAGTGAATCAGCGCCACTTCGCTGCGGCGACCGGCCAGGCCTCGGGGGCGCGCACAGCCGCTCTCCAGCCGGGCCCCGGCCCTCCGGCCTCCGGGCGGCCCAATCCCACCGGCCCGGGAAGCGGCCGCGCCAGGGCCGTGGACGGTCAGAGGCTCCCGGCCGCGTCCCCCGAACCCTCGCAGCAGCTGCTGCGTCTCCAGGCCGCCCGGGCGCCTCCCTCCAGCTGATCTCCGGGCCCGGGCGCAGTTCTCTGGCTGGGTCGTCCCCAGGCAGGCCGGGCCTCCGCCTGCTCCTCCTCCTCCTAGGGCTCCGAACCGTGGCCGCCCGGGGCGCCACTGCGCCCTGCAATCCCCCGGATAGGCCGCAGCGCAAGTGCGCGCGTTACTGCGGGGCTGGGGGTCGGCACCCAGGCTAGGCCTCGGGCAAGCGAGCGAGCTTGCGTGTGTACGCGTGGCCGTGCGGGGGCGCGGGGGTGGCCACAGCCGCTGAGGTCCCCTCGCCCGGGCTGCGTACAGTAGCGCGCGGCGGCGGGGGCGCGCGGGCCAATTCCAGGAGCAGGCGGCAGCGAGCCGCGCCCTGGTTGATACCGGAAAGGCCTGTGATTGGCCGACGGCCGCCCCTATGCAAACGAGTTGAGGGAATGGAATTCCTGGGGCTGGGCTTACAGTAAAAGCACGTTCATTTCCAGGCACTCTCATTCATAGAGCCAGCGGGCGCGGGCGGGACGGGCGCCCCGCGGCCGGACCCAGCCAGGGCACCACGCTGCCCAGCCCTGTGCCGGCAGGCACCTCTAACCGGGGCTCCTGGGGACGACACCAGAAAGTCAATCTTTACTGCCCCTCCTAGACCGGCGTTGGATCTTTCTATTTTTGTTTTTTCTTTCTTACTTTTGAATGAAGTGGCTTCTTGGCTGGATGTTTCAACTTCTTCCTTGGCTGTGAACTTTGTTCTCCTGATTTTTTTTTCTTTTGACAACTGCGAGAGAAAGCGCGCTGTGGTTCGAGGCGGGCCGTGAAGTTGCGTGTGCGTGGAGAGTGCGCGAGCGCGCGTGTAACTCGAGCCCCGGGGGTCTATCTGGACCTGCGCGGCTGAGTCTCCTCTGCGGCCGCTCCACCTGCTGCGGTGCCACGGTGCTCCTGGGGATCCGTGCGGCGGAGCAGCTAGGCCGCGGGTGCTGGGCGACGTGGGAGGAAGAGCTCGCTACTGCCCAAGTCGGGACTGACTCACTGAGCCGATGTAGACAGTGCCTAGCCTCGGAAGAGTGCGTGTCTGCGTGTGTGTCACTCGCTACAGCTCAACTCCCACCAAACCACAAGATCAGCCACAAACTTAACCAACATCCCCCAAACCGAGTTCTCAGATGTGGAGACCTGTACCTTAGTATCATCGACTTGGACTTTTTTTTTAAGATTAGCCAGACAGAGATCTTTGAAAAGCCGAATTTCTTTTGCACTGAGCGTTTTGCCAGAATTTACTAAGAGAACATGACAAGTAATTCTAGCCCAGCCCTCTTCCAACTACTGAAGCTGATTTTCAAGGCTACTTAAAAAAAAAAAAAATCCGCAGCGAACATTAATGGAGTTCTGTTGTGTTTAAATTCTCTACAGATTGTATTGTAAATATTTTATGAAGTAGAGCGTATGTATATATTTATATATACGTGCACATACATTAGTAGCACAACTAGCACAACCTTTGGAAGTCGCGGCTCTTACTTTTGAGAACCGAAGCCAGTTTTTCATGATAAAAGGGGAGCCGTGTGTGGAAGACACTCCTGAATTTTGCATTGTTGGGACTTTAGACAGAACTCACCTGCAGCAATAATAGTAACTGACAGGCGATTAACTACTGGAACTTCCAAAATCATGTATTTGCTGGTTGTTTTGCTCTCTGCATAAATATTTTAGGAAGTGGACGGGAATTTTGCCTCCGGGAACTTTTATAATAGCCTAAGACTGAACTTAAATCTCCCAAACCAAGATTCAAGAAAGCAGTCTCCGTTTGGCGTTTAACTTTGGATTCTATTCGCCCACTTTTTAATGCACTAAGCGGTTGGTTGGTTAGGAGCCCTGCCTGGGTCTGACACTGATCGGCCTCACTAGAACTTTCCCGGTCCTGGACTGTTCGGAACTTAGTCCCCCGCCCTCCCCCAGCGCTCCCGCTGTAATAAAGGCCCTTGAACTTGTATGTTGGCCTCCCGGGAGCTGCTTGCTGAAGATCCGCGCCCCTGTTGCCGTCTGGTAGGAGCTGTTTGCGGGGTCCTTACTCAATCGGCTTGTTGTGATGCGTATCCCCGTAGATGCCAGCACGAGCCGCCGCTTCACGCCGCCTTCCACCGCGCTGAGTCCGGGCAAGATGAGCGAGGCGCTGCCGCTGGGCGCCCCGGACGCCGGCGCCGCCCTGGCCGGGAAGCTGAGAAGCGGCGACCGCAGCATGGTGGAGGTGCTGGCCGACCACCCCGGCGAGCTGGTGCGCACCGACAGCCCCAACTTCCTCTGCTCCGTGCTGCCCACGCACTGGCGCTGCAACAAGACCCTGCCCATCGCTTTCAAGGTACTGGGCTGGGAGCGGGTGGGTGGTGGGAGGACTGGCAGAAGCCTGCGGATACCCGGTGTGATCCGGGAGACCAGCGGCTGGACTGACTGGGCTGGCGGTTCCCCGTCGTCGCCCCTGGTCCTGCTCCCTGTGCTTGGGATGCGGGGATGCTGCGTTGCCGTGGCGACCCTCGGGCGGGACCCGCTTCAGCCTGCCCGCAGCAACCACGCGGGGCTAATCAGGATTCTCCCCAAGATAACCACTCCGGGCCGCCCGGGACCTCCTTTTCCTTTGATACAAAGTATCAGTACCTGTCCTTACCTTTGGTTACAAAGTAGGCAAAGTTCTATCTAGCAGAGGACAAATGCTTCTGCTTCTTCACGGCTCTCCACCGCTTCTGGTTTATCACTTAAACCAATTTTTCTCTCTCAGATGAAGGCATCCGGAAATGAAATATAGATACTTCCATACTTACCTTCCGGACATTAAAAAAAAAAAAAAAAAAACAGCATTGGAAATTGTCAGGGATTTCCCCCCTTTCTTAACTGCCCTGTAGAAATTAGCATGTCCAAAGTCCACTGCGGCGGCGGGCGTAGTTAAGTTTGCAAAAGTTTTCTGAGTTTTGCGAGCCTCTAGCTTGCTCAAGCCAGAAGCCGCGAGGAATAACTCCCGTTTCTTCTCCTGAAATCTTCCTGAACTTTATCGCTGGTTCACCTAGACTAAGCCCGCAGCAGCGAAAAGTGACAAGGTGTCTCTTGAGAGCCAAGAAGTCCTAACCTCCAGCTTTGCTGTTAGAGGAGGGGGCGGCGTGGACCCTGACACCAGCTGAGTAGCCCAGGTCTGCGGTCACTTTTCATCCCGGATCTTGCCCTAGCTTTGAGCTGTCTTTAAAAATCTTGGCCTTGAAGAAGGATATATAAACAACCTCCAGCGTTTTTAAACAACCACCCCACTACCCTGGCAACTAACAGTAGTAGGAATTTAATTTCTGCGGTGGAGATTCTGTTCTGTCTTGGGTAGTTTTTTTTTTTTGTTTTTTTTTTTAAGTGTAGCTCTTTAGTATAATAACTGTGGTCATTTCCTGTTCATTTAAAAGGCTAATGGAGATTGGGTGTGCAAACTGTAAAAATAGGTTACTCTTTTTTAAAAAGTTAAATAATTGTCACCTTTACAGAAAAATTAATGTAGGATAAGCTTTTCATAGGCCTTAGCCAGATCTTGATCTAACTACAATTAACAGTGTTCATTAAGACAAAAAAGTGTTGTTGGAGTTCTTTAAAATGTATCACTTTCCAAACCTACATTGTTATTTTTAAAATAACAGAAACACAATTTGCAATTGGCCTTCTATACGATTTCTTCCTTTTCACTCAGCTGTCTGATAGCTTTTTTTTAAACCGGCCCTGGGAATGAGGATGAAGCGAGCAGCCACTTGACTCTTCCTTCCTTTCTTCTATTTATTTAGATTTGGGTTTGGGAGTCCATTTGGATTTTAAATGATTCCAATTCTTCCATGTAAACAGACTCAGTTGGTGGATCTCCTCTGCTCGCTGTAACTGAGAGGAGACCTGGGGCTGGGGCTAAGGTCACTGTCAGATAAGAGCAGAGAGCAGACAGGCTGATAATCAACCAAAGGGCCTTTTAAGCCAGGCGCCCCTATACCCCAATCGTGCTAAGGGATTTGTGGCTTCCTTTGGGGGGAAATCAGGATCTCTTTTGAGCCGTGTCCTCCCAGGGAACCCACACCCCAACACATCAAGACAATCAATGATTAATGAGAAGTCTTCAGAACTTGGAGCCATGCAAAATCTTGAGCTACTATATGAAAACGTTATTTTCTTCCAAAAGGTTGAAAAACTATACAAATTGCTTTTAGGAGCGACCAGCCAATTCTTTTCAGCAGAAATCATAATAAACATGGAGGTTTCCTTTTAAAATGACTTGGATAATTTACTGTAACAAAAATCTGAATTTGTTTTACTGGATGACAACCTGTAAGCTATTACGAGATCAAGGTGTAGATCTTTTGAAAAAAAGTTCAAGTGCGTCTCTTGAGAACATTTTGGGGAAAGAAAAAGTCAGCAGAGAAATCAGACCACTTGATTACTGTCTGTCACCACCCCAGTCCCAGAGAAGAGAGGCCACTTCTTCAAGGAGATTTGCCCACCGCCCTGCTGAGGAATTAGACAGAATTTTTAGTGTGAGAACCAATGTAAAGGTGGGAGATGATAGCAATCTAAACTCCACAGTCTGCCTATATCCTGGCTTCCTTCACTGGGCCACTGGTCCACTCTACTTAACCATCCACTAACACCCTAAGCAGTTTCTGCAAAAATTACTCCTTTAAAATTTAGATTTTAAGCGAGTCTCAATTGCTTTGAGAAATTAAACCTTAGAGAATTGTATTCCCCATGATAAAGAATAGAAAATGTGACACAATTATAAAGTCTGATAATATTGAGGAAAAGAGCATGTAAGTACCTGTTTAGAAGTCCTCTGAAATTCTATGTACAAATCCTCTGCTTTAATCTTCAGAACTAAGTAGACATTCAAAATTATGAAGTTTCTTTAAAATAGATTAAAGTGATCATAGTTGTTCATCCTGGACCCCATCCTATTCTCTGCCCCTTTCCCTCCCATGGAAGACCTTTATTTTAGCACAGGACAGGTATATATTTTTACTACCGAGAAAAATCCTAAGCTTGCTACGTGCTACCCAGTATTTACAGAAGCAGCCTACGAAGCTGTTTGGATGACTTAGGAGAGATTTTGTAATACTATAATATTACAGTTTGTTTAGGCCCTGGTACACCAGAGTCCAAAGACATAAACATGCCTTCAGCAAAGAAATTCAGAGACCTTGGATTCTGATTGTAATACGCTTTTCATAAAAAAAAAAAAAAAAAAAAAAAAGAAAGAAACAAGTAATGTTTCTGGCGGCAAGATCATGGTCCCCAGCTATGCATTAAATGTCATCTTGGTTGAATTCTATGTTCCACTCCACAGCCTTCTTTCAAACGTTGGAAGATTAAGGGATTCGAAGTAAATGAATTGTAACTGTAATTTCAACCTAATTAAGATTGGTTGGAAATGCGTGTTTGGACTGCGAACAGGCTAGCCAAGAACAGTATTGCGAGAACTATGTAGTATAGAGGAGAGTTGATATTTTGCCCAACTTCCTGATACTTTAAAAACAGAGAAGTAAAACAAAATATGAGATATGTTTGGCCAGCAAGTCCCTTCTTGTCTGTTTGGTCTGTGTTAAAATGTAAATGTTTGTGTTCCTTTACCTATTGTTTATAGCTTTTCAGTCCAGTTGCTTTTCTCTGTTTGAAGGTAGACATTTTTTCATCCTGCTTATATTGCCTATCAGTGGCAAAAATCCATATCAAATTTGCAGATACATTAGTTTAAAATTTTTAATCTAGCCTAACTGTGTGTGCTTGTCAATTGGATGATGTATATTAACAAAATTTCCTTGGGTTTAATTTTGCCCCTCCCTCCCCAAATACTTTATAGATAAATAAAAGGCCATGACGGTGATATTTGAGTACCCAAATATCTTTGATTTCTGCTGCATTTTAAAAATGGGAGGGGTTAAAAATGGGAGGGGTGAGAGTTAGACTCCTAATTTTTATTCTTAAATTCCAACATCGATAGGTTTTTCTTATTTGGCCTCCATGATAATTTTATGCTCTATTTGCTTCTGTTTGGCGAAGATTTAGAGGGCTTGCCAAATTACCAAGGAGGATAGTATTAGACTCCAAGGTGGAACACTAGGAGAAACAGCATAGGAGTATGGTGATTCAGAATGCATTGGGTGGTTATAAAACAAGATTTATTTATTTTAACCTCTTTCCAGATTCAGCCCCAATAATGAGTTATTCAGTTTGAAAGCCATGTAGTTGATCCCATACCCTGTACACTTACTGAATGTTGAATTAAAATAGAAAAGCTTGGGTCACCATAGAGAGATGAAGATGAGGAAGTAAAAATATGTGTTCAAGGAAGACATTTCAACACTGTGAGCTAATTTCACAGGGGGAAGTGAAAATCGTGAAAAAAGAAACGGGGAAAAAAATTAAGAGGCTAAAAAGCAGAATAAAGCAAGCACTTTTTGTAGGAATAGAAGGAAAAGATAACAATGATCAATCAACTGATCAAGGAGATTTATTTCAATAATGTCTTTTGAAACAAAAGAGATTGTCATAGTATTGCTCTTAATTAATTAAGTGGCAACAAACACATTTATAATAGGAGCTAAATACCTAATTAGAGATTGCTTAGAGAATAAATAGCAGTGTTTTAAAATTTTCTTTTTAGAAAACATGTTCAAAAATTGGAACAAAGAGATTAAAAACAGAGATTAAAACAGAGATTAAAAACAGAGCAAGGCCTTGACCTTGCTCCTCAGTGCAAATTGGATGAAATAGATGAATAAAATCATACTAGTACCATGAGAGTAGCTTATCTTGCTGAGATCTTGGGGTTTAGAGGATGTTCACTTCTCAGAGTGACTGGGTTTATTTTCTGTTGTGTTCCTTCAAACCATGGAGCCGAAGCAGCCATGATGAATAAAAACAGTACAGAGTCATCTGAAGGACACAGGGAAGGCAGGAGTTGTGACTAAGCATATAGCAAAGATGGGAATGTTGAGAAACATGACTTTGATATCAGACAGGTGAATCTGTCGCAGCCTTATTTACAAACAGAGAAAAAGGCCTGAAAATACTCCCAACAAAAATTGATGTAGCAATTACGTACTAGTAAAACTTGGGAGGTTGGAAATGGGAAGGAAGAATAACAAATTAAGAAATGCTTTATTATTACCAGTTCAGAAGCAACGACCAAAAAATGATTATACAATGGGTATGAGTAACACAAATTTCGCTACTGGCTGAGAAAGTACCATGAAGAATATTAGAAATGATAGGAACAAATACAACCGGGGGCATTTTGATTTGAAAATTTATAGCCACTATGAGAAACTCAAATGATGGAAATAATGGCCGATAATAAATGTCTAGACCAAGGAAACATTTTCTAGAAGGGTCAAGTGGAATGGCCACAAAATAGATACTATTGCACAAAATATCTTCAGGCCCTGCTCTTCAGAACATTTTACCTTGGAATTAGTACTTTTTTTTAATCCTTGAGCATCAAAACATAGTTATTGACTGGTTTTCAATCGCCTTGCTAATAAACCATATCTATTCAATTACATTAAAGGGTTTCCTTGTTAAGATTCGCTGGGTTTTGAGAACACCTCAGTCATCTATGAGAGTATAACTAATGCGTCTTTAGAATCAGAGATTTAAAAATGCAGCTCAGTGCCCCCCTTGATTTGAGAAGGATGATTAAAGTGTGAGTCTCTTTTCCCTGAGGTCTGTCACTTTTGTAATTAGTAGTAACCAAAAGGTGCATTTCTGATTTCACTTTCTTGCATGCCAGAATTCACTGCGAATGACATTCAGTACAGTAGAAATGCAGAGGAATTCCACAGATGAACTAACAAGGGACAGTTAATGTCATTTGAAAATCACAGAAAAGATTGGACTTAATTTTTAAATTTAAATACTTACAAGTGAATTCCAGGCTCCAGCTCCGTTAGGCCTGCCCCTGGCAGTCTGAGCAAGTAAAAGATGGATCAGCTTATAAACCTAAGAACAGAAGGCATTCTGTTTCTCAAATAGGAGGAATTAAGAAGAGATGATTGTATTCATGAGACAGCACAGCTTCTCAAAGCCCTTGTTATTGTTAGTCTGGTTCAAACTATGTTGTATGACTCTGTGTGGCTTTATTAGGCAAATTTAGTCAGTGTTTTACGATTTGAAAACTTACGCATAATGGAATGTTTTCTTTTTTAAATGTTCCCATTCACAAACTTTTATGTTGTTACTAGGTTATAGTTATTCCTCTACCAACTAAAACGTATCATTTAAAATGCACTTAATTTTAGAACAATGGCTACGCAAATGGCGTAAAAGTGTATGTAGAGCATTCCTGATGTCTGCGTTTGTCCCTGACTCCTGTCTAGGTGGTGGCATTGGGGGAAGTTCCGGATGGTACTCTGGTCACGGTGATGGCTGGCAATGATGAGAACTACTCAGCCGAGCTCAGAAATGCTACTGCGGCCATGAAGAATCAAGTCGCAAGATTCAATGACCTCAGGTTTGTCGGTCGGAGCGGGAGAGGTACGTACCTATGAAAGCTGAACTTGAAAGACAAAGTAACTATCGGGCAACAAACCCAGATTCCAAACCTTCTAGCAGTTTCTGTGATGGTCTGTCTTACTGTTATTGCTATGTCAAGCTTTTTAAAAGTATTTCTTTAAAATTTAATATTTTTGGCAGAATCTAACTTTAAGGTATTGGTTTCAATTACTGAGCTGTTTTAAGACTGATTTAGAACATGTAAAACATGAATTGTGAGTTTCAACAAACCACCTCATAATTTTACTAAAATGTGAAAATATAAAACTTAACTATAATGAATACTAAGATTATACAATGGGGAAACTCTATTTCATAACATAAAATCTATTTAATAAAAGCCTTTAATTTATGATTCATGTGCTGTCTATGATAAGTGTCAGGGTTTCAAATGATTATTTTAAAAGATCCCTAATGTCTGATATGGAAACAAAGTTTCACGCAAGTGCACCTTTTTAGGGTAAAATAAGAATAAATTAGTGTCAATACTATTAATGAGAATGTGACTTTTCTGTTAGATTTCCTTTGAATGCCTTATTATGATTTGGGGGAGATTTGGGTCCACTTAACATTGTAGGGACCAATAATGTGAAAGACAGATTATCTGAAGAAATTATTGCATTAGTTCAGTTATATTTTTCATCTTTAACCTATTATCAAAGTATCTGAGCATGGAGAAAAATCTTGGCTTATTATGATCTTCTGATTTCTGACTATTTTCAAGTATTTCTCTATAGTGTAAGAACCTATGTCATATTTTATCAACAGCAAAAAGTACTGAAAGTTAAACTGATAAAGGTAGGATATTTTGCTCTGAAAATCTCATTTCTATAATATTGTATTAGATAAGTTTAGGAGTAAAAGTTATTTCCAGTTAAATAAAAAATACTTAAGTACCTAAGTAATAGTAATATCTCATCTGTTGGAAAAATATAGAAATACCAACCAAAGGAAAATTAAATAGGAGTAATCATTACTCTTTATAAAGGTGTTAACATATTAGAAAATCTGTGTTCTTGGAGAATTCCTCTAGTGGAAGACGGGAAAAGAGTTAATCTGTGCTGATTATTTTGGCTCTTGTCTTTTGCTATCCTTGCTGTCCAGAGCATTTTCATAATAGAAATGTAGCTGGAAAAATTTTTTAAAATTTATAACATGGTTGAAATATATGTTCATAGTACTATGTTAATCATAGGGTAATGTAAAGAAAATTACATCCACTTATTAAAAGCATGAGGGATGCCATAAGATATAAAAGCATAAGTCATTAAATGGGTTCACTTGTTATATTAAAACTTCCTGCCTTTCAGTAAATGGAATTTGCATTATGATTCAGAGAAGTGTGTTTAGAAAACATCTTGAAGGCTTCTGATGAGTAGCTTGCAAAGCGGATGAGAAGCCAATAAAAAATAAAGGTCCCTCAGCCAGGCTCATGCCCACCTACCTAGCTAGCAATCATAATTCAATTCTTGTAGGTTTCTGCTCTTGGAACTGATAGCTGAGTATCATGTCATTCCTTGTCCAGAGAGAGAATGATTATCACAATGTGCACGTATGCAGGTCTGTGTGTCAGGTCTGGGTTGTAAAGATTTTGAAAGCTATTTAGTGGCCCATCCAGTGACATTTTCCCATTAGAACCTCAGCTGTGGCTTTTTAGCAATGCACAATAAGTCTATGATAACAAAGAAAGAGATTTTGAAAACAGTGTTCTTATTTTTCTGGTGGTGAGGGCTGATCTCTCGTCCCTCATTGGCCATCTCTGTTTTGAGTAGGTGACTAATAGGTGCTTGTGTTTACTTGGGTAACAGTGAACTGTTTCCCCAAGGTGTGGATTGTTTGCGTTTGGCTTCCTGATTCTTCGTGCCAGTGTGCCCTTGAGTTTTCACAAACCCCAAAAGTAAAATAGCTGCACCCAAGGCTGGGTCGTCTTCTCAGACTTTGGAATGAAAAAAATTAATTAAATGCCATGAATGGACAGTATTTGTTTTGAAAGGGCTCTCCTTCCCATAAATGATAATAAGGAATCAAAACTACAGGAACCCTAATTGAATATTTGACCCAATTACGGTTATCGTGTGCAATATTAGTCTTGAGGCTATTTTTCTGTCCGGGCTGCAAGGCAGAAATAAGCTGTCAAAGGGCGCAACTTGACTGTCTCATAATGTGACTCCACGGTCAGAAAGTACAATTACAGGGG